>NC_080377.1:98039471-98382698 GCF_014773155.1 Arachis stenosperma
ACCTCCCTGCACTCGAAGCGGATTTTCTGGAGCTACAGAAGCCCAATTGGCGCGCTCTCAACGGCGTTGGAAAGTAGACATCCAGGGCTTTCCAGCAATATATAATAGTCCATACTTTGCCCAAGATTTGATGGCCCAAACCTGCGTAGCAAACCGGCCTCAGAAATTCCAGCGTTAAACGCCGGAACTGGCATAAAACTTGGAGTTAAACGCCCAAACTGGCATGAGAACTGGCGTTTAACTCCAGAAAACGTCTCTACCCATAAAAGCTTCAATGCTCAGCCCAAGCACACACCAAGTGGGCCCGGAAGTGGATTTTTCTGTCATTTACTCATTTCTGTAAACCTTAGGATACTAGTTTACTACTTATAGGACCTTTTGACTTTGTAATCGTACCGGCGACCTGACCTTATGACATTGTACACGTTTTCTTCCACACATGAGTCTCTAAACCCCATGGTTGGGGGTGAGGAGCTCTGCTGTGTCTGATGGATTAATGCAATTACTACTGTTTCTCATTCAATCATGCTTGCTTCCATTCTAAGATAATACTTGTTCTTAATCCGGATGAATGTGATGATCCGTGACAATCATCATCATTCTCAACCATGAACGTGTGACTGACAACCACCTCCGTTCTACCTTAGATTAAGTAGTTATCTCTTGGATTCTTTAATCGGAATCTTCGTGGTATAAGCTAGACTGATGGCGGCATTCAAGAGAATCCGGAAGGTCTAAACCTTGTCTGTGGTATTCTGAGTAGGATTCATGACTGAATGACTGTGACGTGCTTCAATCTCCTGAAGGCGGGGCGTTAGTGACAGACGCCAAAAGAATCACTGGATTCTACTCCGGTCTGATTGAGAACCGACAGATGAATGCCGTGCCGTGACAGGCATTAGGAATCGTTCAATGAGAGGATGGGAGGTAGCCACTGACAATGGTGAAACCCTACACAGCTTGCCATGGAAGGAGACTTGCGTGTGAAAGAGACAGTAGGAAAGCAGAGATCAGAAGATGGAGCATCTCCAAACCTCAACCTATTCTCCATTACTGCAAAACAAGTAACCATTTCATGTTCTTTTGCTTTTCACAACAATCCTGATAATTTCTGATATCCTGACTAAGATTTACAAGATAACCATAGCTTGCTTCAAGCCGACAATCTCCGTGGGATCGACCCTTGCTCACGCAAGGTATTACTTGGACGACCCAGTGCACTTGCTGGTTAGTTGTGCGGGATTGCAAAAGTGTTATTGCAATTTCGTGCACCAAGTTTTTGGCGCCGTTGCCGGGGATTGTTCGAGTTTGGACAACTGACGGCTTGTCTTGTTGCTTAGATTAGGACTGTTTTATTTGTTGGTTTAGAGTCTTTTAGTTGAGTCTAGTTTCATATTTTAAGTTTGGTGTCATTTGCATGCTTTTGTTTTTCTTTTTGATTTTCGATTTTTGCATGTTCTTAGTCCCTTTTTGATTCATAAAGTTCTAAGTTTGGTGTCCTCTTTGTGTTTTTCCTTTAAAATTTTCGAAAAAAATAGTGTTTGATTTTCTAAAATTTTAAGTTTGGTGTCTTTTGTGTTTTTTCTCTTTCCTCTTTTTAAAAAAATCAAATCTTTTTCATAAAAACTTTTCAATCATATCTTCTTAATTGCTGTTTTCAAAATCTTTTTAATTAACTAATGATTCAGTTCTCAATTTGCTTTGATCTTATTTTCTTTCTAATTTTCGAAATCTTATTTTATTTTCCTTTTGATTTCGAATTTTTATTTTAAATTTCCTTTTGTTTTTATTTTTATTTTCGTTATTTCAAAAAAAAAAAAAAAAACAAAATTTATCTCTTTGCAATTATTATCATTTCCCTTTTGTCCATTATGGACTTAAGTGGAATTAACCAGTCCAGAAGGACTCTGGGGTCCTATGCCAACCCCAGTACAGCTGCATATGGGAGTAGCATCTGTGTACCTCCCATCAAAGCAAGCAGCTTTGAGCTAAACCCTCAACTCATTATCATAGTGCAGCAAAATTGCCAGTATTCCGGTCTTCCAGAGGAAGAACCTACTGAGTTTCTGGCACAGTTCTTACAAATTGCTGACACAATACATGATAAGAGGTAGATCAGGATGTCTACAGACTGTTACTGTTTCCATTTGCTGTAAAATCAAGCAAAAAGGTGGTTGAATAACCACCTACAGCAAGCATAAAGACATGGAAACAGTTATCAGAAAAATTCCTGAATCATTTTTACCCTCCAAAAGGATGACACAGCTAAGGCTGGACATCCAAGGCTTTAAACAAGAGGATAATGAATCCCTTTATGATGCCTGGGAGAGGTATAGAGGTATGCTCAGAAAATGCCCCTCTGAAATGTTTTCAGAGTGGGTACAGTTAGACATCTTCTACTATGGGCTTACAGAAAAAGCTCAGATGTCTTTAGACCACTCAGCTGGTGGATCTATACACATGAGAAAGACAATTGAAGAAGCTCAAGAGCTTATAGACATTGTTGCTAGAAACCAATACTTATATTCTAGCAAGGAATTCGTTCCACAAGAAGAGGTCATGGCAGTAGTCAATGATCCTGATCCTCAAGAACAGATGAATGAGCTTAATCAACAATTGCTCCTGATGACAGAACAGTTAGCAGAATTTAAAGAAATGCTCCATGATACTAAGGTTGCTAACAAGAGCATAGAACTGCAGTTGAATCAAGCAAAACAGCAAATATCTAAACAAATAACAGAAGAATGTCAAGCAGTTCAACTGAGGAGTGGGAAAACTGAATGCCACTGCTCAAAGAGCAAGAAGTCAATTAAGGAACAGTTGACAGAGGATGACCAAGCCACTGTTCAAAATCCCTCTGAGGACAGTAAGAGCCCAGAGAGGAATATTATTGGCGTTCAAACGCCAGAAAGGGAAGGAAAGTTGGCGTTAAACGCCCATTCCTTGCCCAATACTGGCGTTCAAACGCCAGAACAGGGAGGAAAGCTGGCGTTAAACGCCCATTCCCTGCCCAGTTCTGGCGTTCAAACGCCAGAAAAGGGGGAGAAGTTGGCGTTTAACGCCCAAACTTCATCCACTCCTGGCGTTCAAACGCCCAAGGAGAATCAGGCACCTGAGAGTTCTGATGATTATCCCCCTAACAAGGCCTCTTCAACCATTTCTGTAAGGAATAAACCTGCAGCATCTAAGGTTTGAAGAATATCAAGCCAAGATGCCTTATCCTCAGAAACTCCGCAAAGTGGAACAGGATAAGCAATTTGCCCGCTTTGCAGACTATCTAAGGACTCTTGAAATAAAGATTCCGTTTGCAGAGGCACTTGAGCAAATACCCTCTTATGCTAAGTTCATGAAAGAGATCTTAAGCCATAAGAAGAATTGGAGAGAAACTGAAAAAGTGTTTCTCACTGAAGAATGCAGTGCAGTCATTTTGAAAAGCTTACCAGAAAAGCTTCAAGATCCTGGAAGCTTTATGATACCCTGCACATTAGAAGGCGCCTGCACCAAGATAGCCCTATGTGATCTTGGAGCAAGCATCAATCTAATACCTGCATCCACTATCAGAAAGCTTGGGTTGACTGGAGAAGTCAAACCAACCAGGATATGCCTCCAACTTGCTGATGGTTCCATTAAACACCCATCAGGCATAATAGAGGACATGATTGTCAAGGTTGGGCCATTTGCCTTTCCAACTGACTTTGTGGTGCTAGAAATGGAGGAGCACAAAAGTGCAACTCTCATTCTAGGAAGACCTTTCCTAGCAACTGGACGAACTCTCATTGATGTACATAAAGGGAAAGTAACCCTGAGAGTCAATGAGGATGAGTTCAAGTTGAATGCTGTGAAAGCTATGCAGCATCCAGACACACCGGAAGACTGCATGGACGTTGACATTATTGATTCTCTGGTAGAAGAGATCAGTATGGCTGAAAGCCTAGAATCAGAGCTTGAGGACATCTTCAAAGATGCTCAACCTGATCAAGAAGAACTAGAGGAAGTAAAGGAATTTTCGAAAATTCCTCAGGAGGAGGATAAGCCTCCCAAGCCTGAACTCAAACCATTACCATCATCCTTGAAATATGCATTTCTGGGAGAGGGTGACACTTTTCCAGTGATTATAAGCTCTGCTTTAAATTCACAGGAAGAGGAAGCACTGATTCAAGTGCTAAGGACACACAGACAGCTCTTGGGTGGTCCATAAGTGATCTTAAGGGCATTAGCCCAGCTAGATGCATGCACAAGATCCTGTTGGAGGATAATGCCAAACCAGTGGTTCAACCACAGAGGAGGCTAAATCCAGCCATGAAGGAGGTGGTGCAGAAAGAGGTCACTAAATTACTAGAGGCTGGGATCATTATCCTATTTCTGATAGCCCCTGGGTGAGCCCTGTCCAAGTTGTTCCCAAAAAGGGAGGCATGACAGTGGTTCATAATGAAAAAAATGAACTGGTTCCCACAAGGACAGTCACAGGGTGGCGCATGTATTGACTACAGAAGGCTCAATACAGCCACCAGAAAGGATCATTTTCCTTTACCATTCATAGACCAAATGCTAGAAAGACTAGCTGGCCATGATTATTACTGCTTTTTGGATGGCTATTCAGGCTACAACCAAATTGCAGTAGACCCTCAGGACCAAGAGAAAACAACATTCACCTGCCCTTCAGGCGTGTTTGCCTATAGGAGAATGCCTTTTGGTCTGTGCAATGCACCTGCAACCTTTCAGAGGTGCATGCTCTCTATCTTTTCAGATATGGTAGAGAAATTTCTGGAAGTCTTCATGGATGACTTTTCAGTATATGGAGACTCATTCAGCTCCTGTCTTAACCACCTATCACTTGTCCTGAAAAGATGCCAAGAGACTAACCTGGTTTTAAACTGGGAGAAATGTCACTTTATGGTGACTGAAGGAATTGTCCTTGGGCACAAAATTTCAAGCAGGGGAATAGAGGTGGATAAGGCAAAGGTAGAGGTAATTGAAAAATTACCACCACCTGCCAATGTTAAGGCAATCAGAAGCTTTCTGGGACATGCAGGATTTTACAGAAGGTTTATCAAGGATTTTTCGAAAATTGCCAAACCTCTGAGTAATCTGCTAGCTGCTGACACTCCATTTATCTTTGATAATGAGTGTCTACAGGCATTTGAGACCCTGAAAGCTAAGCTGGTCACAGCACCAGTTATCTCTGCACCAGATTGGGCATTACCATTTGAATTAATGTGTGATGCCAGTGATCATGCCATTGGTGCAGTGTTGGGACAGAGGCATAATAAACTTCTGCATGTCATTTATTATGCCAGTGTTCTAAATGATGCACAGAAGAATTACACAACCACAGAAAAAGAATTACTTACAGTGGTTTATGCCATTGACAAGTTTAGATCCTACCTAGTAGGATCCAAAGTGATTGTGTACACTGACCATGCTGCTCTTAATACTTACTCACAAAGCAGGATTCAAAACCCAGGCTTATCAGATGGGTGTTGCTTCTGCAAGAGTTTGATATAGAAATAAGAGACAGAAAAGGGACAGAGAATCAGGTAGCTGATCATCTGTCCAGAATAGAGCCAGTAGTTGGGGCGTCCCTCCCTTCTACTGAGATTTCTGAGACTTTCCCAGATGAGCAATTATTTGCCATTCAGGAAGCTCCATGGTTTGCAGACATTGCAAACTATAAAGCTGTGAGGTTCATACCCAAAGAGTACAGTTACATGCAGAGAAAGAAATTAATTTCAGATGCCAAGTACTACCTTTGGGATGAACCATATCTCTTTAAGAGATGTGCTGACGGAGTGATCCGCAGGTGTGTACCCAGAGAAGAAGCATAGAGGATCCTATGGCACTGCCATGGATCACAGTATGGAGGACATTTTGGAAGTGAGCGAACAGCCACTAAAGTCCTCCAATGTGGCTTCTACTGGCCTACTCTCTATAAAGATTCCCGAGAGTTTGTGCGTAACTGTGACAGTTGCCAAAGAGCTGGTAACCTGCCTCATGGATATGCCATGCCTCAACAAGGGATATTAGAGATAGAGCTGTTTGATGTATGGGGAATTGACTTCATGGGGCCATTCCCACCATCATACTCAAACACTTACATTCTGGTGGCAGTAGACTATGTATCTAAGTGGGTAGAAGCAATTGCTACACCCACTAATGATACTAAGACCGTACTGAAATTCCTCCAGAAGAACATTTTCAGCAGATTTGGCGTTCCCAGAGTGCTAATCAGTGATGGGGGCACTCATTTCTGCAATAAACAACTATACTCTGCTATGGTCAGATATGGAATTAGCCACAAAGTGGCAACTCCGTATCATCCACAGACAAATGGGCAAGCAGAGGTCTCTAATAGAGAACTAAAAAGAATCCTAGAACGGACTGTAATGGCCCGAAGAAAGGATTGGGCAAAGAGCTTGGATGATGCTCTGTGGGCATACAGAACAGCATTCAAGACTCCTATAGGCACCTCTCCATACCAATTGGTGTATGGGAAGGCCTGCCATTTGCCTGTGGAACTGGAACATAAGCCTACTGGGCAACCAGATTCCTAAACATGAATGCACAGTTAGCTGGTGAAAAAAGACTGCTACAGCTGAATGAGCTAGAGGAGTTCAGACTCAATGCCTTTGAGAATGCAAAAATTTATAAGGAAAAGGCAAAGAAATGGCATGACAGGAAATTGTCAACCAGAGTCTTTGAGCCAGGACAAAAAATTCTGCTCTTCAACTCTAGGCTCAAACTGTTTCCGGGAAAACTCAAATCCCGTTGGGGGGGTCCATATGTGATTACAGGAGTGTCACCATATGGATATGTTGAGCTTCAGGATATTGATTCTGATAAGAAGTTCATTGTTAATGGACAGAGAATCAAACATTATCTTGAAGGAAACTTTGAGCAGGAGTGCTCAAAACTGAGACTAGAGTGATTCTCAGTGAAAGTCCAGCTAAAGACAGTAAAGAAGCGCTTACTGGTAGGCAACCCAGTCATTAGTAGGTTGTATGATTTGTTCTTACAGAGGCAAATATCAAAAATGAAGGAATTCACAGAGTTACAGAAGGATTCAGCTCAAAAAGCAGAGAAAATGAGCTTACTGGCGAAAAAACGCCAGTAAGGTGCATTTTGGGCGTTAAACGCCAGAATGGGTACCATTCTGGGCGTTTAACGCCAGTAATGGTACCATTTTGGGCGTTAAACGCCAGAATGGGTACCATTCTGGGCGTTTAACGCCAGGTGTGCAGCATCACTGGGCGTTCAGAAAAACGCCCAGTGAGGAAGGTTTTCTGGCGTTTAACGCCAGCCAGGGTACTGGCTGGGCGTTAAACGCCCAAAAAGGGTGCCAAGTGGGCGTTAAACGCCAGAATGGGTGCCATTCTGGGCGTTTAACGCCAGAAAGGTGGGGGGACCACATTTTTGTTTTCAACTCAAATTTTTTCAAACTTTCCTCTTTTTACCCATAATCTTCTACATAAATGCACTTCAACCTTTCATCATTCACTTTCAAATCTTCACAAATCAAAACCATTCTTCAAATCTATTTCAAAATAATCTCAAATCTTCTTCAAAAACTCACCCTTTTCTCAAATTTTTTCAAAATCTTTTCAAATTTCCTTTCAAATCTCTCTTTTGTTTTCGAAATTCTCCTCCCCCCACTCTATAAATGAACGTTCCTCACCCCTCCTTCCTCACACCATTCGAATTTCCTCTCTCTCTCTCTCTTCTCTTCTTTCTTTTCTTTTTGCTTGAGGACAAGCAAAACCTCTAAGTTTGGTGTGCTTTTCCGTGATCACTAAGCTAAGATCTATCAAGATCATGGCTCCCAAGGGAAAACAAACCAACTCAAGAGGAAAGAAAGAGACTAATCCAAAGAATCTTTGGAATGAAGAGAAGTTCTTAACCAAAGAACATGAAGACCATTATCACAAAATAATGGGTCTGAGGTCAGTGATCCCGGAAGTTAAATTTGATCTGAAAGAAGATGAATATCCGAGATCCAAGAGCAAATTCGAAACAGAGGTTGGGAAGTTCTGACCAATCCTGAGACAAGGTTGGAAGGAACATGGTTCAGGAATTCTACTCAAATCTGTGGCTAACAGATAAGCAAAGAATGACTGGAACCGCTTACCATACCCACAGAACCATGGTCAGAGGGAAAGTTATGTACTTCCATCTGGACAAAATAAGAGAAATCTTCAAACTACCTCAACTACAAGATGATCCTGATTCCTTCAATAGGAGGATGGTGAGAGTAGATAAAGGGTTGGATCAAGTTCTAGAGGACATCTGCCTCCCTGGGACTAAGTGGATAACCAATTCAAAGGGTGTCCCAAACCAACTCAAGAGGGGAGACCTCAAGCCAATTGCAAGAGGTTGGCTAGACTTTATTGGGCGTTCCATATTGCCCCTAGCAACCGTTCGGAGGTCACCATCAAGAGAGCAGTGATGATTCACTGCATTATGCTTGGAAAAGAAGTGGAGGTTCATCATGTGATTGCTTGTGAGATCTACACCATTGCAAATAAGAATTCCACTGAGGCCAAACTGGCTTACCCAAGCTTGATTTCCTTGCTCTGTAAAGAGGCTGGGGTGAAGATGGGAGTAGATGAGTTCATACCCATTGAACACCCAATCACCAAGAAGTCAATGGAAGGACAAGTGCAAGACAACTCCATCAAGAGGAGGGCGCAGGAATTCCTCCCTGAATTCCCAAGAATTGACTACTGGTCCAGCCTAGAAGCATCTATTAACAAGCTGCAAGAGACTATGGAGCAACTGAAGGAAGAACAGCAGAATCAGAACTGCATGCTCTGCAAATTGCTGAAGGAACAAGAGAAGCAGGGGCGTGAACTCCAAGAGTTGAAACGCCAAAAGCTCTCCTCTCAAGCTGAGGGAGCATCCACTTCTCAAAATCAAGGTTGTTGAGTCCTAACTCTGTGAAAACCTCTATCATTAGGAGCCTCTGTTTTTCGTTTTTTTTTATTTTCCTTTATTTTGTTTTTATTTTTCGTTTTTCTAGTCTCATTCTATATCTATTTTTGAGTCTTGTTTTTAATTCATAATTAATAAAATTAAAGTTATGCCTTAAAGTTATGAATGTCCTATGAATCCATCACCTCTCTTAAAAGAAAAATGCTTTAATCACAAAAGAACAAGAAGTACAGGGTTTCAAAATTTATCTCTGAAACTAGTTGAATTAGTTTGATGTGGTGACAATACTTTTTGTTTTCTGAATGAATGCTTGAATAGTGCATATGTCTCTTGAATTTGTTGTTTTTAAGAATGTTAAATTTGTTGGCTCTTGAAAGAATGAGGAGAAAGAGAACTGTTATTGAGGATCTGAAAAATCATCAAATTGATTCTTGAAGCAAGAAAAAGCAGTGAAAAAAAAAATTTTTTTCGAAAAAAAAAAGAGAAAAAAAAAGAGAGAAGGAAATAAAGTTGTGATCCAAGGCAACAAGAGTGTGCTTAAGAACCCTGGACACCTCTAATTGGGGACTTTAGCAAAGCTGAGTCACAATCTGAAAAGGTTCACCCAATTATGTGTCTGTGGCATGTGTGTATCCGGTGGTAATACTGGAAGACAGAGTGCTTTGGGCCACAGCCAAGACTCATATATTAGCTATATTCAAGAATCATTATACTTAACTAGGAGAATCAATAACATTATCTGAGTTCTGAGTTCTCATAGATGCCAATCATTCTGAACTTCGAAGGATAGAGTGAGATGCCAAAACTGTTCGGAGGCAAAAAGCTACTAGTCCCGCTCATCTAATTGGAACTATGTTTCTTTGATATTTTGGAATCTATAGTATATTCTCTTCTTTTTATCCTATTTTGATTTTCAGTTGCTTGGGGACAAGCAACAATTTAAGTTTGGTGTTGTGATGAGCGGATAGTTTGTACACTTTTTGGCATTGTTTTTAGTATGTTTTTAGTATCTTTTAGTTAGTTTTTAGTATATTTTTATTAGTTTTTAATTAAAATTCACTTTTCTGGACTTTACTATGAGTTTGTGTGTTTTTCTGTGATTTCAGGTATTTTCTGACTGAAATTGAAGGTTCTGAGCAAAATCTGATCCAGAGACTGAAAAGGACTGCAGATGCTGCTGGATTCTGACCTCCCTGCACTCGAAGCGGATTTTCTGGAGCTACAGAAGCCCAATTGGCGCGCTCTCAACGGCGTTGGAAAGTAGACATCCAGGGCTTTCCAGCAATATATAATAGTCCATACTTTGCCCAAGATTTGATGGCCCAAACCTGCGTAGCAAACCGGCCTCAGAAATTCCAGCGTTAAACGCCGGAACTGGCATAAAACTTGGAGTTAAACGCCCAAACTGGCATGAGAACTGGCGTTTAACTCCAGAAAACGTCTCTACACATAAAAGCTTCAATGCTCAGCCCAAGCACACACCAAGTGGGCCCGAAAGTGGATTTTTCTGTCATTTACTCATTTCTGTAAACCTTAGGATACTAGTTTACTACTTATAGGACCTTTTGACTTTGTAATCAGTACGGAATGCGACCTTATGACATTGTACACCTTTTCTTCCACAGCATGAGTCTCTAAACCCCATGGTTGGGGGTGAGGAGCTCTGCTGTGTCATGATGGATTAATGCAATTACTACTGTTTCTCATTCAATCATGCTTGCTTCCATTCTAAGATAATACTTGTTCTTAATCCGGATGAATGTGATGATCTGTGACAATCATCATCATTCTCAACCATGAACGTGTGACTGACAACCACCTCCGTTCTACCTTAGATTAAGTAGTTATCTCTTGGATTCTTTAATCGGAATCTTCGTGGTATAAGCTAGACTGATGGCGGCATTCAAGAGAATCCGGAAGGTCTAAACCTTGTCTGTGGTATTCTGAGTAGGATTCAATGACTGAATGACTGTGACGTGCTTCAATCTCCTGAAGGCGGGGCGTTAGTGACAGACGCCAAAAGAATCACTGGATTCTACTCCGGTCTGATTGAGAACCGACAGATGGAATGCCGTGCCGTGACAGGGCATTAGGAATCGTTCCAATGAGAGGATGGGAGGTAGCCACTGACAATGGTGAACCCTACACACAGCTTGCCATGGAAGGAGACTTGCGTGACTGAAGAAGAAGACAGTAGGAAAGCAGAGATTCAGAAGATGGAGCATCTCCAAACCTCAACCTATTCTCCATTACTGCAAAACAAGTAACCATTTCATGTTCTTTTGCTTTTCACAAACAATCCTGATAATTTCTGCTATCCTGACTAAGATTTACAAGATAACCATAGCTTGCTTCAAGCCGACAATCTCGTGGGATCGACCCTTGCTCACGCAAGGTATTACTTGGACGACCCAGTGCACTTGCTGGTTAGTTGTGCGGGATTGCAAAAGTGTTATTGCAATTTCGTGCACCAATTACCCAGTTTTTGCCACATCCAGGAACCTATACCTGGAAAGGACAATCAAAATTCCAAAAGAACTCAAGCAATACACTTCATACCAAATTAAACAGAGAGGCTGGTTCTTTCTGAAGAGACACCTGACTGAGATCAACTCATCCTAGGTCAGAGAATTCTACTATAACTACTTTAAAACATCCATGGATGTAATATAGCTCAGAGGCAAACAAATTCTGGTTACTGAGGAAGCCATAGAAGACATCCTCCAGCTCCCACCTAAATCAGATCAGTCAGACGGTTACCAAAAGGCTGAAGAGGATATGAGATTCATGAGATTTGACTGGGATGCAGTAAAATGGACTATAGCTCTTGATCCTACTGTCCCATGGGTCATGGGAAAGAGCACAGTGGTACCTATGGGAATCAGGCTGATGTATCTGAATGATGAGGCTCGACTTTGGTAGCAGATTCTGAGTAACTAAGTAATGCCGAGCACTCATGAGACAGAGGTGCTAGCTGTTATGATTACCCTCATCTGGTGTGTGATGGAGGGTAAGGACCTATATCTGCCCCGCTTCATCCGGTATTACATGGCCAGGGTCCATGTCAGAGGCACCCTCCCGTTTCTATTCCTGATTACTCAGTTGGGTCACCGAGCTGAGGTGCCTTGGGAAATTACTGATGAAAAGCCATCCACCGCAGACTGCAGGAAGATCATCCCTCACAGTTGGAAGTTTCTGGCTCTAGGCTACCGACCTCCATTTCTCACTAAGTCTGCTGAGGCACCTACGTCTTCAGCTGCCCCTTCAGCATCCACTGCCCCAACTCCATCCACTGCACACCCACCTGCTCATGAGCCCGTTTATTTTTGGTGCACCGACTCTTTGACCGCTTAGACCAGATGGAGCGCAGCCACCAGCAGCAATTTGAGAGGTCTGAGGGTTATAACAGGCGACGTTATGAGAGGTCTGAGCATCACCACAAGTGACGTTATGAGCACCTCAAGTTGATGATACGATTCGGTGGTGACATCCCCTCCGAGCCTGACACACCTTCAGAGACATCTGAGGAGGAGACGAGCGATCATGAGGAGGAGGCACCTACCCAGACTGAGCAGGGAGGACCTGAGCATACTGCACCATACTATGAGGAGCACCACCAGTTACATGCCGCAGACCCGGAGATTCCTCTACAGACAGAACCCCTGCTTCAGCAGACAGCTCCTCCTACACTCACAGAGACTGCAGACCCTCAGCCTACCACTGAGACACCAACAGCCCATCCTTCCAGAGATGACACTTCTTTACACCCAACTTGAGTGAGCATCGGGGACGATGCTATATTTTAAGTGTAGGGAGGTCGCCATCTCTGGCATATATTTTTTGGTGAACCACTATAAGACCATTCTATCTTATTTTGTTCATTTTCTGTATTTGATTTTGTCTTTTAGTACTTGCACATTTTTCTTTTGCTTTTGCTGTATTTTGATTTTATTTTTGTATTTTGCACTTTGGGCTGTATATATCTTAGATATTTAGCTTAATCTGCACTTTTAGCTTATTAGTTATATATCAAGTGGATTAATTAGTATAATTTTCCCTTTTAGCATATGATAAATTAGTTTAATTGAAAATAAAAGAGTAAACTAGAAACTTTAGTGTAACAGAATAAAAACAATCCACACACCTTGTATATATATAGTATTACATGTTAGTTAGTTAACAACATTTCTTCAAGGAGGAACACTAAGATTTTAAGGGCCACTTTAAGATTTACATTGAGTTGAATGGAAACTCTTGATTTCTACTTGCATGACATACATAACTGATATATGATTTCTAAGCTAGAGAACACACAGCCTGTGAATTTTGAGCTTAATTATATGGTTACATCAAACCATAAATTTCATTCTTGTGTGTTTCACGCTTCTTTTTTATGCTTGCAATCTTTACTTTGTTTTAATCTATATGTCCAATATAGAATATAGATACATACCAAGAGATGATTGAGGCCATTACTTGTTTTTGCTCACTTATCGCAAATAGCCTACCCTTTCAATCACCTTTGTTAGCCCCTTGAGTCTTTCTACCCCTTCTTCTATTTTATAATCACATTACTATCCTTAAGCAGAAAAATAAAATAAAAATCCCAAGTTGAATCCTTAGTTAGCTTAAGATAGATATTGTGTATAAATTAAGTATGGGAAATTTTATGGGAACATGGGATGATAGAAAAAAAAGGGAATTAAATTGAATAAGTTATTTCAAGGTTTGGGAAGCATGCTCATGTGAAATTAAAATAATTAAATTACCACGTGCATTCAAAAAAAATATTTTTAAGTAATTAAATAAAGGGATACAAAAATTCCCCCAATGCAAAAGAAAAAAAAATCAATGCACATGGGACAAAATTCAAAAATTAAATTTGGTACATGAGCATGTAATACAAAAGTGGGAAAATTTGGGTAAGTAGGTAAAAGAACTTTGAAATTATATAGAGTATGTATGTTAAGGGAGATCTTAGACTAATCAAGGATTCACTTTGTTAGCTCACTTAGCCTTATATATATACATCCTTACCCTTACCTTAGCCCCATTACAACCTGGGAAGAGACCTCATGATTTTTGTATGTCTATATTCACAATTTGTTGATTGGTTAAATGAAGAACAAAGTTTTAGAAAACATGACTAGAAAAGAAGAGAGTGATTACCCCAAACACTGAGTGATTAGAGAGTAAAGATAAAATCCAGTGAGGGTTCAATAGCTCATTCTCATATATCCGTGTTTAATTATTAATTGTCTTACAAGTTGTGAACTATCTTAACTCAACTCAATTGTGACTGTGCTTTAATATGATTTGGCTTTAATTGTACATATATGATTCTTTGAAGATATGAATCAATTTAACTATATGTAAGCTTTATATATAAGTGAATAATAACTAGAATTGCATGACTCATTTAGGTAGTTGCATTTAGAATAGATTGCATTGCATAAGATTCCACCATTTTACCTCCATTCTCTTTTCTCTTAGATTTAGCATGAGGACATGCTAATGTTTAAATGTGGGGGAGGGGGGGGTTGATAAACCACTATTTTGTGATTTATCTTGTGCCAAATTGAGTGATTTAATCAAATCTTCACACACTTATTCATATGAATTTGTATGGTTTTACAATTCCTTCCTTGTGATATGACATAAGTGAAAACATGTTTCCTATGCTTTAGAAATATTAAAATTAATTATCCTTTATTAACATTCGATGCCGTGATCTGTATGTTGAGTACTTTCAGGTTTTATAGGGCAGGAATGACTTAAAGGATGGAAAGGAAATATACAAAAATGGAAGGAAAGCACAAAATGGAGTTTTTGAAGAAATTGGCAGCGACGCGAACGCGTGCATTGCGTAAATTGGCATCTGCGCGAACGCGTGCACGAAGGGAACGCATGGCTCATGTAAAACACAGATGACGCGGACGTGTGACTGATGCGACCGCGTGGAAGAGCAAAACTCCAGATGACGCGACCGCGTGACCCACGTAGACGCGTGACGTGCGCGATCTACAGAATTTACAAAAGTCACCTCCAGCAATTTCTGACCCTTTTTGGCCCAAATCCAAGCCCAGAAAACACAAATTGGAGACTACAAAGTGGAGGAATCCATTCATTCAAAGCAGAGCGAACAATTAATGAGTAATTCACAATTTTAGGATTAGATGTAGTTTTAGAGAGAGAGAGAGAGAGAGAGAGAGAGAGAGAGAGAGAGAGAGAGAGAGAGAGTTCTCTCCTCTCTCTTAGGATTAGGATTTAGGATTTCTATTATGTTTAAGCTATGACCTCTTCAATTACGGGTTCAATGTCACTTTAGTTTATGTTTCTCTTCCATTCTTAGATACTCTAATGCTTTTATTTGATTTATGTTGCCACATTGGCTTATGAACTTTTCATGTTAGGATTTTCTTAACTAATGCAATTTGAGGTATTTTCAGATATATGATTTTATTTAGCTTTCTACATCCTTGGCTTTAGTTGATTAATTGGTAACTCTTGAGTTGTCAAACTCATCGTGATTGATAATTGATATCTTTGCTGATTGATTTAGATTCCTATAACTTTAGTCTTTCCTCAAGAGTCGACTAGGACTTTAGGTGTTAAATTGATTTATCCACTTGACTTACCTTCATAGTTAGAGGTTGACTTAGTGGGAGCAAAAATATAACTCTCATCACCATTGATAAGGAGAACTAGGATAGGACTTCCAGTTTTCATACTTTGCCAAGAGTTTTTCTTTGCTATTGATTTAATTCCCTGCAATCTACTTTTTCTCATTCAACCTTTCAAAAACCCAAAAATACTGTTTTCCATAACCAATAATAAATCATACTTCCCTATAATTCCTTGAGAAGACGACCCGAGGTTTGAATACTTCGGCTTATAAATTTTATTAGGTTTGTTACTTGTGAGAACCAAACATTTGTACGAAAGGATTTTCTGTTGGTTTAGAAGCTATACTTACAACGCGATTATATTTGTGAATTTCTTTACCGATAGAGAAACCCGATCGCCACAGAGCCCATACAGGAATCTTCAATAATCGATGTGCCCAAGTACCCACCATATTTTAACCCTGATCAGAACCAAGTAGTCTCCGATGTACCTATGCCCACCACTCCACCACTATCCCCTGCAGCTAAGCCAGTCAATGACCCTTGGGTAGAGTTCGATGGGATAGGGATCCCTGAGAGCTCTGGATCCATAGCTTCATCAAAGCATAGCTTACAAGCATGGATCGATAATATGTTGGCGCACTTGTACACCAGTTCATTCGAGATCGGAAAGGAGGATTCCGCTAAAAATGTGAGCAGCAGCAACATCATGGGCACGTCAAAGTAATTATTTCTTTATTTCCGCCCAGTGTTTCACCAGCTTCTAATTATCCATGATCATTAGTAGTAGAAATAGTAGCAGTAGTAGTATAGTCGTAGTAGTGGTCTTTCTCCTCGCATTGTATAGATTTTTAGAGGACTAGCTCTTTGTTAAATATTTAATATAATACGTTGGAGTGAGTCCCAAACTAGGGTGACTCTTGTAAGCCAAGGCCTATTAGTATAAATAATAAAGTCTGTAAATATTTATGAATAATCAGTGATCTATGAACCATGGTTATTTACTAAACTAAGCCTATGGGCGTTCGTGTATGATATGACTATATTTTGTTATGCCTTTTTATGTTTACATACTTCATAAAATGATTTGTTTCTCTTATAATTATCCTGACATATTCAAATAAATATGCGATCTCGACTAACACTATAGGCTCATATGTATATATTTAATATATGATCTAGAGTCCCTACAGTACGCCGAATAGTAGCACCTAGTTGCTAGCCTTGGTCATGACATGCTAGAAGTTGGATCATTACACCACAAAACATTGGCACCATTATCAGAAAACTGGAAGTTAACACGCACCATAGCGAATGTTCACCAAGAAGATGGATGTACTACATCATATTTGGAATCTTATAGTGGAGGTCATCAAAACAATGATCGAGCATTCTCTATACCCCAAAACTCAGAAAGAAGGAAGGGTAGCAGAGGAAAGAGATAGAGGGGACCTAAGAGGATAAAAGGTAAGTTCTCAAATTCACATTCCTGAAGGATCGAGATATAGGAATGCAGCAGAGATTATGAGTTTGGTTCATGGTCACTGAGACGTCTAAAAAAATTGGAGGCTGAGTGGGAACAACAACATGAGTTTGAACAACAACATTGAAGGGAACTACGAGGTCGTAGAGAGCTTGAAGAAAAAACTAAAAAGGTTAGAGTCCAATCTCAAAAGCAAAAAGCCCTAGGCTGATTGTTATTCAACCTTTTAGGAAGTGAGGACCCATTCTTAGAGAAAATCATGCAAGCTGAAGTTCGTAGGAGCTCCAATACCCCAGATATGGACCTCTATGATGGTACTTTAGACCCATGACATTACCTGAGCAATTTTAAAAGCTGCATGTACCTGGAGGATGCGTTTGATGTAACTCGGTGTAAGGAATTCCCTATTAGGCTGAGCAAGGCCACAATAAAGTGGTTCAATAGCCTCTCATCCAAGTTGGTCACCTACTTCGATGACTTGGCTAAAAGCTTCCTCACACGTTTTCAATTCATAAAGCTAAGACCAAACATCTCCGAGTCTACTAGGTGTCAAACAAAAATTCAGAGAGTCCCTTAGGGCCTAAATGGAGAGGTTTAACAAAGTTTGTTTAGAAATTCAAAGTTTACGTAACGGAGCAGCCATTATGGGGATCGATAATTATCTCAGAGATGATCCTTTCTCACAGTCAATATAAAAAAGGCACCCGACCTCTTTATACGATGTGCAGGAATGGGCTAAGAAATACATTATCATAGAAAATAATGGTAATCAGTGGTTAAGAGAAGTGGGGGCCGGGGGGGGGGGGGAGGGGAGGGGGTTGAATCTTAGCCCCTTTTTGCTGAATATTACTTTATGCCTTTTAAAAGAACTTCAGGAGATATTTTTACTTTCTGGTTAGGAGATATTTTTCAATTTTGTCTCCAATGGAACAGAAACAGAATAGGAGTAGAAGAGAAGAGAGAATCACACCCAAAAGTATCATAGTTCAACTGCTAAGTGCAATGCAGCCTACATCCAGTCTCCATAATAATAGTGATGGAATTTTACTATAATCATCAGATTACATACACCAATCCTATCTGGGATAAATCTAGATTCTATCCCCAAATCTGAACTTGACTTGGACACCTACCAAGCTTTCAACCGTAAAGTGCTAACCCAACTTGTAAGGGAATCCCACAGGATCATGAAACACAACATACAGATGTACAAAAAAACTCTGAGATATCTATGGCTTTTTCTCTAATATTGCTCACTGTCTTTTTCCTCTCACTCGCTTTTTCTTACAAACCTCACCATGTTTCCTTTTTACCATGAGACTCAGACAGACAATACTAAGAAAAAAAAAACAAAATAAAACCCATTGAAGGAGAAGAACTCTGTTAGTTTAGGGTATCTATGAAAACTCTGTGCTTTCTCGCCTTGTCTTAGCCCTTGGCCGTTCACCCTTATTATAGAAGGGGAAGCTTCCAAGATTGAAACCGGTTCAACCAAGCTAGCAACGTCTTCTCCAACAAACAGCAGTGGTTCGGGCAGAGAGAAGAGAGAGAAAAACCGAAACGGAACAACCATGCATGTACCTCTCTCAACCCTTCTCATCAAGTTCCTTCACTCTGAGCCCTTGATCTTGACTTTGGCTCCAAGAAAGAACTCTGACCCTTGATGAACCTCTGATCCTTGACAGATCCATGCTTTCTATTTTTGCTTCCTCCTATCTTGTAGCTCCAGAAGCTATCTTCTTTCTTTGATGGACAAAAATAGAAATGAGCTTTTGCCACTGAGAGCTTCTTCTCTGACTGAGGCGGATCTTTCCTTTTCTTGGCATGGAAGATCTTGAAGTTCTTCTAGAAATCTTGCCTTTAATGGCAAAAAGTTAGCCGTGCCCTACTTCGGATCTTTCTTCTTTACAAGCTTTCTTCATCCTAGCCTTTTCTTCTTCCATAGCTTCACTGTCACTTTCTCTCTGATAGCTTGTTTTCTTTTTTATTCTTTTGATTGAAGTGACCGAATGAAAGGAGAGAGAGGAGAGAGAAGAGACAAAGCTTTCAATGCTAAATTAACTCAATTTAATTTTATGTTTTTGTTACCTATGTGAGCATTTAACCAAACTGGAATTTAAGTTCCAGTAACCAATGCATGCATTTAATTGAATTGAGATTTGTATTCTACTATCTAAAGAAAGTGGGTAACAGAAGAGTGCATCATCAAATTGAACCATATAGCCTCCTTGGGTCATTTTCTTCATCATTTTGTTTTATCAAAATGGGCCTGAGATTTGGGCTTATCTCCAATTCAAGTCTCAGCAACTTGAGTGATCAAATTTGGCACAAAGCAAATTAATTTTATCAAGTTGGGCTTATGTGATTTTGACCCAATACAAAAATTCATTTAATTTTTTTCGCACACTAACAAACACATTAACCAAACAATTGGAAGCAAATATTGAAATAGCTTTCTAATTAATATTTTTAATAATGTTTGATCATCATAATAATTCAAGTTTTCCAAACTCAACAATCTCCTCCTTGATGACAAACATTATTAAAAATGAATTGAAAAGAATTAGGATTAGAAAACTCCCTTGAAGATTTGGCTAAATCCTCCCTCTTTCAATTGATCAAATTGCTCCCCCTAAAAGTGTGCCTTATTATCCATCAATTTTCATGGAAGCAATACCTGTATGATCAAACAGTTCCAAAAAAAACTTTTAAATTTTCAGAACATGGAACCTTAAGAAACCGAGTCGTAAAAGGCTTGTACTTGAGCAAACTCTTTTATCAAAAAATGATCAAAGCTCAAGTTCTAAGTCACTGCTCAAAGAAACATATTCAAAGCAAAGCATCAAGCTAAAATTTTCTTGCCAACAAATCAACATATTATAGCAACCAATAAAACAGTGTTCAGCCACAAAAAAATAGAATAAAATAGTGTTCAGTTACAAAAATAGAGCACCAAATCAGAGCATGAAACACTAATCATAAAATATGATTAGATCAGAAACAGATGGCTCAAAAATAGAGAACAAGAATTAGAGCAACTGGTAGCCCCAATTCTATTTTCAATTCAGCCCATTTTTAATCTTTTCTCCCCCTTTTGTCATCAAGGAGGGAACCTGCAAAATAGATGAAACAGCAATGCAATTCATAACATAAATATTAAAACATAAATAAAGTATCAGAGTGATTAAGTATAGTCATCCCAAAATGAAAAAGTTCAAATGAAACTAAGTCCAAGAGTAACAAAATAAATATTGTCCAAGAGCATAAGCAACAGTGAGCGAATCTTTTAGGCATCAGAAAGATTGACATCAGTATCAAGATGATCATCTTCTCCTTCAGAATGAGTCGTGTCCTTGTTAGTAGTCTCTGGTGCACGAATCCCCACACTTTCGTACAGCTGTACCAGCAAGTGCACTAGATCGTCTAAGTAATACCTGAGTGAGTCAGGGTCGATCCCACGAGGATTGTGGTTTGAAGCAAGCTATGGTTATCTTGCAGGTCTTAGTAAGGCGAAATCAGAAGGTTGTTGGATACAAAATTGTATTAGGATTATTAGAATCAGTAATAGGAATATAGTTGAAGATTAGAGTTGCTTTGTCTTTCTGAATTAACTCTGGTATCACTGTCTTCTCTGCTTGTGAATTATCTCTTCTATGACAGGCTGTATGTGATCAAAGCCATTGCCTATGGTCCTTGATCTCCTCTACTCTAGATCAAATGCCATTGCTCATGGTTTTCCAATCTGACGGAGGGTGAAGCTCTAGCAGTTCATTCTCTTGGCGTTCCTACTCAAAACGCCATTGACAAGGTCGAATCTTCTGGATCAGAGAATGCTGCTTCTTTAGATTCTAGCCTATACCACAAAGACCCTAATCTTCCTGGAAATCGGCTGAACAGGTGTCTCGAGAAGTCTCCAACAAAGTCGTGGATTAGCCATATGAGAGATGTATAAACACTGCTGTTGGTTTGCGCTTTCCGGTCACATATTCACATAAACCTAAGTAGACGCGGGTGTTTGTCAGGAACGTTTGTCTTTGTTTGATGAATAGAGCTGATTGTCACTGATCATCCTATTTACCAAGTTGAAGAACGAATATACATCTTAGAAATAAATTAGACACGGATCGAAGAAGAAACAGTAATACTTTTATTAATTCATAGGACTCAGTAGGGCTCCTTCCCTCAACCTAAGAGGTTTAGAAACTCATACTGAAAAGAAAATACAAAGTAAGAACGTGTATGGTATGCGTCCTTCCTCTCTAGATCCCTGATGATTGTGTAAAATACACTTTAAATACTAAACAGATGACTAGTAAGGGTAAAACAGTCTATTTAGTGCTAAAATCCACTTTTGAGGCCCACTTTGTGAGTGTTTGGGCTGAGTTTTGATGAGATCCACGTGCTATGAGGCTTCTAGGGCGTGAAACGCTGGCTAGGGGGTCCTCTCTGGGCGTTTGGATGCTGGGCTCTGCTCTTTGGGCGCTGGACGCCTGGAAGGGGGCAGGAAGTTGGCGTTGGACACCAGTTTTGGGCCTTATAATCCGAAGCAAAGTATAAACTATTATACATTGCTGGAAAGATCTGAAAGTCAGCTTTCCATATCCATTGAGAATGCTCCATTTGGACTTCTTTAGCTCCAGAAAAGCTCTTCCGAGTGTAAGGAAGTAAGATCCAAACAGCATCTGCAGTGCTTTCTCTGTCTCTGAATTAGACTTTTGCTCCAGCTCCTCAATTTCATCCAGAAATTGCCTGAAATTGTATAAAAACACAAAAAATCATAGTAGAATCCAAAAATGTGAATTTAACACTAAAACCTATAAAAACTTAATAAAACTAAACTAAACATACTAAAAACTATATGAAAATAATGTCAAAAAGCGTATAAAATATCCGCTCATCAGTCTCCAAGCTGTTAATTAGCAAATTTACCCTTTCACGGAATTTGGTCCAGGCTTTTTCATTTTCATAGGCTTGCTTTCGAGCCTCTTTATAGGACCTGACCATCATGCTGGACATATTGGAGAACTCATGCAGGACATCCTTGATAGTTTCAGAAAATCGAGAAGATTCAGGAGGAAGGCTTTCACTTTTGCTATCAGAAATCATTGATGCCATTACACTCTTGGCCTTTTTCCCTTTTGCAGAATCAAAAAGTCCTCTGCCTTTGGTTGTAGAGATCCTGTTCTCAACTGGCTCATTACTGAGATCCACATTGAAGTGCTCAAAGATACATGTCAGGAACATACCATATGGCAGATTAGATTTCTTATCACTACGAACACAGTCCCACATGTGTCTAATCATAAGATAAGCAAATGAAATAGATGCATAATTCAGAATAGCAAACAAGACAAGAGTATCACAAATAGTAACCCTCTGGTAAGAACCACTTTGAGGCATCAAAACATGAGTGATGATTCGGTGTAGCAAGGCTCGCACAGGTCCGAGAGCCTTATGGGTTAGATTTGTGCCATAAAGAGCAGAAAAATTTTCACACACCCGAGTCAGAGCTACTTGAAGGGAAACACCAGCATAGTTATCCCATTTACCAGACATATATGCCCTAGCCCCTTCATCTTGATACCCCAAAGCAGCACTTATGGTATCTCTATTCAAAGTAAGATGAACTCTTTTGACGTAATTAGGATCAGGTGAAACTAAGATGTAATTCTCTTCATCATCTTGATTCTTACAGATAGGATATTAAAGTCGGACTATTTCTAAGGTCTCTCTATCCATCATAGAGACAACCACTAACATAATATTATTTACCCAATCTAAATCTTTTTGGAATTCTAGAAGGACTTGTTTGAACTATAGAACATGACATAAAGGTCATACACCTACAAAAGGAAAAAATTACTACATGAAGCACAAGAGGTCAATCAAAAGGAAAATAGGTCAAAACAACATGCAACAAAGCAATAAAAGCAACTCTTGTCATTCCTAACAATAGTAGAAGCCAAAAAGTGGCTAATCTCACAAATTCTTAATGGCGTCATCCTCAAGCGTGACGACAATGCCACTTGGAGGCAGCATGAACCTGAAATCAAACATAAACAAAACTCAACTACCACACAATAACAAGAACTATTGAGACTGTAAAAATGCTTAAATCAACATTATTCACAGAGATATTACCAAGAAATTATGGACATTCATTTTGATTACGATCGAAAATGTGTAGTATGTGAAGATACCATGAAGAACAATAAACAACAAAATAGCAACAACCATTCCACGTGAAGATAAAAAAATAGGAAAAAACACTAATATTTAAGAACAAGCAAGAAGCATAGCAAGAACGTTTGGGAACCTTAGAAGCACCGATGGACGCCAAGAAAAAAGCGAGTCCTTTGAAGCAGAGGCAATGTAGAGTAGCATAAGAGGAATAGAGAATTGCTGAAAAAGAAGAAGAAAGAAAAACGTTTTTGAAAAAAAAAAACAAAAGAAGAAAGAGAAAAAGAGACCATATAGGTTGTAACTATTAAGTTATAGTGTGACTAGATCAAATAATATTATAAAAGGTAAAGTATTATTTTGGTCTTCAATGTTTGGGTAAGTCGTAATTTGGTCTTTAACATTTCAAATGTTCTATTCCAGTCCCAAAAAGTTTCAAAAGTCCTATTTTAGTCCCAAAAAGTTCCAAATGAGTTCAATGTTGTTCCACTATTAAAATTGACACAAACAATTAGGATATTTAAGAGTCAATAACGTTTGATTTAGTACATAAATAAAATTGACACACCAATGATCACTAATGTAAAAGCTTTTTCTTTGATTCTAGTGTGTTGATGATTATTTGAAAAGATTTGTGATTCTTTTTTATAAGAAGAAGATCAAGAAGAGGAAATGTTACAATAAGGTTTTGGTTATATTTCTATAACACAATGGAGAATATATGACTTAATAATAATGTTCACATTTACATCACTCACTCGGTTAATAATTTGTGTAAATTTAATGGTAGGACAACATTAAAATTGTTTGAAACTTTTTAAGACAAAAATATGACATTTGAAATATTAGGGACAAAAATAATACTTTATTTCATTATAAAATTATATCATATCATTTTTAACACTTTTATTTAAATATATGGAATCAATGAAAAATCACTTTAAAATCAAACAATTTTTATTTAGTATTTAATAAAAAATTTCAGCATCTTTTCTTTAAAAAAGTACGATGCATGTTATTCATACCCTAGCCCAACAAATAAAAGTCAGGCCCAATAACACAAGAAGGCCCACCAATAAAAGTGGACTTCACGATAAGCCCGACCTAAAGAGGTCGGACAATAATATAGAGGTGCAGCTCTACTTAACCAAAACAAGTAACTGCCTCCTTAAATCTCTACCTCATCTAGAAGGTAAATCCCAACAAACTCCCAAGATAAAGGGAATACTTATTTATCAGAAAAGATAGAACTACTCTAACAAAGGTGGTTATCAACTTTACTATAAATACACTGACATCCCCCAGGTATAACTCATGCTCCAATCTACTAAAACCTACTAAAAGCCCTTGCTAACTAAAGCATCGGAGTCTCTTGCAGGTACCACCCCCAACCTCCTCACGAGGAACTCGGACAGGTAGCACCTCGGTACCAAAGAGGTCAGATGCTGCCACTCAAAGGGATCTGGACCTTACGTTCAGGCTCAAATCAATGTTTCAGGTAACCCTTGGAACATTGGCATCGTTGTGATACAAAAGAGTGGGGTCGATCCCACGAGGATTAACGGATTAAGCAATCAATGGTTAATTAATTATCCTAGTTAGATGAATCATATTGGAGTGATAATCAAACAGGAAATGTAAATTGCATGAATGTAAAGGAAAACTATAAAGTGCAAAAAAGTAAAATGGCAAGAAAAGTAAAGTACATGGAAGAAAAGTGCAGGAAGTGCAGAAAAGTAAATGACTATAAAGTAAATGTAAGAACTAAAAATAAAATGAACATTGGGATCAAGAGATATTGTAATCTTCCGGATCAAGTTCATCTTCATCTCTTCCTCAATCAATGCATTCATTGACTTTCTTGGCAATCTTAAGTGATTGGATCCCAATGTCTTGGCAATCCAATCTCTCTAAGCTTGAACAATTGCCCAACGTCTTGATTTAATTGCTCATGGAAAGAGATGAAGTTTGGTCACTGATTATACCACACACCTTCATAGATCAAAGTATTGGTAGGATTACATGTCACGATATCCATCCAACCCCCAACCTAATTCAACATGAGAAAGCATTTCTAGCATGACTTTTTCATTTCTCTTTCAAGGTTCAAAGGAAATCCAAGTATGAACAGCTTTTCTATCGAGACAACTTGTTCAATTGAATTAAGATCGAAAGCTTTCTAGCAAAATCAAGAGAAAAAGAAGAAGAAGAAGATGAAAACTATTATTGATCCGTTGAATTACAACAGAGCTCCCTAACCCAATGAAAAGAGTTAGTTGTTCATTGCTCTATTCAAACAGACACTATGAGAAAACTAGTTATTACAGACGGATATTATCGACGGATTTTATTCCACGGAAATACAGACAGAATTTGAGGGATTTTTTTGTCAAAAAACTCTATAATTCTATCGAAAAAGTTAATTTTTTCGTGGGAAATGATTACAGACAGAAAATCTGTCTGTAATTAAATGGACAAAAATGCTGTGTTTTATTAAATTATTACAGACGAAAAATCTGTCTGTAATTTAAAATTTTCCATCGAAAATAATAAACTAAACCTACTATTGCCCGAACTCTATTCACAGCACACAAATCAAACATGATAAACCTAGCATTCCTCACCCTTCTTCTCTGTCAAGATAAACCTAGCTACTTCTTTTTCTCCTTTCCTCACCCACAGCGCCACCGCTAGCCACCCTAACCGCCGCAGCTACATTCTCCTTCTTCTCCTCTTTTTTAAACACCGAACCAGTAGAACACAACCCCCTGTCTCTCTCGTTCTTTGTCGTTCGTAGAACAAAACAAGCTCAAGCTCCACCACCGCCGCGCCTCTCTCTCTCCTTTTATCCCCCTCAGTTCTGGCTACAGCCATCATCTCCTCTAGTCAATGCCGCAGCTACCTTCATACAAGCCCTAGCTCCGTGGCGACCAAAATTGGTTCCACCATCAGCCGTTGTTCCACCTCTCTCTTTCCCCCTGTTCGAACCGTAGAGACCTATGCATTCTTCTTTCCCTATACCCTGTTTTTATTGTCTATGCTTTCAGGTTTTGGTTTTAAAATTCTTTTAATTTCTATTAAGTTTAATTAATTTTGTTTAGTTAGTTTGATTTTAGTAATTATTTTATTTATATTTGTTTTCTGATTAGTGGATTTTTAGGTTGTTAAAATAGGATTAGATTAGGTTTTGATTCTGAAGAGCTGAGAAATGTTTAGATTGTTAATCTGGATTGCTAAACATTGTTGAACATTGTTAATATGAGCTTGATGAATGTTGTCTAGAATATAAATTTAATTCAGTTAATGGCTTCTTCTCTGGTAATGCTTTTTCTCGGTAGTTTTGCATTTGGAGTATTAGCAGAATTATGTTTCTGCTTATCTATTTAACCTATTTTGTTTAATTTATAGATACATAGTTATTATGAGTTCTCTGTTGTTCATGAGATATGTTAAATTGAGCAATAAAAAACGGAATAATAGGTAAAATCATTTGTTGGGTTTTAAATTGATTATATTAGGGATCGGAAGGGGAGGACTTTCATCTTTTGTTCTCTACTTGGTTGATTAGAAGTCTTTGGTATGCAATTTACATTACAATTGAATTTAATAGCTAAGAACAGTTATTACCAAAATTAGAGTTTTAGTTTTCTTTTGTTGACAAACTTCTTGTTAATTTATAACCTAGTACATGCTTTTAAAGCTCAGCATGGTGCTGAACATGGTTGATAACATGTCCTCTTTTGGGGTGTTGCCAAACCCTAATTTAGTAGAGGTACAGTGAGGTTTGGTGATGACGTACGTCACCTTATGTGTTTCTACAACCTTTTGCAAATTTATAATATGTTATCTTTAGTTTTTCTCTGTGTTGGTTGCTGATATCATCTATGTATAAGTAATTGATGAAATATTTGGTGTCAACAAATTTTGCTTTTATCTTGGGCTAGTATTGTTACTGTTTGTTGAGTGCATATGATGCACCACTATGCTAAAAGATACCTTCGTTATGGATATTACGAATAAACCTTGCATATTTGGTTTTTGTTGCTGCTCTCATGCACTGAATGGGCAGCAACACTAGTTGATAAGAAAGTTTTTCTTCTTATATTATATATGTTGTAGTGGTTGTGATTGAGATCTGGAATTTGATTCTTCTTCTTCTAATTCTTCTCTGCTAAGTTGTTCAATTTCTATTTTGTACTTAATTTCTTCTTCTTCCTCTTTTCTTTCTTGAATTTTATAAAAAGTAGGAGGAGGTGAGCATTTACAAGCTTTGCTTGTTGGTGAAACAGGACCTACAGTTCAAGATCCTTCTCTCATGAAGGTCCCCACAGTCATTAATTGAAGCTTAAAAACAAGAAGGTAAACAAAAACAACTCTCATGCCCCCCAAAACACACACACACACATCATGACTCATGAATATTATTGATCAATTTACTGAAATTATTGTTTTGATAGGAATGAGTTTCAGATAAGTTTGAAAAATTTGCTAAGAGAAAGTTGTTTGACCACTAACAGGCAACAACCTTATCTTTGACCATTCTTTTACACTTTTCATTTTCCTTTGCTCCTCCCAATCACTTTTGAGAGAATTTGTTCCAATTTTTTTAGTAAAGTTTTGGTAAATTTCCATCCGAGAAAGGTTTTTGTGAGCCTGAAAACAATCAAAACTCATGACCCCCCCTTCTCTTTAATTTTATTATTTTCTATTCTATACTATTATTACCCTACCAGAGAGCTGGTGTTGTTTGTCTTCATGCCACATTAGCCACAATATCCATATGTAATATGCTTATGCTTCCTTCCAAAATAGCCTCTGACACACTACATGTTCATCCTATATTCTATATACTTTATAAATATGCCATAAATATTCCCTTTACCTCCTCCTTTCCTTAACTTTCAACCCAACAAAATTAGATAGCCACTGCTTTTTCTCAATTAGTTCCCTTAGAAAAATAAATTAGTCTTACACTGGTGAAAAATAAATTAAACTGCAAGGTGTATATATATATATATATATAACGAGAGATTCATAAATTTAATATTTTAAATTTTTTGGTCAAGATATATAAGGTCTGATTTAATAATTTATTAGTGGTTTTTATTTTTTTAAAAATTAATCTATTCGTTTCCTAGCCCCTAATAATTAAGATGATGAGTTCCCTGTCTATAAACTAAGATTCTGAATGACATATTAATCTATAGAAATAGTGCACCCCTAGTATAAACTACACTCTTATGGGTCAATATAGTAAATAGTTGGTCGAGTTATTAATTTTGTTGTCCACTTAGATAAGTGTAGATGTTTGAGTGTTTGTTTTGACAGACTGAAGAATACAACGAGAAATGAAAAAAGTAAGTAGCTTTGAGTTGTCAATGTTTGAGCTTAACCATTTCAGCATCAAGAGTAGCATAAAATGCTTCCATCTCCATATCATTATCATCTTGAGTTAGAGGAGCTTGATTTATCAAAGGCTCATCAAATTTTATTAGCAAAGTGGTGCTACAAGTTTCTGTGCACATTTTCTGTCCACTATCTTTATCACTACTTGATGGAGTGGTGGGAATTGGGTCATGAACGTTTTCTGTGTTAGCTATGGATGGTGTTTGATATGACTCTCCTATAGAATTTGCTAGATTATCCTTATATGCTAGAGTATATCCAAAACTCTATGAGCAGCACATTGTTGATTAACTGTCATCTTAAGATTATGTGAATTTTTTGTTCATATTTTATGACTCTGCAGGTTGTTACATATGTTGTGACAAGGCCTGGAAGAGAACTTTTATTTACTGTTGGGACTTGAAATATTTTTTTTTTACCTTTCTCTAGTGAAAACTTGAGTGATAAAAAATAAAAAAAGCAGAAAGTTTGCAATTTGTAGGTTCCTTTAAGTATAGTTACTATTAACAACTTCTAAAAAGCAGAAAGTTTGAATAATAATAATATAAATTATATTTATAATTAATGTAATAAATATTATTGTTATTATTATCTAAATTAACTAATAATTATCACTAATTTATATATAGTTAGTAAAAAAATTTAGACAAAAATAATTAAAATTTATCTTATTTAATAATTAATTGGTTTGATTCAAGAGAGATGGCAAATCTCAGCAATGGGAATGATGATAGCAATAATAATGGTTCTTTTCTCAAGATTCCAAAGATAAAGTTTACAAATTTGGACTTAGTCACATGGCTGTTAAATTTGGAAAGGCTTTTGATTTGAATACAGTTTTTAGCATCAGCATATCTAAAAAAGATGAAGCCCTAAATTTGCTTAGTGCATATAACTTTGTAATTTCATCCGATGAAGACCAAATGAAAGTAAGCATAACAAATTAAAAAAGCATCACCTATTTCATGTTTATTTATTTTGTTAAAATTGAATGTTGACTAATATTGCTATATATATATATGTATACATGTAGGGACTAATAATATATTGTCAAAAAAGAAAACTTCTTTTCTCTTTGATATTATATCCTTAGATTAATAATATATTATTCTATCAAATATTTGGTGAATAACCTCTGTACCATTTTTATTAAATATAGTATTATCATTATTATCTGGGTTGACCACACTTGGCAAAGCAGCCATGTCAAGATGAGCCACCTTATTTTTGTTGTCTACTTAAATGCTCTTGCCACTTTGATCCTCCTTCTTTCTTCTTTCTTCATCAATAGAAATAGGTACCCATCTTTTCATCTCATCTTCACTGATTCCATCTTTACCTAATTCTCTTCCTTTCCTTTGTTTTGCAGAACTACAATACCACCTCTTCCTTTCTCGCTTTGTTGCAAATTCTTCCTCCTTGCCCTTATTGGGTATGCCCCAAAAGTAGATAAAATATGATATTTTTGAAAATTATTCTTATATATTTGGTTTCTCATTCAGTGATGATACCTTTTGTTGTTGAGATATACATTGCAGCATAACTATGATGCAGAATTGTGTTTTCACTGGCATAAGTAGTGCACGAAATTGTGATCTCAATGGCGCCAACAACTTGGTACGCACAATTGTAATATCACTCTTCTTCACAACTTCGCACAACTAACCAGCAAGTGCACTGGGTCGTCCAAGTAATAAACCTTACGTGAGTAAGGGTCGATCCCACGGAGATTGTCAGCTTGAAGCAAGCTATGGTCATCTTGTAAATCTCAGTCAGGCGGATTCAAATTGTTATAGAATTTTAATAATTAAAAGATAAATAGAACGTAAAATAAAGATAGAGATACTTATGTAAATCATTGGTGGGAATTTCAGATAAGTGTATGGAGATGCTTTATCCCTCTTGAATCTCTACTTTCCTACTGTCTTCATCCAATCCTTCATACTCCTTTCCATGGCAAGCTATATGTAGGGCGTCACCATTGTCAATGGCTACTTCCCATCCTCTCAGTGAAAAAGGTCCTCTACGGTTTCCCGCATGGCTAATCAGCTGTTGGTTCTCGATCGTGTAGAAATAGGATTTACTATCCTTTTGCGTCTGTCACCACGCCCTACAGTCGCGAGTTTGAAGCTCGTCATAGTCATCCCATCCCAGATCCTACTCGGAATACCACAGACAAGGTTTAGACTTTCCGGATCTCAAGAATGCTGCCAATGGATTCTAGCTTATACCACAAAGACTCAGATCTTACCGAATGGAAGGCTCTGTTGTTAGGAGAGGCAACCATGCGTCGTGGACCAAGAATCCAAGAGATACACACTCTAGCTTTCATAGGTAGAACGGAAGTATTTGTTAGGTATGCGTTCATAAGTGAGAATGGTGATGAGTGTCACGGATCATCACATTCATTAGGTTGAAGTGCGAATGAATATCATAGAATAAGAATAAGCATGAATTGAATAGAAAACAGTAGTAATTGCATTAATACTCGAGGAACAGCAGAGCTCCACGCCTTAATCTGTGGTGTGTAGAAACTCCACCGTTGAAAATACATAAGAACAAGGTTTAGGCATGGCCGAATGGCCAACCCCCCTAAATGGCATATGAATTCCAAAATAGGGAAAAAGACCCCAAAATGTGATCAAAGGATAAAAAGATAATCCCAAGATCCCTAGTACAATAGTAAAAAGTTCTATTTATACTAAACTAGTTACTAGGGTTACAGAATTAAGTAAATGATGCAGAAATCCACTTCCGGACCCACTTGGTGTGTGCTTGGGCTGAGTATTGAAGCTTTCACGTGTAGAGGTCTTTCTTGGAGTTGAACGCCAGTTTGTAACTTATTTCTGGCGTTTGACTCTTCTTTGCAACTTGTTTCTGGCGTTTAACGCCAGGATAGGGCAGAAAGCTGGCGTTAAACGCCCGTTTGTGTCGTCTAAACTCGAGAAAAGTGCAGACTATTACATATTGCTGGAAAGTCCTGGATGTCTACTTTCCAACACAATTGAGAGCGCACCATTTGGACTTCTGTAGCTCTAAAAATTCCATTTCGAGTGCAGGGAGGTCAGAATCCAACAGCATCAGCAGTCCTTCTTCAGCCTCTGAATCAGATTTCTGCTCAGGTCCCTCAATTTCAGCCAGAAAATACCTGAAATCACAGAAAAACACACAAACTCATAGTAAAGTATAGAAATGTAAATTTTGCTTAAAACTAATAAAAATATACTAAAAAGTAACTAAATCATACTAAAAACTATCTAAAAACAATGCCAAAAAGCGTATAAATTATCCGCTCATCACAACACCAAACTTAAATTGTTGCTTGTCCCCAAGCAACTGAAAATCAAATAGGATAAAAAGAAGAGAATATACAATGAATCTCACAATATCAATGAAACTTAGTCCCAATTAGATGAGCGGGGTTAGTAGCTTTTTGCTTCTGAACAGTTTTGGCATCTCACTTTTTCCTTTGAAGTTCAGAATGATTGGCATCTATAGGAACTCAAAATTTTAGATAGTGTTATTGATTCTCCTAGTTAAGTATGTTGATTCTTGAGCACAACTATTTTATGAGTCTTGGCCGTAGCCCTAAGCACTTTATTTTCCAGTATTACCACCAGATACATAAATGCCACAGACACATAACTGGGTTAACCTTTTTAGATTGTGACCCAGCTTTGCTAAGGTCCCCAGTTAGAGGTGTCAAGTGTTCTTAAGCACACTCTTTTTACTTTGGATCACGACTTTAACCACTCAGTCTCAAGCTTTTCACTTGGACCTTCATGACACAAGCACATGGTTAGGGACAACTTGATTTAGCCGCTTAGGCCTGGATTTTATTTCCTTGGGCCCTCCTATCCATTAATGCTCAAAGCCTTGGATCCTTTTTACCCTTGCCTTTTGATTTAAAGGGCTATTGGCTTTTTCTACTTGCTTTTTATTTTTCTTTTTTCTTTATTTTTTTCGCTATTTATTTTTTTCGCAAGCTTTTTCCTTTTCACTATTTTTTCTTGCTTCAAGAATCAATTTCATGCTTTTTCAGATTATCCATAACATTTCTCTTTGTTCATCATTCTTTCAAGAGCCAAAAATTTTAACATTCATAAACTTCACTATAAAAAATATGCACTGTTCAAGCATTCATTCAGAAAACAAAAAGTATTGCCACCACATCAAAATAATTAAACTAATTTCAAGATAAAATTTGAAATCCAAGTACTTCTTGTTCTTTTGTAATTAAGCACATTTTTCATTTAAGAGAGGTGAAGGATTCATGGAATTATTCATAGCTTTAAGACATAGACACTAGACACTAATGATCATGTAATGAAGATACAAACATAGATGACACAATAGGCATAAAAACCGAAAACAGAAAAATAAATAGACAAGAAGATTAAGGAATGAGTCCACCTTAGTGTGGGTGGCGTCTTCCTCTTGAAGAACCAATGGAACTCCTAAGCTCCTCTATGTCTCTTCCTTGCCTTTGTTGCTCCTCCCTCATAGCTCTTTGATCTTCTCTAATCTCATGGAGAATGATGGAGTGCTCTTGGTGCTCCACCCTTAGTTGGTCCATGTTGTAACTCAAGCCTTCCAAGGAGTGTTGAGTTGTTCCCAATAGTTGTGTGGAGGAAATTGCATCCCTTGAGGTATCTCAGGGAATTCTTGGTGAGGATCTTCCTCATACTCTTATTGAGATCCATGAATGGGTTCTCTTGTTTGCTCCATCCTTTTTTTAGTGATGGGCTTGTTGACGTTAGGATTCTTGTTGACGTTAGTGATGGGTACAAGCATATTTAAATAACAAGTAAAATAAATTAACAGTAAAATAAACTCTTGGCAAGGTATAAAGACTGGAGGTCCTATCCTAGTTATCCTTATCAATTATGAAGAGAATTGGATTCTTCTCCCACCTTGTTAACCTCTAACTATGAAGGTAAGTTGAATGGATGAATTAATTCAAATCCTCAAGTCCTAGTCTTTCCTTGGGAAAGGCTAGAGTTATTGGAATATGAATTAATGAAATGAAGAAATCCAATTTTCAATCAATAATGAGTTTGATAACTATAGAGTTACCAATTATTTAACCAAGACCAAAAGAAAAGGAAATTGAAGCTGCTGGAATAAAAATGCTTTTAGATGGAAGTAATAATCATGTAAATAAAAGAAAGCAATATTAAAATGAAATACCTCAAATAACATTAATTTAAAAGAGTAATCTGTAACATGGAAGAGTTCATAAATTCAATAAAAATAAAGAACCTGTGATTGAGAGTCACTCGTAAAACTAAGAGAAATCCTAAATCCTAATCCTAAGAGAGAAAGGAGAGAACCTCTCTCAAAACTAGATCTAAATCATGGAAAAGTGAATTATGAGTGCATGATTATGAATGGATGCAATCCCTCTACTTTATAGCCTCTAATCTGAGTTTTCTGGGCCGAAAACTGGGTCGAAAACAGCCCAGAAATCGCTGGAGAAGAAATCTGCCACGCTGGTTTTTCGTCACTGCGACGCGGCCGCATGGAGCACGCGGTCGCGTCGCCTAGCGTCAGGGCCACTATGGCATATTATATATCAAATCGAAGCCCCAAACGTTAACTTTCCAACGCAACTGAAACCGCATCATTTGGACCTCTGTAGCTCAAGTTATGGTCGTTTTAGTGCGAGAGGGTCAGGCTGACAGCTTTGCAATTTCTCCAACTTCTTGTATTCCTTCCACTTTTGCATGCTTCCTTTCCATCCTCCAAGCCATTCCTGCCCTATAATATCTGAAAACACTTAACACACATATCAAGGAATCTAATGGTCATATGAGAGGATTAATAATAAGCAAATATAAGATCAAAGAAGCATGTTTTCAATCATAGCACAAAATCAGGAAGGAAAATGTAAAACATGCGAATTGTATGAATAAGTGGGTAAAGAGTTGATAAAATCCACTCAATTAAGCACAAGATAAACCATAAAATATGGGTTTATCACTTGTCATCTTCAATGAGGATGTCTCCTTCTATGTCAATCCCAGCCAGATTGCATAGATGACAAATGAGATGAGAAAAGGCTAACCTTGCCAAGGTGGATGACTTGTCAGCCACCTTGTAGAGTTCTAGAGGTATGATCTCATAAACTTCCACTTTCTCCCTAATCATGATGCTATGGATCATGATGGCTCAATCCACAGTCACTTCAGACTGGTTGCTAGTAGGAATGATGAAGCGTTGGATGAACTCCAACTATCCTCTAGCCACAGGCTTAAGGTCCGGTCTTCTTAATTGAATCGGATTGCCTCTTGAGTCTCTTTTCCAATGAGCTCCTTCCACATATATGTCCATGAGGACTTGGTCCAACCTTTGATCAAAGTTGACCCTTCTAGTGTAGGGGCATGCATTTTCTTGCATTATTGGCAAGTGAAACGCCAACCTTATATTTTCCGGACTGAAATCTAAGTATTTTTCCCGAACCATTTTAAGCCAATTCTTTGGATTCGAGTTCATACTTTGATCATGGTTCCTAGTGATCCATGCATTGGCATAGATCTCTTGAACCATTAAGATTCTGACTTGTTGAATGGGATTGTCAGAACTTCCCAACCTCTTCTTCGGATCTCATGTCGGATCTCCGGATACTCATTTTTCTTGAGTATGAAAGGGACCTCAGGGATCACCTTCTTCTTGGCCACAACTTCATAGAAGTGGTCTTGATGGACCTTTGAGATGAATCTTTCCATCTCCCATGACTCGGAGGTGGAAGCTTTTGTCTTCCCTTTCCTCTTTCTAGAGGTTTCTCCGGCCTTAGGTGCCATAAATGATTATGGAAAAATAAAAAACAATGCTTTTACCACACCAAACTTAAAAGGTTTGCTCGTCCTCGAGCAAAAGAAGAAAGAAAGAAGGGGAAGAAGAAGAAAATGGAGGAGATGGAGGGAGATATCTAGTTTGGCCAAGAGGGGGAAAGGTGTTTATGTTGTGTGAATATGAAGGAGTAGTGAGGGGTTTATATAGGGGTGAGGAGAGGGTTAGGATTCAGTCATTAGGGTTGAGTTTGGGAGGGAAAAGTGTTTGAATTGGAAAGTGAGGTAGGTAGGGTTTTTGGGGAAGAGATATGAAGGTGATTGGTGAAGAGAATATAGGGAAGAGGATATGATTTGATTAGTGAGTGAGAAGGAGAGAGGGGTAGGTGGGGATCCTGTGGGGTCCACAGATCTTGAGGGATCAAGGATGTATCATTCCTGCTCTTATTAGGCGTACAAAATGCCTCTGCTGTGCATTCCTAGCATTTAACGCCAGATTGTTGCTTATTTCTGGCGTTAAACGCCAGCTTTTATTCCTTTCCTGGCGTTAAACGCCAGGATGCAACCTGTTTCTGGCGTTTAATGCCAGATTGTAGCCTATTTCTGGCGTTTAACGCCAGTCTGGTGCTTGTTTCTGGCGTTTAACACCCAGAATGGTGACAGACTGGGCGTTAAACGCCCATTCTGCTACCCTTACTGGCGTTTAAACGCCAGTAAGTTTCTCCTCTAGGGTGTGCTATTTTTAATGCTATTTTTGATTTTTCTTTAATTTTTGCAATTATTTTTGTGACTCCACATGATCATCAACCTAAAAAGAAAAAAGAAAATAACATAGATAAATAAAATTGGGTTGCCTCCCAATAAGCGCTTCTTTAATGTCAATAGCTTGACAGTGGGCTCTCATGGAGCCTCACAGATGTTCAGAGCATTGTTGGGACCTCCCAACACCAAACTTAGAGTTTGAATATGGGGGTTCAACACCAAACTTAGAGTTTGGTTGTGGCCTCCCAACACCAAACTTAGAGTTTGACTGTGGGGGCTTTGGTTGACTCTGCAGTGAGAGAAGCTTTTCTTGCTTCCTCTCCATGGTTACAGAGGGAGATCCTCGAGTTTTAAACACAAGGTAGTCCTCATTCATTTGAAGGACCAACTCTCCTCTGTCCACATCAATCACAGCTTTTGCTGTGGCTAGGAAGAGTCTTCCAAGGATGATGGATTCATCCTCATCCTTCCCAGTGTCTTGGATTATGAAATCAGCAGGGATGTAAAGGCCTTTGACCTTTACTAGCACGTCCTCTACCTGTCCATAAGCCTTTTTCATAGATTTGTCTGCCATCTCTAATGAGAATGTGGTAGCTTGTATCTCAAAGATTCCTAGTTTCTCCATTACAGAGAGTGGCATTAAGTTTATGCCTGACCCCAGGTCACACAGAGCCTTCTCAAAGGCCATGGTACCTATGGTACAGGGAATTAGGAATATACCAAGATCCCGTTACTTTTGAGGTAAAGTGTGCTGAACCCAGGTATTCAGTTCATTAATGAGCAATGGAGGCTCATCCTCCCAAGTCTCATTACCAAATAGCTTGGCATTCAGCTTCACGATTGCTCCTAAATACTGGGCAACTTGCCCTTCAACAATGTCTTCATCTTCTTTAGAAGATGAATAGTCATCAGAGCTCATGAATGGTAAAAAGAGGTTCAATGGAATCTCTATGGTCTCTAGATGAGTCTCAGATTCCTTAGGTTCCTCAATTGAGAACTCCTTTATGTCCAGAGGACGTCCCATGAGGTCTTCCTCATTGGGATTCACGTCCTCCTCCTCCTTTCTAGGTTCAGCCACACCAAACAAGGTTATGGCCTTGCACTCTCTTTTTGGATTCTCTTCTGTATTGCTTGGGAGAGTACTAGGAGGAGTTTCAGTGACTTTTTTACTCAGCTGGCCCACTTGTGCCTCCAAATTTCTAATGGAGGACCTTGTTTCATTCATGAAACTTAGAGTGGCCTTAGATAGCTCAGAGACGATGTTTGCTAAGCTAGAGGGGCTCTGCTCAGAATTCTCTGTCTGTTGCTGAGATGATGATGGAAAAGGCTTGCTATTGCTAAACCTGTTTCTTCCACCATTATTAAAGCCATGTTGGGGGCTTTTGTTGATCCTTGCATGAGAAATTTGGATGATTTCTCCATGAGGGATTATAGGTGTTTCCATAGGCTTCACCCATGTAATTCACCTCTGCCATTGCAGGGTTCTCAGGATCATAGGCTTCTTCTTCAGAAGATGCCTCTTTAGTACTGTTGGATGCATTTTGCAATCCATTTAGACTCTGAGAAATCATATTGACTTGTTGAGTCAACATTTTGTTCTGAGCCAATATGGCATTCAGAACATCAATTTCAAGAACTCCCTTCCTCTGAGGCATCCTATTACTCACAGGATTCCATTCAGAAGTGTACATGAACTGGTTATTTACAACCATGTCAATGAATTCCTGAGCTTCTGTAGGTGTTTTCTTCAGGTGAATAGATCTACCTGCAGAATGGTCCAATGACATCTTAGACAATTCAGATAGACCATCATAGAATATATCCAGGATGGTCCATTCTGAAAGCATGTCAGAAGGACACATTTTTGTCAGTTGCTTGTATCTCTCCCAAGCTTGATAGAGGGATTCACCTTCTTTCTGTCTGAAGGTTTGAACATCCACTCTAAGCTGACTCAGCTTTTGAGGAGGAAAGAACTTGGCTAAGAAAGCCGTGACCAGCTTATCCCAAGAGTTCAAGCTATCTTTAGGTTGAGAGTCCAACCATACTCTAGCTCTGTCTCTTACAGCAAAAGGGAAAAGCATAAGCCTATAGACCTCAGGATCAACCCCATTGGTCTTAATGGTATCACAGATCTACAAAAATTCAATTAAGAACTGAAAAGGATCTTCTGATGGCAGTCCATAAAACTTGCAATTCTGTTGTATCATAGAAACTAATTGAGGCTTTAGCTCAAAATTGTTTGCTCCAATGGCAGGGATTGAGATGCTTCTTCCATGGAAGTTGGAATTTGGTGCAGTAAAGTCACCAAGCATCTTCCTTGCACCTCCACCATTGTTATTGGGTTCGGCCATCTCTACTTCTATTTCGAAAATTTTAGTAAAGTCTGATAAACCACTATTTCATGGTTTATCTTGTGCTCAATTGAGTGGATTTTATCAACTCTTTACCCACTTATTCATACTATTTGCGTGGTTTTACATTTGCCTTCCTAATTATGTGCTTTGATTGAAAACGTGCTTCTTTGGCCTTAAGTTCCCTATATTTAATCCTCTCTTATTACCATTAGATGCCTTGATATGTGTGTTAAGTGATTTCAGAGACTACAGGGCAGGAATGGCTTAGAGGATAGAAAGGAAGCATGCAAAAGTGGAAGGTATACAAGAAGTTGGAGAAATTGCTAAGCTGTCCAGCCTGACCTCTTCCCACTCAAACAGCTATAACTTTAGCTATAGAGGTCCAAACGATGCGGTTCCAGTTGCGTTGGAAAGCTAACATCTGGGGCTTCGATTTGATATATAATATGCCATAGTTGCTCTGACACTAGGTGATGCGAACGCGTGATTCACACGGACACGTCGCATTTGCGAACTTTAATCCGCGCGGCCGCGTGGGCGACGCCTCCGCGTCACTTGGCCGCGACCGTACGGACCAGAAAGCGCTGGAAGTGACTTCTAGGCTGTTTCTGACCTAGTTTCGGCCCAGAGAACACAGACTAGAGGCTATAAAGTCGGGGAATGCATCCATTCATGAGGATGCTATCATAATTCATAATTTTAGTTTTAGATGTAGTTTTTAGAGAGAGAGGTTCTCTCCTCTCTCTTAGGATTAGGATTTTTAGAAATTAGGAATTTATCTCATCTTCACATCAGGTTCAATATTTCTTTATTTTGACTTCTCTTCTACTTTGAGATACTTTAATACTTTTATTTGTATTTTATTTATATTGCCCAATTGGCTTATGAATACCTTCCATGTTAGATTTTACTGCTTTGAATGAATTGAAGTGTTTTCAGATTTATGATATATTTATGATTTTAATTCAGCTTTTTACATTCTTGGCTTTGGTTAAGAAATTAGTAACTCAGGAGTTATCAGATTCAACATAATTGATAACTGTTATTTATGCTAATTGAATTGAACTTCAATAATCCCAATCTGTTCTTAGGAATTAACTAGGATTCGAAGATCTAATTAATTAGTCACTTGACTTTCCTTTGCTTTAGTAAAGGTTAACTAAGTGGAATTAAGATTCAATTGTCATCATTGTTGATAAGGATAACTAGACTAGGACTTCCAATCTCTCATACCTTGCCAAGAGTTTATTTTACTGTCATTTATTTATTTTACTTGTCATTCATCATAACTGTTTCTCATTCTTAAAACCCCCAATTTACAAATTCATAACCAATAATAAGAACATACCTCCCTGCAATTCCTTGAGAAGACGACCCGAAGTTTAAATACCTCGGTTATCAATTTATTTAGGGGTTTGTTACTTGTGACAACCAAAACGTTTATATGAAAGGACTTTTGTTGGTTTAGACGCTATACTTGCAACGGGAAGTTATTCTAAATTCTAGACCACGCAAAAGTTCTCTCATCAAAATGGCGCCGTTGCCGGGGAATTGCAAACATGTGCCTTATTATTGGTTATTGTAAATATTTTTCTTTTACTTGTTTATTTGTTTCTCCTTTTTCCCCCTTATTACTGATAACTACTATGAATTCTCACCCCTCTCGCTTTGAGTTTAGTTCTAACTTTGTTGAAGGAAATAGAAACCACAGCAGGAATATGCATCAAGGTCAGACCAATCAAGGATGGATGGAGTCAAGAGGATCTAATCAACCCTTTAGGCAACAACACCCTCCAAGATATCATGGAAAACGACCATTCTACAATGCATACCCAGCTTAAAGATATGGCAGACAACCTTGTAACTACCAACAAGCCCCACCCCGTGCCTATAGACCATCCTCTCAACATAACCTCGAACCACCACACTCACAAGCTTCTTTTTACCATTTGCCACCATACGATCATTATCCGCCCCAACACCAATCCAATTACTCCCAAGAACCACCACTCTCCCATACACCATACCCATATCCATCAAAGCCAGAATCACAGGTTCGCCTTGAAGAATCAATGAAACAATTTACTGCAACCTTTCATCAACTGGAGCAAGCAATAGTGGAGGAGTTAAAGCAATTATCTTCCAGACGTTCAGCCCCTCAACAGACCCCCATAGCTTTATGTGGAGAATCCAATGAAGAACGCAGTACAAAGAAGACGCTAGAAGCTCCAGTGAACAGCATAGAGCATAACTTCATATTAGAACAAGTAGAGGAAGCTGTCATTGTAGAAGAAGAAGAGTTGGTTGAAGATTCAGGAGATGCCGAACCGCCACTTGAATCCAGAGTTGTGGAGAACTCCGTCAAGAATGTTACAATTGACGCTGAGGAGGATTTTGCACCGCCTCCACTGCAAATATCTTATGAAGAACTGGACGGAATAACCCAGGACACAGGCTTCCTTGATGATGATGATCACGAGTCCTGTTCTCTTAGTGACGAACTTGCATCCGCAAGTGAATTCTTTGAGACAGAAGAATCTTCCCCGAGTGAATATGAAGATGATGCTAAGGTAGATTTTTCTCAACCTCCAATATATGACTTGAGCGATGATGAGGGAGAAATTGAAGACTCTGATCAAGATATGGTTGAAGTGGAAGAATTCATAGAAGACTATAAGGGAGTAGAACTTACAGAACCACTGGAAACACCTATCCCAAGGCTATTACCGCCCAACACAAACTACAAGTGGGTAACACCTTTGCCTTTTATCTTTACTTTTCCACTTGAATATGGTTTACTTGAAACAGATGGCCAGCTTAGAGTTCTTTGCGGCTCTAAGAGGAAAAGGAAAATGGCTCGTACTCAGAGTTGGTGTACAAGGTTCAATAAGTTTCCACACTTTAACTCGAAGTGTACGGATTGGTATCATGCTCAACTGAATGGATCACGGAGAACGTTTGGTCACCATGATGAGAATTTACTTTTTAAACCGCCCGGATGAAAAAATATAGATCAAGACGGAGGCGGATTTAAAAGCAAAGCTTGGGATCATGGATTCCATTCTGACATTCGTCCCCACGGGAGCCTGAAATTCTGCTTGAAGCTGCTGAGAAGCTTCACATGCCTAGTTTGGGACCCCGGAGGCTATTGGCATTCCAAGCATTGGTGGAGATTTTTGGATGAATTTAAGCATAAGCCGCCATAACAGGAAGCTCCTCCAATGTCCAACTTAAGGACTTTAACTAAAAGTGCTAGGTGGGAGACAACCCACCATGGTATGGTCGTTCTTTTTCAGTTTATTTCATGTTATTTGTTTTTATTTTTATCTCCTTTTTATTCTATTTTATTATAGTGAACCTGGAATTTTGCATCTCACTTATATTAATCACTGTATTCTGCATTTTTCATGCATTAAAAAAAAAAAAACATGCGACACGGCAGCGTCGCTGACACGTCCGCATCGTAAGTGCATTAGGAGAAAAGAAAAGTGAACAGAGAGTCACGCGAAAGCGTGGCTGGAGGCGTGCCTTTGGCACAATTTGACCCACGCGTCCGCGTCACCCACGCGTCCGCGTGACTTGGTAATCGACGTAAAAGGGGTGCATGGCCGAAAGTTGTGCTGGAGTAAGGCTGGACTGGTGCTAGACGCACAAGCCTTACCACGCGAACGCGTGCCCCACGCGTCCGCGTCATCCTCCAATCTTGGCCACCCACGCGATCGCGTCAACCACGCGACCGTGTCACCCTAAAAATTGGCAAAAAGAGTTTCGAACAGAGAGTTGCACGAACGCAAGGCTGCACTCGCGCCAATCGCACAAATCAGGCCACGCGTTCGCGTGCCCCATGCGTCCGCGTCGCCTGAACTCATTACGCCCTACGCGGCCACGTCACCCACGCGACCGCGTCGCCAGCGTCGCACAACCTATCCAGATCAGTGCCAATTTTCTTATATTTTCTTCTCTAATCCTAATTTTTTTCTATCTTTTATTATTCTATCTTCCTCCTCTCTTATTTACTTCTTCTTCCTTTCTTTCTCTTCTCATTCTTTTTATCTTTCATTTTATTTTACTTTATTTATTTGCATATTTCATTCATTACATTTTAATTTTGTGCATATTTTTACTTTCTTTTCTAAATTTTTTATTTTTTCCATTGGTGTTAAAAATTTTTCTTATTCAACTGTTGCTTCTTTTCTTGAATTTATTTTGGTAACTTGTTTTACACTGTGGGATGATATTAATTATCTGCCAATACCAATCTTTTATGATACTTGCACTCCATTTGCATTGATATGAGCTTGTATTGATACTTCCATTACCCACACTCCTCCCCTATGTTGCAAATTTTATACCACTGGTATGCCATGGCTTCTATTGTTTTCTCACGTACATGTTGAAGCTTCCATGTAAATGAGACCATTATCATTTGGCATTAACCCACCCATACTTCATTTATTTTCTTATCTTTATTACTGGGTTACTTTTTCTTCCCTTTTTCTTTCAGGATGGCCACCCAAAAGGGAAGCGGAAGACGTTTACATGGGGAGACAGACAAGTCCATCTGCAAAATCTTGAAGAAAAGCATCAGTTGCAACAACCCGTCCACCTGCACATCTCAGCACGCACCGAGGACGGTGCAATCTTTAAGTGTGGGGAGGTCGATACCGATCTCCATGGGTTAGTACTTTCTTGTCTCAACACCAATGTTTAAATCTTCTTTGTAGATTAGTTGTTGCATTTGCATGATTATCTGATTTTGTGCATATTTTACCACTTGGTTTGTTTGAAGAAATATTATACTGGAACATGATTTAGAGCTCGAACACACAAAACCTGTGAGATTTTGAGCTTATTTGAATTGGTTGCATTTTATCAACCAATATTTTATTTTTGGTGTGTGATTTTCTCTCTAAAATTGTGATCTTTGTCTTGCTTAATTCTATATTTCTATTATTTAATGTATGCATGCACTTATGTGATTTAGGCCATTGTTTCACTGAGCTTACATACCCATATGACCTTAACCCTTCATTATCCCTTGCAAACCAATTTGAGCCTATTTTTTTACCCCTCTGTTCTTTATTTTAGTACATCATTAACTCTAAGCGAAAAACAATAATGTCCTTAATTTGAATCCTTGGTTAGCTTAGACTAGTGAGAATGCTTATGAATTAAGTGTGGGAAAAAGTGGGTTTGGAAATATTTGGTTTGAAAATTGAGTATGTTTGAATTTTCTAAAAATGTGATAGAAATGTTTGGGACATAATTCATGCATCCAATAATTTAATCATATGCATTGAGAAAAATAAAAGAAAAAAATATATATATATAAAAAAAAGAGCAAAATAAGTGAAAGGGGACAAAATGCCCCAAAGTAAGTGATGAAAGCAATACATATGAGTTATACTTGAAATTAGAATGCATGAATATGTGGAAAACATGGTTAATGGATGGTTAGATGTTGTATTATGATTACATGGATTGTTTAAGTTAGGTGGGAAAGTTTAAGTTAATTAAGGATTCAGATTTTAGTCCACTTGGCCAAATACAATCCTACCTTAACCCTAACCCCATTACAACCCTTAAAAGACCTCTTGATATGTGTATCTGTGCATTAAATTTATGTTGATTGTTAGATGAAGAGCAAGCCTTAGAAAGCAAGGTTAGTAGAGAATCGAGAGAATCGAACCTAAAATACTTGAGTGATTAGAGTGATATACACTACTAGTGAGGGTTCGATGCTTGATTCTTTGTTCCCGGCTTTCATGAGCTATTTTCTTCTACAAGTCTATTTGTACTTCATTTTTATGATTTGAATTAGTGAAATCCAGTTCATATTTATTCTTGGAGATTTATTTACTTTTAACCAAGTAGGTAGAAACATTTTGCATTTAGTTGCATTCATAGGTTGCATCTCATACATCCTACCATTCCTCTTCATCTTTATAGTTTCTCTTGAGTTTAGCATGAGGACATGCTATTGTTTAAGTGTAGGGAGGTTGATAAACCACTATTTCATGGTTTATCTTGTGCTCAATTGAGTGGATTTTATCAACTCTTTACCCACTTATTCATACTATTTGCATGGTTTTACATTTGCCTTCCTAATTATGTGCTTTGATTGAAAACGTGTTTCTTTGGCCTTAAGTTCCCTATATTTAATCCTCTCTTATTACTATTAGATGCCTTGATATGTGTGTTAAGTGATTTCAGAGACTACAGGGCAGGAATGGCTTAGAGGATAGAAAGGAAGCATGCAAAAGTGGAAGGTATACAAGAAGTTGGAGAAATTGCTAAGCTGTCCAGCCTGACCTCTTCGCACTCAAACGACTATAACGTTAGCTACCGAGGTCCAAACGATGCGGTTCTAGTTGCGTTGAAAAGATAACATTCGGGACTTCAATTTGATATATAATATGCCATAGTTGCCCCGATGCTAGGTGACGCGGACGCGTGATCCACGCGGATGCATCGCATCTGCGAACTTTAATCCGCGCGGCCGCGTGGGCGACGCCTCCGCGTCACTTGGCCGCGACCTGTACGGACCAGAAAGCGCTGGAAGTGACTTCTGGGCTGTTTTTGACCCAGTTTTCGGTCCAAAGAACACAGATTAGAGGCTATAAAGTGGGGGAATGCATCCATTCATGAGGATGCTATCATAATTCATAATTTTAGTTTTAGATGTTGTTTTTAGAGAGAGAGGTTCTCTCCTCTCTCTTAGGATTATGATTTTTAGAAATTACGAATTTATCTCATCTTCACATCAGGTTCAATATTTCTTTATTTTGACTTCTCTTCTACTTTGAGAGACTTTAATACTTTTATTTGTATTTTATTTATATTGCCCAATTGGCTTATGAATACCTTCCATGTTAGATTTTACTGCTTTGGATGAATTGAAGTGTTTTCAGATTTATGATATATTGATGATTTTAATTCAGCTTTTTACATTCTTGGCTTTGGTTAAGAAATTAGTAACTCAGGAGTTATCAGATTCAACATAATTGATAATTGTTATTTATGCTAATTGAATTGAACTTCAATAGTCCCAATCTGTTCTTAGGAATTAACTAGGATTCGAAGATCTAATTAATTAGTCACTTGACTTTTCTTTGCTTTAGTAAAGGTCAACTAAGTGGAATTAAGATTCAATTGTCATCATTGTTGATAAGGATAACTAGACTAGGACTTCCAATCTCTCATACCTTGCCAAGAGTTTATTTTACTGTCATTTATTTATTTTACTTGTCATTCATCATAATTGTTTCTCATTCTTAAAACCCCCAATTTGCAAACTCAAAGCCAATAATAAGAACATACCTCCCTGCAATTCCTTGAGAAGATAACCTGAGGTTTAAATACTCGGTTATCAATTTTAAAGGGGTTTGTTACTTGTGACAACCAAAACGTTTGCACGAAAGGATTTTTGTTGGTTTAGAAACTATATCTACAACGCGACTATTTTTATAAAATTCTTTACTAGCAAAAATCTTAACGTCAAAGTCCTCTTTAGAGTGTTGTGTTTTAGCTTCTCTTAGCTTCTTCTTTAGAGTCCTTTCAGGTTCAAGATCTGCTTCAACAAGAATGTCATTGTCCTTGCTCCTGCTCATATGAAAAAGAAGAGAATAGAAAAGAAGAGGAATCCTCTATGTCACAGTATAGAGATTCCTTTATGTGAGTAGAAGAAGAAAAGAATAGAAGAAGAAAAATTCGAACACAGAGAGAGAAGAGAAGAGGATTCGAATTATGAGTAAAAGAGAAGTGTTAGTAGATAAATAAAATAAATAGAAAGAGATGAGAGGGAGAGAATTTTCGAAAATAAAAGAAAAATATTTTTGTTTTTATTTTAAATTAAGGTTAAAATTCGAATTTATAAAAAGGAATAAATTTAAAATTTAAAACAATTAGTTAAATAAAAAGATTTTTGAAAAAGAGGGAGGTGATTTTTGAAAATTAGAGAGAGGAAAGTAGTTAGGTGGTTTTGAAAAAGATAAGGAATAGTAAAACAAACAAAAGTCAATTAGTTAGTTGAAAAAGATTTGAAAATCAATTTTGAAAAGAAAAGAAGTTAGAAAAGATTTTGAAATTAATTTTGAAAAAGATATGATTGAAATTTATTTTGAAAAAGATTTGAAAAGAAAATTAAAAAGATTTGATTTTTAAAATTAAAATTGATTACTTGACTAACAAGAAACTAAAAGATATGATTCTAGAATTTAAAGATTGAACCTTTCTTAACAAGAAAGTAACAAACTTCAAATTTTTGAATCAATCACATTAATTGTTAGTAAAGTTTTCGAAATTTTGAAATGAAATTAAGAAAAAATTTTGAAAAACAATTTTTTTACAATTTTCAAAAATATTAAGAAAATGTGAAAAAGATTTGATTTTTTGAAAAAGATTTTGAAAAGATAGGATTTTTAAAAATGAAATCTTGACTAGACTAACAAGAAACCACTAATTTTAAAAATTTTTGACTAAGTCAACTCAAAGATTTCAAAATTTATGAGTAAAATAAGGAAAATATATATTTTTTTTTATTTTTTTTGAATTTAATGAGGAGAGAGAAAAATAACTAAATGACTCAAAACATAAAAATTATGAATCAAAACACATGATGCATGCAAGAACACTATGAATGTCAAGATGAACACCAAGAACACTTTGAAGATCATGATGAACATCAAGAACTTATTTTTGAAAAATTTTCAAGAAAAGAAAAACATGCAAGACACCAAACTTAGAGACTTTTCATGTTTAGACACTATGAATTCAAAAATGCATATGAAAAATAACAAAAGACACAAAACAAGAAAATATGAAGATCAAACAAGAAGACTTGTCAAGAACAACTTGAAGATCATGAAGAATGCAATGCATGAATTTTTTGAAAATCTTTAGAAAATTAAAAAGATGCAATTGACACCAAACTTAAAAATTGACTCTAACTCAAACAAGAAACTCAATTTTTTTTTATTTTTTTTTTGATTTTATGAATTTTTTTTGGATTTTTCGAAAATAAGTTTTGGAAAAACAAAAAAGAAGAGAAAATTTTTTTTGAAAGATTTTTGAAAACTTTTTGAAAATAAAATAAAGGTTGAAATAAGAAGAAAATTACCTAATCTGAGCAACAAGATGAACCGTCAGTTATCCAAACTCGAACAATCCTCAGCAACGGTGCCAAAAACTTGGTGCACGAAATTGTGATCTCAATGGCGCCAACAACTTGGTACGCACAACTGTAATATCACTCTTCTTCACAACTTCGCACAACTAACCAGAAAGTGCACTGGGTCGTCCAAGTAATAAACCTTACGTGAGTAAGGGTCGATCCCACGGAGATTTTCGGCTTGAAGCAAGCTATGGTCATCTTGTAAATCTCAGTCAAGCGGATTCAAATGGTTATGAAGTTTTAATAATTAAAAGATAAATAGAACGTAAAATAAAGATAGAGATACATATGGAAATCATTGGTGGGAATTTCAGATAAGTGTATGGAGATGCTTTATCCCTCTTGAATCTCTGCTTTCCTACTAGCTTCATCCAATCCTTCATACTCCTTTCCATGGTAAGCTGTATGTAGGGCGTCACCGTTGTCAATGGCTACTTCCCATCCTCTCAGTGAAAAAGGTCCTCTACGATTTCCCGCATGGCTAATCAGCTGTTGGTTCTCGATTGTGTAGGAATAGGATTTACTATCCTTTTGCGTCTATCACCACGCCCTACAGTTGCGATTTTGAAGCTCGTCACAGTCATCCCATCCCAGATCCTACTCGGAATACCATAGACAAGGTTTAGACTTTCCGGATCTCAAGAATGCTGCCAATAGATTCTAGCTTATACCATAAAGACTCTGATCTTACGGAATGGAAGGCTGTGTTGTCAGGAGAGGCAACCATGTATCGTGGACCAGGAATCCAAGAGATACACACTCTAGCTTTCGTAAGTAGAACGGAAATGTTTGGCAGGCACGCGTTCATAAGCGAGAATGGTGATGAGTGTCACGGATCATCACATTCATCAGGTTGAAGTACGAATGGATATCTTAGAATAAGAATAAGCATGAATTAAATAGAAAATAGTAGTAATTGTATTAATACTCGAGGAACAGCGGAGCTCCACACCTTAATCTATGGTGTGTAGAAACTCCACCATTGAAAATACATAAGAACAAGGTCTAGGCATGGCCGAATGGCCAGCCCCCTAAATGGCATATGAATTCGAAAATAGGGAAAAAGACCCCAAAACATGATCAAAGGATCAAAAGATAATCCCAAGATCCCTAGTACAATAGTAAAAAGTTCTATTTATACTAAACTAGTTACTAGGGTTACAGAATTAAGTAAATGATGCAGAAATCCACTTCCGGGCCCATTTGGTGTGTGCTTGGGCTGAGCATTGAAGTTTTCACATGTAGAGGTCTTCCTTGGAGTTGAACGCCAGTTTGTAACTTGTTTATAGCGTTTGACTCTTCTTTGCAACTTGTTTCTGGTGTTTAACGCCAGGATAGGGCAGAAAGCTGGCGTTAAACGCCAGTTTGCGTAATCTAAACTCGGGCCAAGTATGGTCTATTATATATTGATGGAAAGCCCTGGATGTCTACTTTCCAGCTCAATTGAGAGCGTGCCATTTGGACTTCTTTAGCTCCAAAAATTCTATTTTGAGTACAGGGAGGTCAGAATCCAATAGCATCAGCAGTCATTCTTCACCCTCTGAATCAGATTTCTGCTCAGGTCCCTCAATTTCAGCCAGAAAATACCTGAAATCATAGAAAAACACACAAAATTATAATAAAGTCTAGAAATGTGAATTTTGCTTAAAAACTAATAAAAATATACGAAAAACTAACTAAATTATACTAAAAACAATACCAAAAAGCGTATAAATTATCCGCTCATCAATAAGCTACAACTTTCACACTATTGGATCAGCTATGAGCAACTTGATTCCGACAATTACTTTTTTGCTGGCTATCATCTTCAGGTAACTAATTACAGGGCATACATCTATGCTTCTATGCATGTTTGGATATTTGCATGCATATGGATTTTGACAATGTCTCTTTCTATATAGACTCTTAATCTTGGAAACTTAATTTGAAATTGTGCTCATTGGACTTTTCTTTCCATAAAACTTGTTTGTTTGGTCTTTTATTTCTAAGAGTTAATAAATTATATATTGAAATATTTTCATATTGTACAGATCATGGTTAGTTCTTATGCTTTCAATTGACATAATTTTCATTAAGGATGTTGAGTAATTAGTTTTTTATGCCATAACAGAGTGAATAACTTTTAATATTGACATTTTTTCATGTATTTTTCTCTGCTGTGTACTTTTACTGACATTTTTGCAGCAAGAAGTGTATCCCTTTTCCAATTGCATTAAGAGATATAAAGCAACATGACATTACTCAAAGCATGTGCGAGATACTGGTTGATTGGCTTGTAGAGATTTGCATAATGTAATTTTTCTCATATAATACAATGTTATGAATTATAGTTGATAAATTTTGTATGGTTGAACAATACACTGAGGATTATAGTTAATGTATCAATATACTTTGTCTATGTTTTGAATCATATTGACTTGCTTGATAAATACGATGAATTTGTTTATTTTTTAGAATATTATAAATATTCGAATACAAATTAGATAAAAATTTCTAGTAAATTTATATTTATTTTGTATAAAAATAAGTTTATTTTGTAATGGAAAAATCTAAAAAAATTCTATTTTACTTTACGGACGGATTTACAGACGAATTTTTTGTTTGTATTCAGATTGTTGCAAGGTTCAACTTATAGACAAAAAATTCGTCGAAAAATCTATCTGTAATTACAGACAAAAAATCCGTCAAAAAATCTGTCTATAATTACCGAGGAAAAATCTGTCCAAAAATCTGTCTCTAATTATCGATAGAAAATCCGTCGGAAAATCTATCTGTAATTACCTACAAAAAATCCATTGGAAAGTTCAATGCTTCAGGGAAATGGCGGAAGAATTTACAGAGGAAAAATCCGTCGGTAACTGGTAAAAATCCGTCGGTAATTTTCCGATGAAAAAATTCTGTCAGTAAATAATTTCTGACGAGTCTTTTACGGAGGGACAAAATCTGTCGGTAATTTCGTCGGTAACTAAAAATTCATTTGTAATAAAGACTGAATCTATTTGTAAATCTGTATGTATTAATCCATTTTATAGTTGTGAAAAAATAAAAAAAGTGTAGAAAAATAAAGGTGAAGATTAAAACTGAAATTGAAACTTCAAAGTTCATAAATGAAAAGTACAAACTAGAATTAAACTACTACTAAGAAAAGAAAAAGAAGAAAAAGTGTGTGAGGGGAGGGAGTTCGAAGACCCCCTCTCTGGTTTGTTCCAGCTTCCAGCCCCCCAATACCGAATGAATTGAATGTAAAAACTAAGGCCTTTATATAAACACTCATAAATTACAAAATGAAATGAAATTTGAAAGTAAATTACAATGAAATAAAAATTAACTATTCTAGATGCTGCTTGTGGCCTTGATCGGTTGACAATTGTGGGCTTGCTTGCTTGAGGTTGGGTGATCCTTGAAAGAGAAGTGAATTAAGTTGAGGTCCAGGTGCTAACGTTAGAGCTACCGTTAGCCACACTAACGCTACAGGTGTGGCGTTAGTGCTGAAGTTAGTATGGCAAACGTTGCCAACAACGTCATGACTTGCTCCAAGTTGGTATTTTTGGGGCTTAAAGATGCCTATTGTTTGTGCTCTGATTTAATGCTCACTATAAAGTATCATATATCGTTGGAAGGTTCTGAATGTCAGCTTTCTAACGCAACTAGAATCACCTCAATTGGATCTCTGTAACTCAAGTTATGCTCCTTTGAAGGGAACAGGGTCGCTGGCGTAGTCGCTGGCATTAGCGGCAACGTTAGCCACTAACGTCAGCATTCAGGGAATTAATATTTCCAGGTTCTGAAGGTCAAACTTAATGTCCACTGGTGCGCGGAATTTTGATCATCAATGGCGCCACCATTATTGTTGTTGAAACCTTGTTGAGGTCTCTGTTGATCCTTCCATGAGAGATTTGGATGATTTCTCCATGAAGAATTATAGGTGTTTCCATAGGGTTCTCCCATGTAATTCACCTCTTCTATTGAAGGGTTCTCAGGATCATAAGCTTCTTCTTCAGATGAAGCGTCCTTAGTACTGCCTGGTGCAGCTTGCATCCCAGACAGACTTTGAGAAATCAAATTGACTTGCTGAGTCAATATTTTCTTCTGAGCCAATATGGCATTCAGAGTATCAATCTCAAGAACTCCTTTCTTCTGATTTGTCCCATTGTTCAAAGGATTCCTTTCAGAAGTGTACATGAATTGGTTATTTGCAACCATTTCAATTAGTTCTTGAGCTTCTGCAGGCGTCTTCTTCAGATGAAGAGATCCTCCAGCAGAGCTATCCAAAGACATCTTGGACAGTTCAGACAGACCATCATAGAAGATACCTATGATGCTCCATTCAGAAAGCATGTCACAAGGACACTTTCTGATCAATTGTTTGTATCTTTCCCAAGCTTCATAGAGGGATTCACCTTCCTTCTGTCTGAAGGTTTGGACTTCCACTCTAAGCTTACTCAATTTTTGAGATGGAAAGAACTTTGCCAAGAAGGCATTGACTAGCTTTTCCCAAGAGTTCAGGCTTTCTTTAGGTTGTGAGTCCAACCATATCCTAGCTCTGTCTCTTACAGCAAAAGGGAATAGCATAAGTCTGTAGACTTCAGGGTCAACCCCATTGGTCTTGACAGTGTCACAGATTTACAAGAATTCAGCTAAAAACTGATGAGGATCTTCCAACGGAAGTCCATGGAACTTACAATTCTGTTGCATTATAGAAACTAATTGAGGCTTAAGCTCAAAGTTGTTTGCTCCAATGGCGGGAATAGAGATGCTTCTCCCATAGAAGTCGGGAGTAGGTGCAGTAAAGTCACCCAACACCTTCCTTGCATTGTTGGCATTGTTGTTGTTTTCGGCTGCCATGGGTTCTTCTTTTTTGAAGATTGCTGTTAGGTCCTCTACAGAGAGTTGTGCCTTAGCTTCTCTTAGTTTTCGCTTCAAGGTCCTTTCAGGTTCAGGGTCAGCCTCAACAAGAATGCTTTTGTCTCTGCTCCTGCTCATATGAAAGAGAAGAGAACAAGAAAATATGGAATTCTCTATGTCACAGTATAGAGATTCCTTGAGGTGTCAGAGGAAAAGAAAAATAGAAGAAAGAAGTAGAGAATTTGATCTTATCAAGAAAGATGGAGTTCGAATTGTGCATTAAGGAGGAGTGTTAGTCCATAAATAGAAGGATGTGAGAAGAGGGGAAGAAATTTTCGAAAACAAAGTAAAAAAATTTTAAAAACATTTTGAAAAATTGATTAATGATTTTCGAAAACTAAAAGTGGGAAAGAAATCAAGTGATTTTTGAAAAAGATTTTGAAATTAGAAATAAAAAAGATATGATTGAAAACTATTTTGAAAAAGATGTGAGAAAAATATATGATTGAAAAGATATGATTGAAAAACAATTTAAAAAGATTTGATTTTGAAAATTAATGACTTGGCTAACAAGAAAAGATATGATTCAAACATTAAACCTTTCTCAACAGAAAAGGCAACATACTTGAAATGTTGAATCAAATCATTAATTGATAGCAAGTATTTTTGAAAATGGAAAGAATTTGATTTTGAAAAAGATTTGATTGAAAAGATATGATTTGAAAAAGATTTGATTTTGAAAAATTTTGAAAACTTGAAAACAATTTGAATTAAAAACAGAATCTTCCCTCTTGTGCCATCCTGGCCTTAAACGCCCAAAACACTACCCTTTTGGGCGTTAAACGCCCAGCCAGGCACCCTGGCTGGCGTTTAAACGCCAGTTTTCCTTCTTCACTGGGCGTTTTGAACGCCCAGCTTTTTCTGTGTAATTCCTCTGCTGAATGTTCTGAATCTTCAATTCTCTGTATTATTGACTTGAAAAGACACAAATTAAAAATTTTTTTGGATTTTTAATAATGAGGAATAATCAACATGCAACTAAAATCAAATAACAATGCATGCAAGACACCAAACTTAGCAGTTTGTATACTACTGACACTAACAAAATGAGAATGCATATGAGAAACAACAAAACACTCAAGACAAGAAAATTTTAAAGATCAGAGCAATGAAATCATCAAGAACATCTTGAAGATCACTTAAGACACATGAATGAATGCAAGAAGAACAGAAACTTGCAATTGATACCAAACTTAACATGAGACACTAGACTCAACAAGAAACATACAATATTTTTGGTTTTTATGATTTTGTAATTTTTTTGGGTTTTTCGAAAATTGAGTGGAAAAGAAAATAAAGGTATCAAAATTCTTAATGAGAATTCCAGGAATCATGCAATGTTAGTCTAAAGCTTTAGTCTAAAGGAATTAGACATGGCTAGCCAAGCTTCAGCAGGACATTGCATTCAAGATCTAAATTGATGAGAATCAATCAGCTTTGGTGATGATAAGAACATTACCTTGAAACACTAGAATTCATTCTTAAGAACTCTGAAAAATACCTAATCTAAGCAACAAGATGAACCGTCAGTTGTCCATACTCGAAACAATCCCCGGCAACGGCGCCAAAAACTTGGTGCGCGGAATTTTGATCATCAATGGCACCATCAACATGGTACGCTCAATTGAAATCTCAACTCTTTATCACAACTTCGCACAACTAACCAGCAAGTGCACTGGGTCGTCCAAGTAATAAACCTTACGCGAGTAAGGGTCGATCCCACGGAGATTGTTGGTATGAAGCAAGCTATGGTCACCTTGTAAATCTTAGTCAGGCAGATTCAAATGGTTATGAATGATATATGAATAAAGCATAAAACAAGGATAGAGATACTTATGTAATTCATTGGTGAGAATTTCAGGTAAGCGTATGGAGATGCTTTGTCCCTTCCATCTTTCTGCTTTCCTACTGTCTTCATCCAATCCTTCTTACTCCTTTCCATGGCAAGCTGTATGTTGGGCATCACCGTTGTCAGTGGCTACAGTCCCGTCCTCTCAGTGAAAATGTTCAACGCACCCTGTCACGGCACGGCTAATCATCTGTCGGTTTTCAATCAGGTTGGAATAGAATCCATTGATTCTTTTGCGTCTGTCGCTAACGCCCAGCCTTTAGGAGTTTGAAGCTCGTCACAGTCATTCAATCATTGAATCCTACTCAGAATACCACAGACAAGGTTTAGATCTTCCGGATTCTCTTGAATGCCGCCATCAATTCTAGCTTATACCACGAAGATTCCGATTAAGGGATCCAAGAGATATCCACTCAATCTAAGGTAGAATGGAGGTGGTTGTCAGGCACACATTCATAGGTGAGAATGATAATGAGTGTGACGGATCATCACATTCATCAAGTTGAGGAACAAGTGATATCTTGGAACAAGAATAAGCTGAATTGAATAGAAGAACAAAAGTAATTGCATTAATACTCGAGGTACAGCAGAGTTCCACACCTTAATCTATGGTGTGTAGAAACTCCACCATTGAAAATACATAAGAACAAAAGTGATCATTGGCTTCGGCCCCAGGGAGGGAACCAGAAGAACCAAGATGAGAATACAATAGTAAAAGGTCCTATATGTAGAGAACTAGTAGCCTAGGGTTTACAGAAATGAGTAAATGACATAAAAATCTACTTCCGGGCCCACTTGGTGTGTGCTTGGGCTGAGCATTGAAGCTTTCATGTGTAGAGACTTTTCTTGGAGTTAAATGCCAGCTTTTATGCCAGTTTGGGCGTTTAACTCCCATTCTTGTGCCAGTTCCGGCGTTTAACGCCGGGCAGTTTTGAGCTGATTTGGAACGCCAGTTTGGGCCATCAAATCTCGAGAAAAGTATAGACTATTATACATTGCTGGAAAGCCCAGGATGTCTACTTTCCAACGCCGTCGAGAGCGCGCCAATTGGGTTTCTGTAGCTCTAGAAAATCCACTTCGAGTGCAGGGAGGTTAGAATCCAACAGCATCTGCAGTCCTTTTCAGTCTCTGAATCAGGTTTTTGCTCAGGTCCCTCAATTTCAGCCAAAAAATACCTGAAATCACAAAAAAACACACAAACTCATAGTAAAGTCCAGAAAAGTGAATTTTAACTAAAAACTAATAAAAATATACTAAAAACTAACTAAAACATACTAAAAACACACTAAAAATAATGCCAAAAAGCGTATAAATTATCCGCTCATCACAACAGCAAACTTAAATTGTTGCTTGTCCTCAAGCAACTGAAAATCAAATAAGATAAAAAGAAGAGAATGTGCAATGAATTCCAAAAACATCTATGAAGATCAGTATTAATTAGATGAGTGGGGCTTTTAGCTTTTTGCCTCTGAACAGTTTTGGCATCTCACTTTATCCTTTGAAATTCAAAATGATTGGCTTCTATAGGAACTCAGAATCCAGATAGTGTTATTGATTCTCCTAGTTAAGTATGATAATTCTTGAACACAGCTACTTTATGAGTCTTGGCCGTGGCGCAAAGCACTCTGTCTTCCAGTATTACCACCGGATACATACATGCCACAGACACATAATTGGGTGAACATTTTCAGATTGTGACTCAGCTTTGCTAGAGTCCCCAATTAGAGGTGTCCAGGGTTCTTAAGCACACTCTTTTTGCCTTGGATCACAACTTTATTTTTTTCTTTTTCTTTCTCCTTTTTTTTTTCGTTTTTCTCCTTTTTTTTTCTTTTTTTTCGTTTTTCTCTTTTTTTTTTCTTTTTTTTGAATATTCACTGCTTTTTCTTGCTTCAAGAATCATTTTTATGATTTTTTAGATTCTCAGTAACATGTCTCCTTTTTCATCATTCTTTCAAGAGCCAACATTCATGAACCACAAATTCAAAAGACATATGCACTGTTCAAGCATACATTCAGAAAACAAAAGTATTGCCACCACATCAAAATAATTAATCTGTTATAAAATTTAAAATTCATGCAATTCTTCTCTTTTTCAATTAAGAACATTTTTCATTTAAGAAAGGTGATGGATTCATAGGACATTCATAACTTTAAGGCATAGACACTAAGACACTAATGATCATAAGACACAAACATAGATAAACATAAGCATGAAAATTCGAAAAATAGGAAAATAAGGAACAAGGAGATTAAAAAACGGGTCCACCTTAGTGATGGCGGCTTGTTCTTCCTCTTGAAGATCTTATGGAGTGCTTGAGCTCCTCAATGTCTCTTCCTTGTCTTTGTTGCTCCTCTCTCATGATTCTTTGATCTTCTCTAATTTCATGGAGGAGAATGGAATGTTCTTGGTGCTCCACCCTTAGTTGTCCCATGTTGGAACTCAATTCTCCTAGGGAGGTGTTGATTTGCTCCCAATAGTTTTGTGGAGAAAAGTGCATCCCTTGAGGCATCTCAGGGATTTCATGATGAGTGGGATCTCTTGTTTGCTCCATCCTTTTCTTAGTGACGGGCTTGTCCTCATCAATGAGGATGTCTCCCTCTATGTCAATTCCAACTGAATAACAGAGGTGACAAATGAGATGAGGAAAGGCTAACCTTGCCAAGGTAGAGGACTTGTCCGCCACCTTATAAAGTTCTTGGGCTATAACCTCATGAACTTCTACTTCCTCTCCAATCATGATGCTATGAATCATGATAGCCCGGTCTATAGTAACTTCGGACCGGTTGCTAGTGGGAATGATTAAGCGTTGGATATACTCCAACCATCCCCTAGCCACGGGCTTGAGGTCATGCCTTCTCAGATGAACCGGCTTCCCTCTTGAATCTCTCTTCCATTGAGCGCCCTCTTCACAGATGTCTATGAGGACTTGGTCCAACCTTTGATCAAAGTTGACCCTTCTAGTGTAAGGGTGTTCATCTCCTTGCATCATGGGCAAGTTGAATGCCAACCTTACATTTTCCGGACTAAAATCTAAGCATTTCCCCCGAACCATTGTAAGCCAATTCTTTGGGTTCGGGTTCACACTTTGATCATGGCTCTTGGTGATCCATGCTTTGGCATAGAACTCTTGAACCATTAAGATTCCGACTTGTTGAATGGGGTTGGTAAGAACTTCCCAACCTCTTCTTCGAATCTCATGTCGGATCTCCGGATATTCACTCTTTTTGAGTTTGAAAGGGACCTCGGGGATCACCTTCTTCAAGGCCACAACTTCATAGAAGTGGTCTTGATGCACCCTTGAGATGAATCTCTCCATCTCCCATGACTCAGAGGTGGAAGCTTTTGCCTTCCCTTTCCTCTTTCTAGAGGTTTCTCCGGCCTTGGATGCCATAAATGGTTATGGAAAAACAAAAAGCAATGCTTTTACTACACCAAACTTAAAAGGTTTGCTCGTCCTCGAGCAAAAGAAGAAAGAAGAGAGTAGAAGAAGAAGAAATAGAGGAGATGGAGATGGCTTTGTGGTTTGGCCAAAGGGGGAGAAGTAGTGTTTAGGTTGTGTGAAAATGAAGGAGTGAAGATGGGTTTATATAGGGGTGGAGAGAGGGGTAAGGTTCGGTTATGAATGGGTGGGTTTGGGAGGGAAAGTGGTTTGAATTTGAATGGTGAGGTAGGTGGGGTTTTATGAAGGATGGATGTGAGTGGTGAAGAGAATAGTGGGATTTGATAGGTGAGGGGTTTTTGGAGAAGAGTGGTTGAGGTGATTGGTGAATGGGTGAAGAAGAAGAGAGAAAGTGGTGGGGTAGGTGGGGATCTTGTGGGGTCCACAGATCCCTAGGTGTCAAGGAAAAGTCATCCATGCACCAAGTGGCGAGCAAAAATGCTCTCTATGCCAATTCTGGCGTTAAACACCGGGCTGGTGCCCATTTCTGGCATTTAACACCAACTTCTTGCCCTTTTCTGGCGTTTAACGCCAGTCTGGTGCCCCTTTCTGGCATTAAACGCCCAGAATGGTGCCAGACTGGGCGTTAAACGCCCATTTACTGCCCTTACTGGCGTTTAAATGCCAGCAAGGTCTTCCTCCAGGGTGTGCTATTTTTCTTTCTGTTTTTCATTCTGTTTTTGCTTTTTTAATTGATTTTGTGACTTCTCATGATCATCAACCTACAGAAAACATAAAATAACAAAGGAAAATAGATAATTATAACATTGGGTTGCCTCCCAACAAGCGCTTCTTTAATGTCAGTAGCTTGACAGAGGGCTCTCATGGAGCCTCACAGATACTCAGAGCAATGTTTGAACCTCCCAACACCAAACTTAAAGTTTGAATGTGGGGGTTCAACACTAAACTTAGAATTTGGTTGTGGCCTCCCAACACCAAACTTAGAGTTTGACTGTGGGGGATCTGTTTGACTCTGTTTTGAGAGAAGCTCTTCATGCTTCCTCCCCATGGTTACAGAGGGATATCCTTGAGCCTTAAACACTAAGGATTCTTCATTCACTTGAATGATCAATTCTCCTCTGTCCACATCAATCACAGCCTTTGCTGTGGCTAGGAAGGGTCTGCCAAAGATGATGGATTCATCCATGCACTTCCCAGTCTCTAGGGCTATGAAATCAGCAGGGATGTAATGGTCTTCAATCTTTATCAGAACATCATCTACAAGTCCATAAGCTTGTTTTCTTGAATTGTCTGCCATCTTTAGTGAGATTCTTGCAGCTTGCACCTCAAAGATCCCTAGCTTCTTCATTACAGAGAGAGGCATGAGGTTTATACTTGACCCTAGGTCACACAGAGCCTTCTTAAAGGTCATGATGCCTATGGTACAAGGTATTGAGAACTTCCCAGGATCCTGTCTCTTTTGAGGTAATTTCTGCCTAGACAAGTCATCCAATTCTTTGGTGAGCAAAGGGGGTTCATCCTCCCAAGTCTCATTACCAAATAACTTGTCATTTAGCTTCATGATTGCTCCAAGGTATTTAGCAACTTGCTCTTCAGTGACATACTCATCTTCTTCAGAGGAAGAATACTCATCAGAGCTCATGAATGGCAGAAGTAAATCCAATGAAATCTCTATGGTCTCAGTGTGAGCCTCAGATTCCCATGGTTCCTCATTGGAGAACTCATTGGAGGCCAGTGGACGTCCATTGAGGTCTTCCTCAGTGGCGTTCACTGCCTCTTCCTCCTCTCCTAGTTCGGCCATGTAGGTCATGTTAATGGCCTTGCATTCTCCTTTTGGATTCTCTTCTGTATTGCTCGGAAGAGTACTAGGAGGGAGTTCAGTAATTTTCATGCTCAGCTGACCCACTTGTGCCTCCAAATTCCTAATGGAGGACCTTGTTTCAGTCATGAAACTTTGAATGGTTTTGATTAGATCAGAGACCATGGTTGCTAAGTCAGAGTGGTTCTGCTTAGAATTCTCTGTCTGTTGCTGAGAAGATGATGGAAAAGGCTTGCCATTGCTAAACCTGTTTCTTCCACCATTATTGTTGTTGAAACCTTGTTGAGGTCTCTGTTGATCCTTCCATGAGAGATTTGAATGATTTCTCCATGAAGAATTATAGGTGTTTCCATAGGGTTCTCCCATGTAATTCACCTCTTCCATTGAAGGGTTCTCAGGATCATAAGCTTCTTCTTTAGATGAAGCGTCCTTAGTACTGCCTGGTGCAGCTTGCATCCCAGACAGACTTTGAGAAATCAAATTAACTTGCTGAGTCAATATTTTGTTCTGAGCCAATATGGCATTCAGAGTATCAATCTCAAGAACTCCTTTCTTCTGATTTGTCCCATTGTTCAAAGGATTCCTTTCAGAAGTGTACATGAATTGGTTATTTGCAACCATTTCAATTAGTTCTTGAGCTTCTGCAGGCGTCTTCTTCAGATGAAGAGATCCTCCAGCAGAGCTATCCAAAGACATCTTGGACAGTTCAGACAGACCATCATAGAAGATACCTATGATGCTCCATTCAGAAAGCATGTCACAAGGACACTTTCTGATCAATTGTTTGTATCTTTCCCAAGCTTCATAGAGGGATTCACCTTCCTTCTGTCTGAAGGTTTGGACTTCCACTCTAAGCTTACTCAATTTTTGAGGTGGAAAGAACTTTGCCAAGAAGGCATTGACTAGCTTTTCCCAAGAGTTCAGGCTTTCTTTAAGTTGTGAGTCTAACCATATCCTAGCTCTGTCTCTTACAGCAAAAGGGAATAGCATAAGTCTGTAGACTTCAGGGTCAACCCCATTGGTCTTGACAATGTCACAGATTTGCAAGAATTCAGCTAAAAACTGATGAGGATCTTCCAATGGAAGTCCATGGAACTTGCAATTCTATTGCATTAGAGAAACTAATTGAGGCTTAAGCTCAAAGTTGTTTGCTCCAATGGCGGGGATAGAGATGCTTCTCCCATAGAAGTCGGGAGTAGGTGCAGTAAAATCACCCAGCACCTTCCTTGCATTGTTGGCATTGTTGTTGTTTTTGGCTGCCATGTGTTCTTCTTTTTTGAAGATTTCTGTTAGGTCCTCTACAGAGAGTTGTGCCTTAGCTTCTCTTAGTTTTTGCTTCAAGGTCCTTTCAGGTTCAGGGTCAGCCTCAACAAGAATGCTTTTGTCTCTGCTCCTGCTCATATGAAAGAGAAGAGAACAAGAAAATATGGAATCCTCTATGTCACAGTATAGAGATTCCTTGAGGTGTCAGAGGAAAAGAAAAATAGAAGGAAGAAGTAGAGATTTCGAACTTATCAAGAAAGATGGAGTTCGAATTGTGCATTAAGGAGGAGTGTTAGTCCATAAATAGAAGGATGTGAGAAGAGGGGAAAAAATTTTCGAAAACAAAGTAAAAAATTTTTAAAAACATTTTGAAAAATTGATTGATGATTTTCGAAAACTAAAAATCGGAAAGAAATCAAGTGATTTTTGAAAAAGATTTTGAAATTAGAAATCAGAAAGATATGATTGAAAACTATTTTGAAAAAGATGTGAGAAAAATATATGATTGAAAAGATATGATTGAAAAACAATTTAAAAAGATTTGATTTTGAAAATTAATGACTTGGCTAACAAGAAAAGATATGATTCAAACATTAAACCTTTCTCAACAGAAAAGGCAACATACTTGAAATGTTGAATCAAATCATTAATTGATAGCAAGTATTTTTGAAAATGGAAAGAATTTGATTTTGAAAAAGATTTGATTGAAAAGATATGATTTGAAAAAGATTTGATTTTGAAAAATTTTGAAAACTTGAAAAAAAATTGAATTAAAAATAGAATCTTCCCTCTTGTGCCATCCTGGCGTTAAACGCCCAGAATGGTATTCATTCTGGCGTTTAACGCCCAAAACACTACCCTTTTGGGCGTTAAACGCCCAGCCAGACACCCTGGCTGGTGTTTAAACGCCAGTTTTCCTTCTTCACTGGGCGTTTTGAACGCCCAGCTTTTTCTGTGTAATTCCTCTGCTGAATGTTCTGAATTTTCAATTCTCTGTATTATTGACTTGAAAAGACACAAATTAAAATTTTTTTAGATTTTTAATAATGAGGAATAATCAACATGCAACTAAAATCAAATAACAATGCATGCAAGACACCAAACTTAGCAGTTTGAATGCTACTGACACTAATAAAATGAGAATGCATATGAGAAACAACAAAACACTCAAGACAAGAGAATTTTAAAGATCAGAGCAATGAAATCATCAAGAACATCTTGAAGATCACTTAAGACACATGAATAAATGCAAGAAGAACAGAAACATGCAATTGACACCAAACTTAACATGAGACACTAGACTCAACAAGAAACATACAATATTTTTGGTTTTTATGATTTTGTAATTTTTTTGGGTTTTTCGAAAATTAAGTGGAAAAGAAAATAAAGGTATCAAAATTCTTAATGAAAATTCTAGGAATCATGCAATGTTAGTCTAAAGCTTTAGTCTAAAGGAATTAGACATGGCTAGCCAAGCTTCAGCAAGACATTGCATTCAAGAGCTAAATTGATGAGAATCAATCAGCTTTGGTGATGATAAGAACATCACCTTGAAACACTAGAATTCATTCTTAAGAACTCTGAAAAATACCTAATCTAAGCAACAAGATGAACCGTTAGTTGTCCATACTCGAAATAATCCCCGGCAACGGCACCAAAAACTTGGTGCGCGGAATTTTGATCATCAATGGCGCCATCAACATGGTACGCTCAATTGAAATCTCAACTCTTTATCACAACTTCGCACAACTAACCAACAAGTGCACTGGGTCGTCTAAGTAATAAACCTTACGCGAGTAAGGGTCGATCCCACGAAGATTGTTAGTATGAAGCAAGCTATGGTCACCTTGTAAATCTTAGTCAGGCAGATTCAAATGGTTATGAATGATATATGAATAAAGCATAAAACAAGGATAGAGATACTTATGTAATTCATTGGTGAGAATTTCTGGTAAGCGTATGGAGATGCTTTGTCCCTTCCGTCTTTCTGCTTTCCTACTGTCTTCATCCAATCCTTCTTACTCCTTTCCATGGCAAGCTGTATGTTGGGCATCACCGTTGTCAGTGGCTACAGTCCCGTCCTCTCAGTGAAAATGTTCAACGCACCCTGTCACGGCACGGCTAATCATCTGTCGGTTCTCAATCAGGTTGGAATAGAATCCATTGATTCTTTTGCGTCTGTCACTAACGCCCAGCCTTCAGGAGTTTGAAGCTCGTCACAGTCATTCAATCATTGAATCCTACTCAGAATACCACAGACAAGATTTAGACCTTCCAGATTCTCTTGAATGCCGCCATCAATTCTAGCTTATACCACGAAGATTCCGATTAAGGGATCCAAGAGATATCCACTCAATCTAAGGTAGAACGGAGGTGGTTGTCAGGCACACATTCATAGGTGAGAATGATAATGAGTGTCACTGATCATCACATTCATCAAGTTGAGGAACAAGTGATATCTTGGAACAAGAATAAGTTGAATTGAATAGAAGAACAATAGTAATTGCATTAATACTCAAGGTACAGCAGAGTTCCACACCTTAATCTATGGTGTGTAGAAACTCCACCGTTGAAAATACATAAGAACAAAAGTGATCATTGGCTTCGGCCCCAGGGAGGGAACCAGAAGAACCAAGATGAGAATACAATAGTAAAAGGTCCTATATGTAGAGAACTAGTAGCCTAGGGTTTACAGAAATGAGTAAATGACATAAAAATCTACTTCCGGGCCCACTTGGTGTGTGCTTGAGCTGAGCATTGAAGCTTTCATGTGTAGAGACTTTTCTTGGAGTTAAACGCCAGCTTTTATGCCAGTTTGGGCGTTTAACTCCCATTATTGTGCCAGTTCCGGCGTTTAACGCCGGGCAGTTTTGAGCTGATTTGGAACGCCAGTTTGGGCCATCAAATCTCGGGCAAAGTATAAACTATTATACATTGCTGGAAAGCCCAGGATGTCTACTTTCCAACGCCGTTAAGAGCGCGCCAATTGGGCTTCTGTAGCTCCAGAAAATCCACTTCGAGTGCAGGGAGGTCAGAATCCAACAGCATCTGTAGTCTTTTTCAGTCTCTGAATCAGGTTTTTGCTCAGGTCCCTCAATTTCAGCCAGAAACTACCTGAAATCACAGAAAAACACACAAACTCATATTAAAGTCCAGAAAAGTGAATTTTAACTAAAAACTAATAAAAATATACTAAAAACTAACTAAAACATACTAAAAACACACTAAAAATAATGCCAAAAAGCGTATAAATTATCCGCTCATCTTCCACCCCATACTATTATATAATTTTGAAAAGCCCTGGATGTCTACATTCCAATACCTTTAGAAGCGCATCATTTGGAGCTCTACTGCTCGAGTTACACTTCTTGGAAGGTGAAGAGGTCAGCTAGCCTTACTACAGGTTGATACCATGTTCATCTTTGCACTTTCGGGGTAGGTTTTCTCCCTCAAATTTAGTGTCCATCATGTAGTGCCATATATGCTTAGAAAGCTCTGGATTCCTACTTTCTAATGCCACTGGAATAATTTCATTTGAAACTTTGTAGCTCAATTTATTCTTGTTTGAAGAAGGCATGGTCAGGCTGCCAGGTGAGATATTGTCCACGTTAGTGGTACTAACGTGGCCTCTAATGTGGGCCTTTTTTGCTTCGCCAAAGTTAGTGGCATTAACGTTGCCACTAACTTTCCATGCTGCTCCATTCTCCACGTTGATGGCTCACGTTTATGGCGTTAACGTGGTCATTAACGTGGGTCTTCCTTTGCTTTGCTAAAGTTAGTGGCATTAACATTGCCACTAACTTTCCATGCTCTCCTTCTTCAAAGTTAATGCCATTAACATTGCTACTAACTTGGCTCCTTCCCCCTTTTTCCATGTTAGTGGCACTAACGGGACCGCTAACGTGGGTCTTCTTGCCCTTCGCTAAAGTTAGTGGCGTTAACGTTGCCACTAACTTTCCAATTTTGCTTCCCTTCTACGTTAATGGCCACGTTAGTGGCACTAACGTAGCCACTAACATGGCTCTTTTCTGCTTCTTTTGGCCTGAAATCAAACAAACAAAGTGCATCAAAGCTTTGCTCTAAAGCATGAGATCATGCATCATTCAATTTATCATTCAATTCATGCATTATTCTCATGAAATCATTCAAAATTCACAATGTTTGCTTGAATCAAAGTATGAATGCATTTTCAACCAAATACTTGCTTATTTCCTAAGAAAATGCATGAAACCAACGTAAAGCATACAAAAAATGGCTAGTAAAACTAGCCAAGATGCCCTGGCATCACAACACCAAACTTAAATCTTGCTTGTCCCTAAGCAAGAAAATAACTATGCACAAAGAATTCTCTTAATTGGAATGTATTGAAGAATTGCTTATGATGCCTTAGTGGGTGAAGGGTGAAGTGAATAAGTGACAGTGGGGGTGAACTCTAATTTGTATGCTTATCAAGGATTCCAGTGCTCATTAGTCCTCACATTTTGGAAGTCTTAGATCTTAGGACTTTCATTCAAATGATATTATGGAAGTCTCTTTATAGATTGTCACCTTGAAGAAGCACTTATTTTCTAACATTTTTTCTTTCTTTTTGGATTTTGGCCTCGACTCTAAGTGTCATGTCTCAAAGCGGCTCTTTAGATAAGCTTTCAATCAATACTCCCAAACCAGTTGGTCTAAGGTATTAGGTGTTGATGCACCCCTTAGGATTTACTTGTTCAAGCCTCTCTTTTTGACATAAATCCACCACAAGTATTTAACTAGGACAATAACTCTTTGAGTTCTTGTTTCTTTCTTTTTCTTCCTAGTAATTGATGTTGAGAGCCTTGGGCTTGTTCTTTATTTTTCTTTTTCTTTTGTTTTCTTTTGTTACTGCTTCTTGGATCAATAGATGTTTGAGAAATTCCATAATACTTCACTAAACTTTATTTTCTGTCTATGAGCTCCCATTCAAGTTTTCACAAACATGCAACCTCAATACACAATCATACAATTAGAACCTCTACTCCTCTTAATCTTTTGCTTGCCCCAAGATTTATAAAATTCTTCAACATTTTTCTTTCAAAAGAATGATTTCTTTGTTGCATTATTAGAGATATTGGGTGCAAGTAAAATTCAAGATGATAATCATGATATCATAGCAACATGTTACAAACCAAATATCAAATTATGCTTATTCACAAAGAGTAATCACACATGCATTCAAAGAAAATAGAAGAGAATCATGCAATTTAAAGTGCTGGAAATAAGTAAGAGGAAAAAGGAACTTTACCACCTTGTAGTTCATCTTCATTGTTGTTGTCCTTTTCCTCCTATTCTTCCCCTTCCCACACCAAACTTAGAATGATTGCTTATCCTCAAGCAACAATTAAAACAGTGGTGATGGTGTCTATGATGGATCATGAGTGTCTTACACAATGAGATGTGAGTAATGAATGTGCTTAAGCAAGAAAAATTAAGGATACAATAAAGGCACAAGAAGTAAAAATAGAGACAATGTGATTGCATTAATAAGTGGTGTGCATAGTATATAGCATGAAAAATAAGTGGCAACACCAAACATAGGATGCCACTTTCATTTGAGAATAATGCAAGTACTCAGTGAAGATTGAAAATCAATTTGTTGCAAGGCAACACCAAACTTAGAATACATCTGATGAGCGGATAATTTATACGCTTTTTGGCATTGTTTTTAGGTAGTTTTTAGTAAGTTCCAGCTACTTTTAGGGATGTTTTCATTAGTTTTTATGTTAAATTCACATTTCTGGACTTTACTAGGAGTTTGTGTGTTTTTCTATGATTTCAAGTAATTTTTGGCTGAAATTGAGGGACTTGAGCAAAACTCTGAAAAAGGCTGACAAAAGGACTGCTGATGCTGTTGGAATCTGATCTCTCTGCACTCAAAATAGATTTTCTGGAGCTACAGAACTCCAATTGGCGCGCTCTCAACGGCGTTGGAAAGTAGACATTCAGAGCTCTCCAGCAATATATAATAGTCCATACTTTATTCGGAAATTGACGACGTAACTTGGCGTTGAACGCCAAGTACATGCTGCTGTCTGGAGTTAAACGCCAGAAAAACGTCATGATCCGGAGTTGAACGCCCAAAACACGTCATAACTTGGAGTTCAACTCCAATAAAAGCCTCAGCTCGTGGATAGATCAAGCTCAGCCCAAGCATATACCAAGTGGGCCCCGGAATTGGATTTATGCATCAATTACTTACTCATGTAAACCCTAGGAGTTAGTTTATTATAAATAGAACATTTAACTATTGTATTAGATGTCTTTTGACCACGTTTCATCTTTGGTCTCAGTTTTGTTTTATTCTTCATCTTAGGAGGCCATTGAGCACGTTTTGGGGGCTGGCCATTCGGCAATGCCTGAACCTTTTACTTATGTATTTTCAACGGTGGAGTTTCTACACACCATAGATTAAGGGTGTGGAGCTCTGCTGTACCTCAAGTTTCAATACAATTATTATTACTTTCCATTCAATTCTCTCTTATTCTTATTCCAAGATATACGTTGCACAACACTTTGATGAATGTGATGATCCGTGTCACTCATCATCATTCTCACTTATGAACGCGCGTGATTGACAACCACTTCCGTTCTACCTTAGGCCGGGCGCATATCTCTTAGATTCCCAACAGAATCTTCGTGGTATAAGCTAGATAGATGGTGGCATTCATGGGGATCCAGAAAGTCTAACCTTGTCTGTGGTATTCCGAGTAGGATTCCGGTATTGAATGACTGTGATGAGCTTCAAACTCCTGAAGGCTGGGCGTTAGTGACAAACGCAAAAGAATCAATGGATTCTACTCCAACCTGATTGAGAACCGACAGATGATTAGCCGTGCTGTGACAGAGCATTTGGACCATTTTCACTGAGAGGATGGGATGTAGCTATCAACCAAGGGTGATGCCTCCAGACGATTAGCCGTGCAGTGACAGCGCATAGGACCATTTTCCCGAGAGGATTAAAAGTAGCCATTGATGATAGTGATGCCCTACATACAGCTTGCCATGGAAAGGAGTAAGAAGAATTGGATGAATGTAATAAGAAAGTAGAGATTCAAGAGGAGCAGCATCTCCATACGCCTATCTGAAATTTCCACTATTGATTTACATAAGTATCTCTATCCTATTTTCTGTTTATTTTTATTAATCATATTTGATTTTCTAAATTCCATAATTTTATCCTCCTGACTGGGATTTACAAGGTGACCATAGCTTGCTTCATACCAACAATCTCCGTGGGATCGACCCTTACTCACGTAAGGTATTACTTGGACGACCCAGTGCACTTGCTGGTTAGTTGAACGGAGTTGTGTCCACACATAGCAGAAAGCCACAAGAATAATTCCATATAAAATAAAGAATACAATATTGTGAGTATCACAATTTTGTCCACCAACATTATATGCCAACTTATTGAAAGTAAACTAAGTAAAGCAAGAAAATGTTACCTACGGTTGGCTTGCCTCCCAACAAGCGCTCTTTTAATATCATTAGCTTGACATGTTGTTCATGAATTTCTTCCTCTTCTTCCAATTTATTAAGAGGAATGATCTCAAGAGAAAAGAGGAGCCAGTTAATGCCCCTTGTTATGAGTGCCTCTCCCCAGTAAGCTTTCTTTTGTTGTTAGCTTGAGTAAACTTGCTTGTTGGGGGTAGGGGTGGGATGGCTTTTGGTTGACCTTTTCTTTTTCATGGATATTTTCCTTCTTTTCTTGGTCACCATCCTCTTTTTAGTGCTTTGGTTGATTACCTTCACTTCTTTGATTTCAAGCCTTGGTTGTTGTGTGATAGTTGGAGTGTCTTCTTCATCAAGAGCTTCTTAAATTGGTGGTTCAATGAACTCACCCTTTATGCAACTCTCTGTTTCATTGGAGTGTGGACTCCCTTGATTGACTTTCTCCCTTTCTTCTATAAGGTTTTGCGTTGCATTCTTTGGGAGTGAAGTTGCATGTTCCTTTGTCACCCTTAGTAGCCTCTGTGGGTATGGAGCTTTGGGCTTATATAGTCTCACAACCTCCTCCTTTTTCATAGGAATCTCACTTGGTATGGGTGCCTCTTTTTCTTGTTCTTTTGATTCCTCCCTTGGGTTTGCCACGGTACCACTGAGAGAATTGTGGGTAGTGATTTTCTTTTATAGATATCCAACTTATGCCTCAAGCTTCTTAATGGCAGCCCCCCGGTTCTGTATACTAGACCTTACTTCCTCCTTGAAAGTTCTCATATCTTTAGATTCTTCCAAGAGCATTGCCAGTAGGTTCTCTATCCTTGATAGCTTATCCTCAAGGGGAGGGTGTGCAGCTGGGGTGGAATTTGGAGGTTGAGGGTGGCTACTTTTTGTTTGGTATGGAGGTTGGAAAGAAGTGTTATGTGGGGCTTGGTATGGTCTTTGGTTGGAGTGCTGGTAAGTGGAATTGTTGTAATGGTTTGAGTTTTGAGAGTGGTATGAGCTTTGTGGGTGATGGAACGAGTGTTGTGGACTGTGAAAATAATTTTGTGCTGAGGCATGCTCAAGTGATGAAGGATTTGGACATGTAAAACTAGGAGGTGAGGTTGGATAATTAAGAGGTGATGGCTCTTGATAAATGGGGTATGAATGAGTAAAATCTCTTTGGTTTTGATCTTCCCAGCCACAACATGAGTAGTGATCAAATTCATCAAAATATGGACCATTTTGTGGCCCTGGAAAGCACCCAATTTCATGTTCTTGATACTCCCACCCACCATGAGTATAATAACGTGAATCATTTTGTGGTGGTGGAAAATTTCCCATGAAATTTGATTGACCAAAATATGATGGATACTCCATTCGTCTTCAAAATACTCTGTCTCAAATAACAATCACCAAAAGATATTGGAATTTCCCTTGTCACAAATGAGGGATTCTTAATGAGGCAATATCACAAACAGTTAGTTAGCAAAAGAAAATAAAGAAACAAAAGAGATCAAACGAACAAAAACAAAAGAAAAAAATGTCTAATCTAGTAAATCAATCAACCGGTAGTTTGTTAATCATAATCAATCCCTAGCAACGGTGCCAAAAACTTGATACAGAAAAAATTAATTCTTCCGTAATAACTACCGGCAAGTGCACTGGGTCGTATCAAGTAATAAAACTCACAAAAAAGTGAGGTCGATCCTAAGAGGATTAACGAATTAAGCAATCAATGGTTAATTGATTATCCTAGTTAGACGAATCATATTGGAGTGATAATCAAACAGGAAATGTAAATTGCATGAATGTAAAGGAAAACTATAAAGTGCAGAAAAGTAAAATGGCAAGAAAAGTAAAGTATAAGGAAGAAAAGTGCAGAAAATGTAAAGTGCAGAAAAGTAAATGACTATAAAGTAAATATACGAACTAAAAATAAAATGAACATTGGGATCAAGAGATATTGCAATCCTCCAGATCAAGTTTATCTTCATCTCTTCCTCAATAAATGCATTCATTGACTTTCTTGGCAATTTTAAGTGATTTGATCCCAATGTCTTGGCAAGCCAATCTCTCTAAGCTTGAACAATTGCCCAACGTCTTGTTTTTATTGCTCATGGGAAGAGATGAAGTTTGGTCACTGATTATACCGCACACCTTCATAGATCAAAGTATTGGTAGGATTACATGTCATGATATCCATCCAACCCTAACCTAATCCAGCATGAGAAAGCATTTCTAGCATGACTTCCTCATTCCTCTCTCAAGGTTCAGAGGAAATCCAAGTATGAACAGCTTCTCTGTCGAGCATTGAATTAAGATCGAAAGCTTTCAAGTAAAATCAAGAGAAAAGAAGGAAGAAGAAGATGAAAACTATAATTTATCCATTGAATTACAACAGAGCTCCCTTACCCAATAAAAAAAGTTAGTTGTTCATTGCCCTATTCAAACAGAAAAGAAACAAAGTGCAGAAAAATAAAGATGAAGATTAAAACTGAAATTGAAACTTCAAAGTTTATAAATGAAAAGTACAAACTAGAATTAAACTACTACTAAGAAAAAAAAAGAAGGAAAAGTGTGTGAGGGGAGGGAGCCCGAAGACCCCATCTCTGGTGTGTTCCAGCCTCCAGCCCCCCAATACCAAATGAATTGAATATAGAAACTAAGGCCTTTATATAGGCTCTCCTAAATTACAAAATAAAATGAAATTGAAAGCAAATTACAATGAAATGAAAATTAACTATTCTAGATACTTCTTGTGGCCTTGATTGGTTGACAAGTGTGGGCTTGCGTGCTTGAGGTTGGGTGATCCTTGAAAGAGAAGCGAATCAAGTTAAGGTCCAGGTGCTAACATTAGTGCTACCGTTAGTCACACTAACGCTACAAGTGTGGCGTTAGTACTGAAGTTAGTGTGGCTAACGTTGCCACTAACGTCATGACTTGCTCCAAGTTGGTGTTCTTGGGTCTTAAAGATGCCTATTGTTTGTGCTCTAATTTCATGCCCACTATAAAGTATTATATATCATTAGAAATCTCCGAATGTCAGCTTTCTAACACAACTGGAATCACCTCAATTGGACGTCAGTAACTCAAGTTATGTTCCTTTGAAGGGGACAGGGTCGCTGGCGTAGTCGTTGGCATTAGTGGCAATGTTAGCCACTAACGTCAGCGTTCTGGGGATTAATATTTCTAGGTTCTGAAGGTCAAAATTAATGTCCATCCCATGCTATTATATATTGTTGGAAAGCCCTGGATGTCTACTTCTCAACGCTCTTGGAAGCGCATCATTTAGAGCTCTACATCTCAAGTTACACTTCTTAGAACGTGAAAAGGTCAGTTGGCCTTACTACAGGTTGATACCTGTTCATCTTTGCACTTTCGGGGTAGGTTTTCTCCCTCAAATTTAGTTTCCATTATGTAATGCCATATATTTTTGGAACGCACTGGATTCCTACTTTCTAATGCCACTAGAATTACCTCATTTGAAGCTTTGTAGCTCAAGTTATTCTTATTTGAAGAAGGCATAGTCAGGCTGCTAGGTAAGATGTTGCTCGGCACTAACGTCGGCCTTTTTTGCTTCGCCAAAGTTAGTGGCATTAATGTTGCCACTAACTTTCCATGCTGCTCCATTCTCCACGTTAATGGCTCATGTTAATGGCGTTAACATAGCCATTAACGTGGGTCTTCCTTTGCTTTGCTAAAGTTAATGGCGTTAACGTTGCAACTAACTTTCCATGCTCTCCTTCTTCAAAGTTAATGCCATTAACATTCCCACTAACTTGGCTCCTTCCCCTTTTTTCCACATCAGTGCCCACGTTAGTGGCACTAACGGGGCCGCTAACGTGGGTCTTCTTGCCCTTCGCTAAAGTTAGTGGCATTAATGTTGCCATTAACTTTCCAAGCTTGCTTTCCTTCTATGTTAATGGCCACGTTAGTGGCTCTAACGTAGCCACTAACGTGGCTCTTTTCTACTTCTTTTTGCCTGAAATCAAATAAACAAAGTGCATCAAAGCTTTGCTCTAAAGCATGAGATCATGCATCATTCAATTTATCATTCAATTCATGCATTATTCTCATGAAATCATTCAAAATTCACAATGTTTACTTGAATCAAGGTATGAATGCATTTTCAACTAAATACTTGCTTATTTCCTAAGAAAATGCATAAAACCAATCTAAAGCATACAAAAAAGGCTAGTAAAAGTAGCCAATATTCCCTGGCATCATGTTACCGGGGACCTGGAAGTCTTCTCATGACTATGGCGGACAACCAACCAGAGGATGGCCATGCCGTATCTGAACCTGAGCAAGAAGCTTAGCCAGAAAATCACGCCGTCATACACCCCCTCCACCACAACATATGGAAGGACCTGATGAAGAAGGGCTTTTAGGAAACCTTCACCTTAGGAGGATCCATTCTGAAGTACACCACCTCAGGGACGAGGACCATCCTCATGCAACAGAGATATTGACCATGGTCCATGGACAACAAGATCTCTTGAGACAGCTCGAACGTGAGGCCGAGCGACAGTGAGAGGCCGAGCGGGAACTGAGAAGATGAAAGGAGCTAGAAGAAAAGCTCCATAAGATGGAAGCCAACTTTCAAAGTCGGACCACTAGGTCAGAAAGTCCCTTGGGAGGACAAGATTCATTCATAGAGGAGATCATGAAGGCTAAAGTTCCTAGGAACTTCAAATCACCGACATAGAATTCTATGACAGAACGTCCGATCCTAGCCACCACCTCAGTAACTTCAGAAGCCGGATGTACTTGTCCAACGCCTTTGACGCAACTCGTTACAAAGCATTCCCGACTACTTTAACGAAGGCTGCCATGAAATGGTTTGATAGCCTGCCCCCTAGGTCAGTCACCAGTTTTGATGACCTGGCCAGAAAGTTTCTGACCAGATTCTCCATCCGGAAAGACAAGACAAAGCACGTCCCAAGCTTGCTAGGAGTAAACCAAGAGGTCAGGAAGAGCCTTTGCTAGTACATGGAAAGATTCAACAAGGCCTGCTTAGAGATCCAAAGCCTACCAGCTGATGTAAGAACCTGAGTTTTTAACATAAAACCATTTTAATAAAATAATTATTTTAACTGCTCGAAATCATTGTGAAAAATTAGACATCTTAATTCTAAAATATAAAGGTGAAATTTGAATTCAATGAATTTTTCTGAGTTGAAAAATGTGTACTGGTGCTGAAGCCGGCAGTACCAGCTCTAGTATGTCCGATACTGCGTTTTGAGAAAAATAAGATTTTGAAAATTGAATTTATTATTTTGAAAAGACAAAAATAACTTAGAATTGAAAACCGAGTACTAATTCTAAAGGTTTTGGCCCAAAGTGGGCCAAATGGGCCAAAAACACTTAGCGGATTAGACCGAGCCCAAGTCCAATATATAAATACCTTAACTAATGAGCATTCATCTCATTTTCACCAAGAAACAAGAAAGGGGACACAACTTTGAGAGAGAGGAGAGCAAAGGGTTTGGTCACTATTCATCCTCCACTTTCGGTGACCATAACTTGAGCTACAGAGTTCCGATTGACAAGCTGTTTGCGGTCACATGAAACTCTTGTCGAGCTCTTCGTTTCTAACTAGGGATTGTTGGTAAGAAATTGAAACTCAAGCTCCATTTTCCAGCCCTAATAATTCTGCATTTTTAGGTTTGAATTTTGAGTAAGTTTTGTGATTTTGATTGTTTAGGTGATCTCTAGTAGAGGGTAATTATTGGGTTTTACCCCTAATCTCGTTGGGTAAGGTAAGGTTTTACTAAACCCTTGTGTTTAGTTATTTTGTGAATCTTAGGTTTTGTTTTTGATATATGTATGATATTAGATTGAGTTTTGGAATTTGTTGGAGTGATGCTTAGTGGTTTTGAGCTTGGTGGCTTTGCTTGATGTTTTGAGTTGCATGGGAATCGACCAAGGTATAGTTTTGGTTTCCTTTATGTAATATGTAATGTTTCTGGACACTTAGACTAGTTGACTTTAAGATAGGATTGAATTAAGTAAATGGTGGATTGGATTATGTATGTGGCGTTTGAATTGTGATGAAGATTTTATGAGTTGTGTATGTTAGAGTTTGATTATGATATTGATGAAAAAATTGATGATTAGTATTGTTGATGGGAATTAATAGATGTTGTAGTGGTGATGTGTGGAAGGAATTGGAATAATAATGATGATGACTATATGATTTGATGATGAATGATGATAATTGGGTATATGGCTCGTATATGGAATAATGTTATTGTAATTGGGGTTATGGAATGAATTGAGGAATGGAATTGATTTGGGTACTTTGGTAGTGATGTGTGTTTGATTGATAAGGTACATGAAGTATAGGATTGGGATTTTGGTGTGTTGGCTTTGGTTTGGTTTGATGTTTTGGAAAAAAAGAGAACCTTGTGAGTTTTGTAAACTCTTATTTTTATGAACTTTGATGGATCATAACTTGAGCCCCAGACATTGAAATTTAACAATTTTTATCTTAAATTAAAGATGACTTCAAAAGCTTTAAAATGATATAAAGTTGGAGGAAAACAAAGTTTTGTAGAGAAAGTTATGAGCGTTTGAAGTTTGGTATAAAAATCTGATTTCTGCAGCTTTAACATTTTTCTAAGTCTACTAAGGCTTGCGTACGCGAAACTTAACACGCGACACGAGCATCCCATTCTGTTTTGGACACTTGCGTATGTGAGCAGGTGGTTGCGTATGCGACCACCCATTTTTTTTACTGCATGTGTACGCGAGGCAGTGGCTTGCGTACGCGAGACCCCTATTTTGTTGAAAATTCATTTTTCTTCATTTTCAAAGGTTCTCTAGCTTCCCATACATTCTTTAAATACCGTTTAAGAATACTATCTAGTGCTTAGTTCTTAATACTATTAAAGATGAGTTATAAACTTAAATAGATAAATTTCTACATGAGTTTAGAAGATGGAGACTTAGATTTCTGAAGTTGTGAGTAAGCGGGTGGAGTATTATATTGGAGATGACTCAGAGAACTTAAGAGGTGACGATAGTTGATAATGATTTGAGGAATTGGAAACCGGTGATGGTTATGATTAGTTGAAAACTTGGAAAGGAATGATGATATTATTGGATTATATGGGAGTGTGCGGAGCCTATATCTTCGGTGTGGCAAATTTTTCTGCTGCATGGGTGTGCAAAGTCTATATCTCCGGCATGGCTGATTTTTCTACTGCAAGAGTGTGCCCAACACTTTATCTTTGGAATGATTTATGATGAGACAATTGCTATTGTTTCTTTCCTTACTGCATGATTGTTGAGAGCCTATATCTCTAGTGTAGCAGACTCCCTGCTTCATGAGTGTGCGAAGCCTATATCTCCAGTGTGGCAGAATTCTCTGCTGCATGAGTGTGCAGAGCCTATATCTCTAGACGTGGCAGGAAGGCTACATCCAGGAGGATGTGTCGGGTTGGCATTTGTGGACCGACAAGTGATATCACGAGCCAATAGAAAAGGCATTCATCATATGCATCTTCTACCTGTCTGTGTGCTTTGCTTAATTTCTGTTATGCCTAAATGAATCACATGTTTACTTGCTAATTGTTCTATTTGCTATACATGTACTCTACTTATGCTTTACTTGTCTACATTACATGTGTTTTCTACTGGGATTGAGGAGGCTCGGTAGGCGGTGGCGATGGGATCGCACGGAGGTTAGGTTGGTGAAGGCTGTAGGATACAACGGTGTGATTAGTATTAGCTAGAAATTCCCCTAAGTTTAGATAACCCTGTTTATGGTGTTTAGTTTAAGTTAATTATTTGTTTTAAGCTTGAATATCGGTGTGAAGTTCTATGATTGCCTTTAGCATCTCGGAACCTTACATCTTATATACTCGGCACTATTACCATATTGAGAACCTCCGATTCTCATACCATATGTTGTTGTTGTTATTCAGATGCAGGTCGCAACTCACCACGGTGAGTTTACGAATATGGTGGCAGAGCGAAGGATGATCTCCCTTATGTTTTATTTCACTTTATCTTTGTTGTAGTATTCACTCACCTTTTGTATATTTAACTTTGTTGCCTTAGAGGCTTTATTTCTAAAAAAACTTTGAGAGATAGGTTGTTGCTATTTTAAAACTTCAAAACTCTGTTGTATGCAGTTGACTAGCCAGTCTAAACTCCGCAGGCTATGACTAGTCCTCTTTTTGTATATCATACTTATATATATCTTGTTTACTTTATTTATTACCTTGTGTATCCTAGAGCTATCTACAAGGTTATATATATATATATTATGCCTTGTTCTGTCTGTACCTACGAGTTTAGTTATCGTGTGTAAACGCTTCGCATTTTGTAATTCCGCTTTATGCGACTTTGAGCTTTATTCCTTCATCGGGTTTCTAGTTATATAAATTTTTGGACATATATTATATATTATACACTTTAGAACTATCGTGACAATTTGTTATCCTTTGCTTTACAGCTAGAGGTAAGGCTTAGGGTAACAGAGTGTTACAACTGAAGCGACAATAATGGGTTTTGTTAATGGTTTAAAAGAAGGGCCATTCTCCCAGTCCATATCCAACCGACACCCCTCCCCCCTCAATGAACTACAAGAAAGGGCAGAGAAATACATCAACATGGAAGAAAACTCCCGACTTAGGGAACCTCCCCCGTAAACCAACTTGCCCTATCATCAAAGTCGGGACAAGGAAAGGGAACCCAAGAAAAAAGAAGAACAAAACGTAGAAAAATCTCGAAGGCACCACAACTACACCCCTCTTTAAGGGTTTCCCTGGTCGATGTCTACAGAGAGATATGCCATACAGAGTAGCTTCCACTTTCTCGTCCGATCAAGCATAAGAAAGATGGAAGTCGAACAGAATATTACGAGTACCACAAACTATACGGACATTTCACCAATGAATGCTACGATTTCAAAAACATCATTGAAAAGTTAGCCAGGGAAGGCCAACTTGATAGATACCTAGCAGACAGGTTGGACGACCCAAGTAAGAGAAAAAGGGATGAAGAAGGAGGATGGCCAGAACGCCCTCTTTCACCCCTAAACGACATATACATATGATCAATGGTAGATTCGTGGGAGGAGGGATATCAAAATCATCACAGAAAAGACACCTCAAGGAAGTATATCAAGTCGGACAGGACGATCGATCACCCGACCTACCCGCCATCTCCTTCACTAAAGAAGATGCTCATGGTATAGTACCCGGGTATGATGACCTAGTGGTAATAACTATGGTCCTGGGAAACGCTAACCTTTACTGAACTTTGGTGGATCAAGGCAACTCGGCGGATATCCTGTTTAAACCCGCCTTTGATAAGCTCGGGTTAGAGGAAAATGATCTAAGGCGTACCCGGATAACCTCTTTGGATTGGGAGATATCTCGATTCGGCCTCTTGGATACATCTCATTGTACACCACCTTCGAAAAGGGAGCCATGTCAAGGATACTTACAGCCGTCGTTTCCACCCCGCATATTTGCATGCAGTTTCCCACAGTTGAAGGGGTAGCCACCAATAAAGGAGATCAAAGGCTAGCAAGAAAATGCTATAATGAGAGCCTTAGCTTGAAAGGCAGCTCAGAAGGCAAAGAAGTCAAAGTTAGGCAGAGCTCGAGTTCGAGAAGAACTACGACCCTAACTAGAAGGCAAAACAGAAGAAATTCAAATCGGAGACCACCTCGACAAGACAACGAGCATAAGGGCAAACCTGGAGGAAAGTCTGAAAAAATAGCTCATTGTATTAATGAGGAAAAACTCGAACTTCTTTGCCTAGAAAGCCTCCGACATGCCCGGTATAGATCCCGACTTGATGTGCCATAAGATTGCTGTATACCCAGGTTTCCGACCTGTTCAACAAAAGCGTAGAAAACTCAAACTAGAGCAAACACAATGATAAACCCTATTTTTAGGGTTTATCTTGTGTTGAATTCAGAGTATTTTGTCAACTTTTTTTCCATTTATTCAATAAAATAGCATGGTTTTGTGATTCTTCCTTAATTTGTGCTTGAGTATGAGAACATGCTTTTAGGCCTTTAATTTGATGATTTTAATCCACCTTTCATTATACTAGATGCCTTGATGTGTTTGTTAAGTTAATTTAGATTGAAAAGGCTAAGGATGGATAAAAGGAGTGGAGAGGAAAGCATGCAAAGTGGAGAACACATGGAAACTCAAGGATTTGGGATGCATTCATTGACGCGCACGCGCAGTGCATTCATTGATGCGCACACGCAACAGACGCGCACGCGTGGATTGTGGAGTCGCATGGCGACGTGTACACGTACATGACATGTACGCGTGGAAGCAAAATGCCAAAGCGACGCGTACGCGTGACCCATGCGTATGCGTCGATGCTCGCACGTGGCTCACTTAAAGGCAAAACGCTGCGGGCGATTTTCGGACTTCCCAGGCCCAAATCCAACTCACTTCTGATGCTATTAAAACCAAAGATTAAAGGAGGGAGTTATCATCTAATCTAGGAAGTAGTTTTAGAGGGAGTTTTTAGTTGATGCTTTAGTTAGTTTCTAGAGAGAGAAGCTCTCTCTTCTCTCTAGAATTAGGATTAGGTTTAGGTTAATTTCTTCTTAGATCTTGGCTTCAATTCTTGTATTCATCTACTTTCCTTTTCAATTCTTTGTTGTTACATATTGTTCCTTTATTTTGTTTCTATACTTTATTGTTGATACACTCTTGTTCCTTTTATTTTCTTTTAATGCAATTTGAGGTAATTCATGTTAATTATGCTTTCCTTTATTGTTGTTGTTAATTCATTGCAATTAGTAGTTGTTAGATTTTATTCTTGTTGTCAATTTACTATGCTTTCCTTTTATGCCTTCCAAGTGTTTGGTAAAATGCTTGGAAGGATTTTAGAGTAGAAGTTTATGTTCTTGGCTTGGGATGGTAACTTAGAAATTCTTGAGTTACTAATGTCCAAGTGATTGATAGTTGGTAGCCATTGACTCTGGCTCTCATTAATTCAATTAGTGAATAGCTAGGACTTATGGACTTGGATTGATATAGCTCATTTAACTTTCCTTTACTAGTAGAGGATGACTTAATGGGATTGATCCTTGCAATTTTCATATTGTGGTTAGTGATAAGGATAGAGATCCTTGACCACCAAACCTTGCCAAGACCTTTTTATCATTTGATTTTCATTGCCAATTACTTTTCTTGTTCCTTATCCAAAACCCCAAAATATACATGCCCATAACCAATAACAATAACACTACCTTGCAATTTTTTGAGAGACGACCCCAGGTTTAAATACTTCGGTTATTAGTTTTATTAGGGGTTTGTACTTGTGACAACCAAATGTTTGAATGAAGGAATTGTTTGTTGGTTTAGAACTATGCTTGCAACGAGATTTCATTTATGAAATTCTTTACCATCAAATAATCCGTTCATCACACAAGCCGTAGAAGAACAAGTACAAACTTTACTAGAAGCAGGATTCATAAGGGAGGTCAAATATCCGCTTTGGCTGGTCAACGTTGTGTTGGTTGAAAAGCAAAATGGAAAATGGAGAATATGCGTCGATTATATAGACCTCAACGAAGCCTGTCCCAAGGACCCTTATCCACTCCCTAGCATTGACACTGTGGTCGAGTCCGCATCAGGCTATAAATACTTGTCCTTTATGGATGCCTACTTGGGATACAGTCAAATCCCAATATATAAGCCGGGCCAAGATAAGACCTCCTTCATCACTCCAAAGGCAAACTATTACTACAAAGTGATGCCTTTTAGATTAAAGAATGCAGGAGCTAGCTACCAAAGGCTGATGAATAAAGTGATTTCCCTCATATAGGAAAACTCATGGAGGTATATGTGGATGATATGCTCGTTAAGACAAAAAATAACGAAACAATGTTGTCCGACCTTTCAGAAGTCTTCTCCACTATAAGGAAGCTTGAGATGAGACTAAATCCCTCAAAATGAACCATTGCAGTAGAAGCTGGGAAGTTCTTGGGGTTCATACTGACTCAAAGAGGCATAGAAGCTAATCCCGACAAATGTCAGGTGATGAGCGGATAATTTATACGCTTTTTGGCATTGTTTTTAGGTAGTTTTTAGTAAATTCAAGCTACTTTTAGGGATGTTTTCATTAGTTTTTATGTTAAATTCACATTTCTGGACTTTACTATGAGTTTGTGTGTTTTTCTATGATTTCAGGGAATTTCTGGCTGAAATTGAGGGACTTGAGCAAAACTCTGAAAAAGGCTGACAAAAGGACTGCTGATGCTGTTGGAATCTGACCTCCCTGCACTCGAAATGGATTTTCTGGAGCTACAGAATTCCAAATGGCGCGCTCTCAACGGCGTTGGAAAGTAGACATCCAGAGCCTTCCAGCAATATATAATAGTCTATACTTTATTCGGAAATTGACGACGTAAATTGGCGTTGAACACCAAGTACATGCTGCTGTCTGGAGTTAAACGCCAGAAACACGTCATGATCCGGGGTTGAATGCCCAAAACACGTTATAACTTGGAGTTCAACTCCAAGAGAAGCCTCAACTCGTGGATAGATCAATCTCAGCCCAAGCATACACCAAGTGGGCCCCGGAAGTGGATTTATGCATCAATTACTTACTCATGTAAACCCTAGTAGCAAGTCTAGTATAAATAGGATAATTTACTATTGTATTAGACATCTTTTGACAGTTTAATCTTTTGACTGTTTAGTCTTTGATCATTCGGTCTTTTGATCATTCAGGGGGCTGGCCATTCGGCCATGCCTGAACCTTTCACTTATGTATTTTCAACGGTGGAGTTTCTGCACACTATAGATTAAGGGTGTGGAGCTCTGCTGTACCTCAAGTTTCAATACAATTACTATTACTTTCTATTCAATTCTCTTTTATTCTTATTCCAAGATATACGTTGCACAACACTTTGATGAATGTGATGATCCGTGACACTCATCATCATTCTCACCTATGAACGCGCGTGACTGACAACCACTTCCGTTCTACCTTAGGCCGGGCGCATATCTCTTAGATTCCCCAACAGAATCTTCGTGGTATAAGCTAGATAGATGGCGGCATTCATGGGGATCCGGAAAGTCTAACCTTGTCTGTGGTATTCCGAGTAGGATATCGGGAACCCGGAAAGTCTAACCTTGTCTGTGGTATTCCGAGTAGGATTCCGGTATTGAATGACTGTGACGAGCTTCAAACTTCTGAAGGCTAGGCGTGATGACAAACGCAAAAGAATCAAGGGATTCTACTCCAACCTGATTGAGAACCGACAGATGATTAGCCGTGCTGTGACAGAGCATTTGGACCATTTTCACTGAGAGGATGGGATGTAGCTATCAACAAGGGTGATGCCTCTAGATGATTGGCCGTGCAGTGACAGCGCATAGGACCATTTTCCCGAGAGGATTAAAAGTAGCCATTGATGATGGTGATGCCCTACATACAGCTTGCCATGGATAGGAGTAGGAAGGATTGGATGAAAGCAATAAGAAAGTAGAGATTCAAAAGGATTCTAGCATCTCCACACGCCTATCTGAAATTCCCACTATTGATTTATGATGAGCGGATAATTTGTACGCTTTTTGGCATTGTTTTTAGTATGTTTCTAGTAGGATTTAGTTAGTTTTTAGTATATTTTTATTAGTTTTTAGCTAAAATTCACTTTTCTGGACTTTACTATGAGTTTGTGTGTTTTTCTGTGATTTCAGGTATTTTCTGGCTGAAATTGAGGGACCTGAGCAAAAATCTGATTCAGAGACTGAAAAGGACTGCAGATGCTGTTGGATTCTGACCTCCCTGCACTCGAAGTGGATTTTCTGGAGCTACAAAAGCTCAATTGGCGCGCTCTTAACGGCGTTGGAAAGTAGACATCTTGGGCTTTCCAGAAATATATGATAGTCCATACTTTGCCCGAGATTTGATGGACCAAACCGACATTCAAAATCACCCTCAGAATTCCCAGCGTTAAACGCCGGAACTGGCACCAAAGTGGGAGTTAAACGCCCAAACTGGCACAAAAGCTGGCGTTTAACTCCAAGAAGAGTCTCTACACGAAAATGCTTCAATGCTCAGCCCAAACACACACCAAGTGGGCCCGGAAGTGGATTTTTATGTCATTTACTCATCTTTGTAATTCTTAAACTACTAGTTCCCTATAAATAGGACCTTTTACTATTGTATTTTTCATCTTTGGATCTTAGATCATCTTTAGGTCTTTGAATCCTTTGATCATGTACTGGGGGCTGGCCTCACGGCCATGCCTAGACCTTGTTCTTATGTATTTTCAACGGTGGAGTTTCTACACACCATAGATTAAGGTGTGGAGCTCTGCTGTACCTCGAGTATTAATGCAATTACTATTGTTCTTCTATTCAATTTGGCTTGTTCTTGTTCCAAGATATTCATTCGTACCCAAGAACATGATGAATGTGATGATTATGTGACGCTCATCATCATTCTCACTTATGAACGCGTGACTGACAACCACTTCCGTTCTACAAGCAAACAAGGCTTGAATGTTTATCTCTTGGATTCTTTAACCGGAATCTTCGTGGTATAAGCTAGAATTGATGGCGGCATTCAAGAGAATCCGGAAGGTCTAAACCTTGTCTGTGGTATTCTGAGTAGGATTCAATGATTGAATGACTGTGACGAGCTTCAAACTCGCGATTGTGGGGCGTTAGTGACAGACGCAAAAGAATCACTGGATTCTATTCCGACATGATCGAGAACCGACAGCTGGATAGCCGTGCCGTGACAGGGTGCGTTGAGCATTTCCACTGAGAGGATGGGAGGTAGCCACTGACAACGGTGAAATCCTTGCATACAGCTTGCCATGGAAAGGAGTAAGAAGGATTGGATGAAGACAGTAGGAAAGCAGAGAGACGGAAGGGACAAAGCATCTCCATTCGCTTATCTGAAGTTCTCACCAATGAATTACATAAGTATCTCTATCTTTATCTTTATGTTTTATTCATATATCATCCATAATCATTTGAGTCTGCCTGACTAAGATTTACAAGATGACCATAGCTTGCTTAATACCAACAATCTCCGTGGGATCGACCCTTACTCGCGTAAGGTTTATTACTTGGACGACCCAGTGCACTTGCTGGTTAGTTGTGCGAAGTTGTGTTTATGCCATGGTATTGAGCACCAAATTTTTGGACTCATATCTTTTCAATCAAATCTTTTTTAAAATCAATTTCTTTCCTTTTTCAAAGATACTTGCTAACAATTAATGATTTGATTGAACATTTCAAGTATGTTGCCTTTTCTGTTGAGAAAGGTTTAATGTTTGAATCATATCTTTTCTTGTTAGGCAAGTCATTAATTTTTAAAATCAAATCTTTTTAAATTGTTTTTCAAATCATATCTTCTCAATCACATCTTTTTCAAAAAAGTTTTCAATCATATCTTCTTCAAAATTTTTTCAAAATGTTTTTAAAATATTTTACTTATTTTTCGAAAAATCTCTTCCCCTCTTCTCACATCCTTCTATTTATGGAGTACCACTCCTCCTCAATGCACAATTCGAAGTCTATCTCACTAGGTTCGAATCCTTCTACCTCTTCCTTCTATTTTTCTGTTCTTCTGACACCTCAAGGGATCTCTATACTGTGACATAGAGGATTCCATATTTTCTTGTTCTCTTCTCTTTCATATGAGCAAGAGCAAAGACAAAAGCATTCTTGTTGAGGCTGACCCTGAACTTGAAAGGACCTTGAAGCGAAAGCTAAGAGAAGTTAAGGCACAACTCTCTGTAGAGGACCTAACAGAAATCTTCAAAAAAGAAGAATCCATGGCAGCCAAAAACAACAACAATGCCAACAATGCAAGGAAGGTGCTGGGTGACTTTACTGCACCTACTCCCGACTTCTATGGGAGAAGCATCTCTATCCCTGCCATTGGAGCAAACAACTTTGAGCTTAAGCCTCAATTAGTTTCTCTAATGCAACAGAATTGCAAGTTCCATGGACTTCCATTGGAAGATCCTCATCAGTTTTTAGCTGAGTTCTTGCAAATCTGTGACACTGTCAAGACTAATGGGGTTGACCTTGAGGTCTACAGACTTATGCTATTCCCTTTTGCTGTAAGAGACAGAGCTAGGATATGGTTGGACTCACAACCTAAAGAAAGCCTGAACTCTTGGGAAAAGCTAGTCAATACCTTCTTGGCAAAGTTCTTTCCACCTAAAAAATTGAGTAAGCTTAGAGTGGAAGTCCAAACCTTCAGACAGAAGGACGGAGAATCCCTCTATGAAGCTTGGGAAAGATACAAACAATTGATCAGAAAATGTCCTTCTGACATGCTTTTTGAATGGAGCATCATAGGTATTTTCTATGATGGTCTCTCTGAACTATCCAAGATGTCATTGGATAGCTCTGCTGGAGGATCTCTTCATCTGAAGAAGACACCTACAGAAGCTCAAGAGCTCATTGAAATGGTTGCAAATAACCAATTCATGTACACTTCTGAAAGGAATCCTGTGAACAATGGGACAAATCAGAAGAAAGGAGTTCTTAAGATTGATACTCTGAATGCCATATTGACTCAGAACAAAATATTGACCCAACAAGTCAATTTGATCTCTCAAGGTCTGTCTGGAATGCAAAATGCACCAAGCAGTACTAAGGATGCTTCATCTGAAGAAGAAGCTTATGATCCTGAGAACCCTTCAATGGAAGAGGTGAATTACATGGGAGAACCCTATGGAAACACCTATAATTCTTCATGGAGAAATCATCCAAATCTCTCATGGAAGGATCAACAGAGACCTCAACAAGGTTTCAACAACAATAATGGTGGAAGAAATAGGTTTAAAAATGGCAAGCCTTTTCCATCATCTTCTCAGCAACAGACAGAGAATTCTAAGCAGAACCACTCTGACTTAGCAACCATGGTCTCTGATCTAATCAAAACCACTCAAATTTTCATGACTGAAACAAGGTCCTCCATTAGGAATTTGGAGGCACAAGTGGGACAGCTGAGTAAGAAAGTTACTGAACTCCCTCCTAGTACACTTCCAAGCAATACAGAAGAGAATCCAAAAGGAGAGTGCAAGGCCATTAACATGACCTACATGGCCGAACTTGGAGAGGAGGAAGAGGCAGTGAACGCCACTGAGGAAAACCTCAATGGACGTCCACTGGCCTCCAATGAGTTCCCTAATGAGGAACTATGGGAATCTGAGGCTCAAAATGAGACCATAGAGATTCCATTGGACTTACTTCTGCCATTCATGAGCTCTGATGAGTATTCTTCCTCTGAAGAGGATGAATATGTCACTGAAGAGCAAGTTGCCAAGTACCTTGGAGCAATCATGAAGCTAAATGACAAGTTATTTGGTAATGAGACTTGGGAGAACGAACCTCTTTTGCTCACCAAAGAACTGGATGACTTGTCTAGGCAGAAATTACCTCAAAAGAGACAAGATCCTGGGAAGTTTTCAATACCTTGCACCATAGGCACCATGACCTTCAAGAAGGCTCTGTGTGACCTAGGGTCAAGTGTAAACCTCATGCCTCTCTCTGTAATGAAAAAGCTAGGGATCTTTGAGGTACAAGCTGCAAGAATCTCACTAGAGATGGCAGATAACTCAAGAAAACAAGCTTATGGACTTGTAGAGGATGTTCTGGTAAAAATTGAAGACCATTACATCCCTGCTGATTTCATAGTCCTAGAGACTGGGAAGTGCATGGATGAATCCATCATCCTTGGCAGACCCTTCCTAGCCACAGCAAAGGCTGTGATTGATGTTGGTAGAGGTGAACTGATCATTCAAGTGAATGAAGAATCCTTTGTGTTTAAGGCTCAAGGATATCCCTCTGTCACCATGGAGAGGAAGCATGAAGAGCTTCTCTCAAAACAGAGTCAAACAGAGCCCCCACAGTCAAACTCTAAGTTTGGTGTTGGGAGGCTACAACCAAATTCTAAGTTTGGTGTTGAACCCCCACATTCAAACTCTAAGTTTGGTGTTGGGAGGTTCCAACATTGCTCTGAGCATTTGTGAGGCTCCATGAGAGCCCACTGTCAAGCTACTGACATTAAAGAAGCGCTTGTTGGAAGGCAACCCAATGTTATATTTAATCCATTTTCCTTTGTTATTTTATGTTTTCTGTAGGTTTATGAGCATGAGAAGTCACAAAATCAATTGAAAAAGCAAAAAAAGAATGAAAAATAGAAAGAAAAATAACATACCCTGGAGGAGAATTTGCTGGCGTTTAAACGCCAGTGAAGCTAGCAAATGGGCTTTTAACGCCCAGTCTGGCACCATTCTGGGCGTTTAACGCCAGAAAGGGGCACCAGACTGGCATTAAACGCCAGGAAAGGGCAAGAAGCTGGCGTTAAATGCCAGAAATGGGCACCAGCCCGGCGTTTAACGCCAGAATTGGCACATAGTGCATTTTTGCACGCCATTTTGAATTTGAATGGTGAGGTAGGTGGGGTTTTATGAAGGATGGATGTGAGTGGTGAAGAGAAAGATGGGATTTGATAGGTGAGGGGTTTTTGGGGAAGAGTGGTTGAGGTGATTGGTGAATGGGTGAAGAAGAAGAGAGAGGGTGGTGGGGTAAGTGGGGATCCTGTGGGGTCCACAGATCCTGAGGTGTCAAGGAAAATTCAACCCTGCACCAAGTGGCGTGCAAAAATGCACCCTTTTGCCAATTCTGGCGTTAAACGCCGGGCTGGTGCCCATTTCTGGCGTTTAACGCCAGCTTCTTGCCCTTTTCTGGTGTTTAACGTCAGTCTGGTGCCCCTTTCTGGCGTTAAACGCCCAGAATGGTGCCAGACTGGGCGTTAAACGCCCAACTGCTACCCTTACTGGCGTTTAAACGCCAGCAAGACCTTCCTCCAGGGTGTGCTATTTTTCTTTCTGTTTTTCATTCTGTTTTTGCTTTTTCAATTGATTTTGTGGCTTCTCATGATCATCAACCTACAGAAAACATAAAATAACAAGGAAAAATAGATAAAATATAACATTGGGTTGCTTCCCAACAAGCGCTTCTTTAATGTCAGTAGCTTGACAGAGGGCTCTCATGGAGCCTCACAGATACTCAGAGCAATGTTGGAACCTCCCAACACCAAACTTAGAGTTTGAATGTGGGGGTTCAACACCAAACTTAGAATTTGGTTGTGGCCTCCCAACACCAAACTTAGAGTTTGACTGTGGGGGCTCTGTTTGACTCTGTTTTGAGGGAAGCTCTTCATGTTTCCTCTCCATGGTGACAGAGGGATATCCTTGAGCCTTGAACACAAAGGATTCTTCATTCACTTGATTGATTAGTTCACCTCTCTCAACATCAATCACAGCCTTTGCTGTGGCTAGGAAGGGTCTGCCAAGGATGATGGATTCATCCATGCACTTCCCAGTCTTTAGGACTATGAAATCAGCAGGGATGTAATGGTCTTCAATCTTCACCAAAACATCCTCTACAAGTCCATAGGCTTGTTTTCTTGAATTGTCTGCCATCTCTAGTGAGATTCTTGCAGCTTGTACCTCAAAGATCCCTAGCTTCTCCTTTACAGAGAGAGGCATGAGGTTTACACTTGACCCTAAGTCACATGATGACAAGTCATCTTAGCCTAGTTTCACTAGTCTTTTTCTTTTGTTTTCACTTGAATTATGCACTTTCTTGAGGCTTAAGCAAGCCAATTTAGGTAGATTTTCATGCTTCCTTTGATTGAATCAACCATGTATGAATTCATGCAATTTCATGAGGTTTGATGCCATAATTGGTGCATATTAGGATAGAATGAATATCTCATGATTTCAAGCATAGCTTTGATGTGTTTGGTTGATTTATGATAGGTGAAGAAAGCTTGGAAAAGGATTGAAGTGAGAAGGAATGGCTAGAGGCTAAGAGAAGACAATGAAACAAGTGAAATTGAACCAGGAAGAATGAAGTTGGAGTTGAAGTTAGCCCTCAAACGTTGGCACAAACTTTTGAATGAAAAGTTAGCCTCAACGTTAGCCCCCTAACTTGGAGGCTAACGTTGGGAATTGAAAATGTCTCCCAGGGGTTCCAACGTTAGCGCCAACGTTAGCCCCCTAACTTGGAGGCTAACGTTGGCATGAAGATTTGCTTCCCAGGGTGCCAACGTTTGCGCCAACGTTAGCCCCCTAACTTGGAGGCTAACGTTGGCATGAGAAATCTCCTCCAGGGCTAGCCAACGTTTGCGCCAACGTTAGCCCCCTAACTTGGAGGCTAACGTTGGCGCCACTCCAACACAAAGCAAGGCCAACGTTAGGGTCAAAGTTAGCCCCCTAACGTTGGCACCAACGTGAGTGGCAGGAAGAGATGTTTGCTGATATGAAAAGTTGGCCTCAAAGTTAGCCCCCTAACTTTGAGGCTAACTTTGGACCCAACTTTGCAAAACTCACATCCGGTTCAATTGGTTCACTTGGGTTTTTCTCCAAGCTTCAAGAGCAATCAACCAAGGCCTCTTTCAACCCAATTCCATCAAGAGCAAAGGCCCAACTCAAGGCTTGAAGATCAATTGAAGAAAGTGTATAAATAGGCTAAGATTCAAGTTAGTCACGGAGCTTCCCTTTTTAGTTTTTTTAGAGAGTTTTCTTTTCTGTTTTGGGAGCTTGAATGATCTTTATTTTCTTAGTTTAATTGCTTTCACTTTCAATTACTCTTGTCTTGGATCTTGGGTTGGAGAATTGAAGGAATTCTGTTTCAATCTCCCCTTGGATCTTGTTTACTTTAACTGCAAATTGAATTTCATTTCTGCTACTTGCTTTCTCATTTAATTTCCCTGCAATTTACAATTCCTTTGTTATTGTTCTTGTTGGATCTAGGAAGGCATTGAGATCTAGACTTGGTTTTCTAGTCTCTGGGTCCTGAGATCCAATTTTCCCATTTTCAATTTTCTGCTCTTGCTTTACTTGTTCATTTACTTTTCTGTTTGAATCTGATTCAACCCCAATTCCCATTTACTTTCTATTTGATGCAATTTAACTCTTCTTCGTTTACTTCCTGCAATTCTAAGTCCCAATCCCCTTTACATTTCAAGCCATTCACATTTCTTGTCATTTAAGATTCTTGCAATTTACATTTCTTGCAATCTAAGTTTCCGCCATTTAATTTCTTGTTCTTTAAGATTCAGCACTTTAATTCTTGTTCTCTTTACTTTTAATGCAAATTTAAATTCTGCAACTCAATCAACCAAATCTTGATTCGCTTGACTAATTCAACCACTAAACTAAAATTGCTCAATCCTTCAATCCCTGTGGGATCGACCTCACACCCGTGAGTTTTATTACTTGATGCGACCCGGTGCACTTGCCGGTGAGTTTTGTGTCGGATCGTTTTCCGCACATCATCACACAGAGCCTTCTTGAAGGTCATGGTGCCTATGGTACAAGGTATTGAAAACTTCCCAGGATCTTGTCTCTTTTGAGGTAATTTCTGCCTAGACAAGTCATCCAGTTCTTTGGTGAGCAAAGGGGGTTCATCCTCCCAAGTCTCATTACCAAATAACTTGTCATTTAGCTTCATGATTGCTCCAAGGTATTTAGCAACTTGCTCTTCAGTGACATACTCATCCTCTTCAGAAGAAGAATACTCATCAGAGCTCATGAATGGCAGAAGTAAATCTAATGGAATCTTTATGGTCTCATTTTGAGCCTCAGATTCCCATGGTTCCTCATTAGGGAACTCATTGGAGGTCAGTGGACGTCCATTGAGGTCTTCCTCAGTGGCGCTCACTGCCTCTTCATCCTCTCCAAATTCGGCCATGTTGATGGCCTTGCACTCTCCTTTTGGATTTTCTTCTGTATTGCTTGGAAGAGTACTAGGAGGGAGTTCAGTAATTTTCTTGCTCAGCTGTCCCACTTGTGCCTCCAAGTTTCTAATGGAGGATCTTGTTTCAGTCATGAAACTTTGAGTGGTTTTGATTAGATCAGAGACCATGGTTGCTAAGTCAGAGTGGTTCTGCTTAGAATTCTCTGTCTGTTGCTGAGAAGATGATGGAAAAGGCTTGCCATTGCTAAACCTGTTTCTTCCACCATTATTGTTGTTGAAACCTTGTTGAGGTCTCTGTTGATCCTTCCATGAGAGATTTGGATGATTTCTCCATGAAGAGTTATAGGTGTTTCCATAAGGTTCTCCCATGTAATTCACCTCTTCCATTGAAGGGTTCTCAGGATCATAAGCTTCTTCTTCAGATGAAGCATCCTTAGTACTGCTTGGTGTATTTTGCATTCCAGACAGACTTTGAGAAATCAAATTGACTTGCTGAGTCAATATCTTGTTCTGAGCCAATATGGCATTCAGAGTATCAATCTCAAGAACTCCTTTCTTCTGATTTGTCCCATTGTTCACAGGATTCCTTTCAGAAGTATACATGAATTGGTTATTTGCAACCATTTCAATGAGCTCTTGAGCTTCTGTAGGCGTTTTCTTCAGATGAAGAGATCCTCCAGCAGAGCTATCCAATGACATCTTAGATAGTTCAGAGAGACCATCATAGAAAATACCTATGATGCTCCATTCAGAAAGCATGTCAGAAGGACATTTTCTGATCAATTGTTTGTATCTTTCCCAAGCTTCATAGAGGGATTCTCTTTCCTTCTGTCTGAAGGTTTGGACTTCCACTCTAAGCTTACTCAATTTTTGAGGTGGAAAGAACTTTGCCAAGAAGGCATTGACTAGCTTTTCCCAAGAGTTCAGACTGTCTTTAGGTTGTAAGTCGAACCATATTCTAGCTCTGTCTCTTACAGCAAAAGGGAATAGCATAAGTCTGTAGACCTCAGGGTCAACCCCATTAGTCTTGACAGTGTCACAGATTTGCAAGAACTCAGCTAAAAATTGATGAGGTTCTTCCAATGAAAGTCCATGGAACTTACAGTTCTGTTGCATTAGAGAAACTAATTGAGGCTTAAGCTCAAAGTTGTTTGCTCCAATGGCAGGGATAGAGATGCTTCTCCCATAGAAGTCGGGAGTAGGTGCAGTAAAGTCACCCAGCACCTTCCTTGCATCATTGTTGTTGTTTTCGGCTGCCATGGGTTCTTCTTCTTTGAAGATTTCTGTTAGGTCCTCTACAGAGAGTTGTGCCTTAGCTTCTCTTAGCTTTCGCTTCAAGGTCCTTTCAGGTTCAGGGTCAGCTTCAACAAGAATGCCTTTGTTTTTGCTCCTGCTCATATGAAAGAGAAGAGAACAAGAAAATGTGGAATCCTCTATGTCACAGTATAGAGATTCCTTGAGGTGTCAGAGGAAAAGAAAAATAGAAGGAAGAGGTAGAAGAATTCGAACTTAGTGAGATAGAGTTCGAATTGTGCATTGAGGAGGAGTGGTACTCCATAAATAGAAGGATGTGAGAAGAGGGGAAGAAATTTTCGAAAATTAAGTAAATGATTTTAAAATCATTTTGAAAAATATTTTGAAGAAGATATGATTGAAAACTTTTTTGAAAAAGATGTGATTGAGAAGATATGATTTGAAAAACAATTTAAAAAGATTTGATTTTAAAAATTAATGACTTGCCTAACAAGAAAAGATATGATTCAAACATTAAACCTTTCTCAACAGAAAAGGCAACATACTTGAAATGTTCAATCAACTCATTAATGGTTAGCAAGTATCTTTGAAAAAGGAAAAAAATTGATTTTGAAGAAGATTTGATTGAAAAGATATGATTTGAAAAAGATTTGATTTTGAAAAACTTTGAAAACTTGAAAAAAATCTGAATTAAAAACAGAATCTTCCCTCTTGTGCCATCCTGGCGTTAAACGCCCAGAATGGTGCATATTCTGGCGTTTAACGCCCAAAGCTCTACCCTTTTGGGCGTTAAACGCCCAGCCAGGCACCCTGGCTGGCGTTTAAACGCCAGTTTTTCCTTCTTCACTGGGCGTTTTGAACGCCCAGCTTTTTCTGCATAATTCCTCTGCTGCATGTACTGAATCTTCAGTTCCCTGTATTATTGACTTGAAAATAGAACCAAGATCAAATAAACAATGCATGCAAGACACCAAACTTAAAATTAGACACTAGACTCAAACAAGAAACATAAAATATTTTTGGTTTTTATGATTTTGAAAATTTTTTTGGTTTTTTTTTCGAAAATTAAGTGGAAAAGAAAATAAAGGTATCAAAATTCTTAATGAGAATTCCAGGAATCATTGCAATGCTAGTCTAAGACTTCGGTCCAGGAATTAGACATGGCTTCACAGCCAGCTAAGCTTTCAAAGAAAGCTTCGGTCCAAAACACTAGACATGGCCAATGGCCAGCCAAGCCTCAGCAGATCATTGCTTCAACAGCAAGATTGATAGAAATCAACAAGCTCTTGTGATGATAAGTTGAAACCTCGGTCCAATAAGATTAGACATGGCTTCACAGCCAGCCAGATTTCAACAGATCATCATGAAACTCTAGAACTCATTCTTAAGAATTCTGAAAAATACCTAATCTAAGCAACAAGATGAACCGTCAGTTGTCCATACTCGAAACAATCCCCGGCAACGGCGCCAAAAACTTGGTATGCGAAATTGTGATCAATACTTTTCACAACTCAAATAACCCCCGGTAATGAATCCAAAAACTTGGTGTTCAATACCATGGCATAAACACAACTTCGCACAACTAACCAGCAAGTGCACTGGGTCGTCCAAGTAATAAACCTTACGCGAGTAAGGGTCGATCCCATGGAGATTGTTGGTATGAAGCAAGCTATGGTCACCTTGTAAATCTTAGTCAGGCAGACTCAAATGGTTATGGATGATATATGAATAAAACATAAAGATAAAGATAGAGATACTTATGTAATTCATTGGTGAGAACTTCAGATAAGCGAATGGAGATGCTTTGTCCCTTCCGTCTCTCTGCTTTCCTACTGTCTTCATCCAATCCTTCTTACTCCTTTCCATGGCAAGCTGTATGCAAGGGTTTCACCGTTGTCAGTGGCTACCTCCCATCCTCTTAGTGGAAATGTTCAACGCACCCTGTCACGGCACGGCTATCCAGCTGTCGGTTCTCGATCATGTCGGAATAGAATCCAGTGATTCTTTTGCGTCTGTCACTAACGCCCCACAATCGCGAGTTTGAAGCTCGTCACAGTCATTCAATCATTGAATCCTACTCAGAATACCACAGACAAGGTTTAGACCTTCCGGATTCTAAGGTTTAGACCATTTAATCTGCCTAACTGAGATTTACAAGGTGACCATAGCTTGCTTCATACCAAAAATCTCTGTGGGATCGACCCTTACTCACGTAAGGTATTACTTGGATGACCCAGTACACTTGCTGTTAAGTTGAACGGAGTTGTGTCCACACATAGCCAAGAGCCATAATAATGATTCCATACAATAACAAAGAGTACTATATTGATGTGATCACAATTTCGTCCACCAAGTTTTTGGCGCCGTTGCCGGGGATTGTTCGAGTATGGACAACTGACGGTTCATCTTGTTGCTCAGATTAGGTAATTTTCTTTTCAAAAAAAAAATTTTTTTTCATAAAAAATTAATAAAAATCCAAAAAAATCATAAAATCATAAAAATAAAAAAATATTTTGTGTTTCTTGTTTGAATCTTGAGTCAATTTTAAGTTTGGTGTCAAGTGCATGCTTTAAAAATTGTTTCTTGCATTTTTCGAAAATTCATGCATTCATAGTGTTCTTCATGATCTTCAAGTTGTTCTTGGTAAGTCTTCTTGTTTGATCTTGATGTTTTCTTGTTTTATGTTGTTTGTTGTTTTTCATATGCATTTTTTGTTTGTTAGAGTCCATGCATTAAAGATTTCTAAGTTTGGTGTCTTGCATGTTTTCTTTGCATCAAAAATTTTTCAAAAATATGTTCTTGATGTTCATCATGATCTTCAAAGTGTTCTTGGTGTTCATCTTGACATTCATAGTGCTCTTGCATGCATCTTGTGTTTCGATCCGAAATTTTCATGTTTTGGGTCATTTTCGTGTTTTTTCTCTCTCATAATTAAAAAAATTCAAAAATCAAAAATATATCTTTTCCTTTTTTCTCTCCAAATTTTTGAAATTTTGGGTTGACTTGGTCAAAAATTTTCAAAATTAGTTGTTTCTTACAAGTCAAGTCAAATTTTCAATTTTAAAAATCTTATCTTCTCAAAATCTTTTTTCGTATCTTTATATCAAATTTTCAAAAATTAGCTAACAATTGATGTGATTGATTCAAAAATTTGAAGTTTGTTACTTTCTTGTTAAGAAAGGTTCAATCTTTAAATTCTAGAATCATATCTTGTAATTACTTGTTAGTTAAGTAATTAATTTTAATTTTAAAATTAAATCTTTTTCAAAATATCTTTTTCTTAAAAATCTTATCTTTTTATCTTATCTTTTTCAAAATTTGATTTCAAAAATATCTTATTGATGAGCGGATAATTTATACGCTTTTTGGCATTGTTTTTAGGTAGTTTTTAGTTAGTTCAAGCTACTTTTAGGGATGTTTTCATTAGTTTTTATGTTAAATTCACATTTCTGGACTTTACTATGAGTTTGTGTATTTTTCTGTGATTTCAGGTAATTTCTGACTGAAATTGAGGGACTTGAGCAAAACTCTGAAAAAGGCTGACAAAAGAACTGCTGATGCTGTTGGAATCTGACCTCCCTGCACTCGAAATGGATTTTCTAGAGCGACAAAACTCCAATTGGCGCGCTCTCAACGGCGTTGGAAAGTAGACATCCAGAGCTTTCTAGCAATATATAATAGTTCATACTTTATTCGGAAATTGACGACGTAACTTGGCGTTGAACGCCAAGTTCACGCTGCTGTCTGGAGTTAAACGCCAGAAAAACGTCATGATCCGGAGTTGAACGCCCAAAACACGTCATAACTCGGAGTTCAACTCCAAGAGAAGCTTCAGCTCGTGGATTGATCAAGCTCAGCCCAAGCATACACCAAGTGGGCCCCGGAAGTGGATTTATGCATCAATTACTTACTCATGTAAACCCTAGGAGCTAGTTTATTATAAATAGAACATTTAACTAATGTATTTGACATCTCTGGACGCCTAGTCCTTAGACCCAGGGGGCTGGCCATTCGGCCATGCCTGAACCTTTCACTTATGTAATTTCAACAGTGGAGTTTCTGCGCACCATAGATTAAGGGTGTGGAGCTCTGCTGTACCTCAAGTTTCAATACAATTACTATTACTTTATATTCAATTCTCTTTTATTCTTATTCCAAGATATACGTTGCACTTCAACTTGATGAATGTGATGATCCGTGACACTCATCATCATTCTCACCCATGAACGCGCGTGACTGACAACCACTTCCGTTCTACCTTAGGCCGGGCGCATATCTCTTAGATTCCCTAACAGAATCTTCGTGGTATAAGCTAGATAGATGGCGGCATTCATGAGGATCCGAAAAGTCTAAACCTTATCTGTGGTATTCCGAGTAGGATTCTGGGATTGAATGACTGTGACGAGCTTCAAACTCGCGATTGCTGGGCGTGATGACAAGTGCAAAAGGATCAATGGATCCTATTCCAACATGATCGAGAACCAACAGCTGATTAGCCGTGCTATGACAGAGCATAGGAACGTTTTCACTGAGAGGATGGGATGTAGCCACTGACAACGATGATGCCCTACATACAGCTTGCCATGGAAAGGAGTAAGAAGGATTGGATGAATGTAATAGGAAAGTAGAGATTCAAGAGGAGCACAGCATCTCCATACACTTATCTGAAATTCCCACTATTAATTTACATAAGTATCTCTATCCTATTTTATTTTCTGTTTATTTTTATTAATCATATTTGATTTTCTAAATTCCATAATTTTATCCTCCTGACTGGGATTTACAAGATGACCATAGCTTGCTTCATACCAACAATCTCTGTGGGATCGACCCTTACTCACGTAAGGTATTATTTGGACGACCCAGTACACTTGCTGGTTAGTTGAACGGAGTTGTGTCCACACATAAGTGCCATAATAATGATTCCATACAACAACAAAGAATACTACATTGATGTGATCACAATTTCGTCCACCAAGTTTTTGGCGCCGTTGCCGGGGATTGTTCGAGTATGGACAACTGACGGTTCATCTTGTTGCTCAGATTAGGTAATTTTCTTTTCAAAAATCTTTTTCAGAAATTTTCTTTTTTTCGTTTTTCCTAACTTTATTTTCGAAAAAAATAATAAAAATCCAAAAAAAAATTAGAAAATCATAAAAATCAAAAATATTTTTTTGTTTCTTGTTTGAGTCTTGAGTCAATTTTTAAGTTTGGTGTCAATTGCATGCTTTAAAAATTTTTCTTGCATTTTTTTCGGAAATCCCATGCATTCATAGTGTTCTTCATGATCTTCAAGTTGTTCTTGATAAGTCCTCTTGTTTGATCTTGATGTTTTCTTGTTTTGTGTTGTTTGTTATTTTTCATATGCATTTTTCGTTTGTTAGAGTCCATGCATTAAAGATTTCTAAGTTTGGTGTCTTGCATGTTTTCTTTGCATCAAAAATTTTTTTCAAAATTGTGTTCTTGATGTTCATCATGATCTTCAAAGTGTTCTTGGTGTTCATCTTGACATTCATAGTGTTCTTTCATGCATCTTGTATTTTGATCCAAAATTTTCATGTTTTGGGTCATTTTTGTGTTTTTCTCTCTCATCTTAGAAATTCAAAAATAAAAAAAATATATATTTTCCTTATTTTTCTCCAAATTTTTGAAAATTTGAGTTGACCAAGTCAAAAATTTTTAAAATTAGTTGTTTCTTATGAGTTAAGTCAAATTTTCAATTTTAAAAATCTTATCTTTTCAAAATATTTTTCAAAAATCACATCTTTTTCATTTTTTTATAATTTTCGAAATTTTTTTTAAAAATATTTTTCAAAATCTTTTTCTTATCTTTTACATCATATTTTCGAAAATATAATCAATAATTAATGTTTTGATTCAAAAATTTGAAGTTTGTTACTTTCTTGCTAAGAAAGGTTCAATCTTTAAGTTCTAGAATCTTATCTTGTAGTTTCTTGTTAGTGAAGTAAATAATTTTAAATTTTTAAATTAAATCTTTTTTATCTCTTATCTTATCTTTTTCAAAAAAAAAAAATTTATCTTTTTATCTTATTTTTTTGATTTCAAAATATCTTATCTAAACTTCTTATCTTCTTATCTTTTCAAATTTGATTTCAAATCTTTTTCAATCAACTAACTAACTTGTTGTTTGTTTCTTATCTTTTTCAAAACCACCTAACTACTTTTCCCTCTCTAATTTTCGAAAATATCTCACCTCTTTTTCAAAAATTCTTTTTGTTTTAAATTTTAATTTTAATCTTATCTTTAATTTTCAAAAATTACTAACCCCTTTTTCAAAATTATTTTCGAAAATTCTCCCTCTCTTTTCTTATTTTATTTAATTAATTATTTACTAACACTTCTCTTCACTTCTCTTCATCTAAAAATCCGAACCATTCTCCTTTCCTTATCCCCTTTCTTTTTCTACTAAACATAAAGGAATCTCTATACTGTAACATAGAAGATTCCTCTTCCTTTTCTTTTTCTCTTCTCTTTCATATGAGCAGGAATAAAGAAAAAGGCACTCTTGTTAAAGCAAGGAAGAGACATAAAGGAGCTCAAAAAGCACCATTGGACCTTCAAGAAGGCGCCACCCTCACTCAGGTGGACTCATTCCTTGTTCTTATTTTCTCTGCTTTTTCGGTTTTTATGCTTCATGTCTATCTAATGTTTGTGTCTTTATTACATAATCATTAGTAGTTAGTAACTATGTCTTAAAGCTATGAATAGATTCCATTAATCCTTCACCTCTCTTAAATGAAAAATGTTTTAATTCAAAAGAACAAGAAGTACATAAATTTCGAAAATAGCTCTTGAATTTAGTTTAATTATATTGATGTGGTGACAATACTTTTGTTTTCTGAATGAATGATTGAACAGTGCATATGTCTTTTGATCTTGTTGTTTATGAATGTTAAAATTGTTGACTCTTGAAAGAATGATGAACAAAGAGAAATGTTATTGATGATCTGAAAAATCATGAAATTGATTCTTGAAGCAAGAAAAAGCAGTGAATGGCGAAAAAAAAAGAAGAAGAAGGAGCAGTAGAAAAAGCCAATAGCCCTTAAAACCAAAAGGCAAGGGTAAAAAGGATCCAAGGCTTTGAGCATCAATGGATAGGAGGGCCCAAGGAAATAAAATCCAGGCCTAAGCGGCTAAACAAAGCTGTCCCTAACCATGTGCTTGTGTCATGAAGGTCCAAGTGAAAAGCTTGAGACTGAATGGTTAAAGTCGTGATCCAAAGCAAAAGAGTGTGCTTAAGAGCTTTGGACACCACTAACTGGGGACTTTAGCAAAGCTGAGTCACAATCTGAAAAGGTTCACCCAGTTATGTGTCTGTGGCATTTGTGTATCCGGTGGTAATACTGGAAAACAAAGTGCTTAGGGCCACAGCCAAGACTCATAAGTAGCTGTGTTCAAGAATCAACATGCTTAACTAGGAAAGTCAATAACACTATCCGAGATTCTAAGTTCCTAGAGAAGCCAATATGCCAAAACTATTCAGAAGCAAAAAGCTACAAGTCCCGCTCATCTAATTATAATTAATATTCATTGATATTCTGGAATTTATAGTATATTCTCTTCTTTTATCCTATTTGATTTTCAGTTGCTTGAGGACAAGCAACAATTTAAGTTTGGTGTTGTGATGAGCGGATAATTTATACGCTTTTTGGCATTGTTTTTAGGTAGTTTTTAGTAAGTTCAAGCTACTTTTAGGGATGTTTTCATTAGTTTTTATGTTAAATTCACATTTCTGGACTTTACTATGAGTTTGTGTGTTTTTCTGTGATTTCAGGTAATTTCTGACTGAAATTGAGGGACTTGAGCAAAACTCTGAAAAAGGCTGACAAAAGGACTGTTGATGCTGTTGGAATCTGACCTCCCTGCACTCGAAATAAATTTTCTGGAGCTATAGAACTCCAATTGGCGCGCTCTCAACGGCGTTGGAAATTAGACATCCAGAGCTTTCCAGCAATATATAATAGTCCATACTTTATTCGGAAATTGACGACGTAACTTGGCGTTGAACGCCAAGTTCATGCTGCTGTCTGGAGTTAAACGCCAGAAAAACGTCATGATCCGGAGTTGAACGCCCAAAACACGTCATAACTCGGAGTTCAACTCCAAGAGAAGCTTCAGCTCGTGGATTGATCAAGCTCAGCCCAAGCATACACCAAGTGGGCCCCGGAAGTGGATTTATGCATCAATTACTTACTCATGTAAACCCTAGGAGCTAGTTTATTATAAATAGAACATTTAACTAATGTATTTGACATCTCTGGACACCTAGTCCTTAGACCCAGGGGGCTGGCCATTCGGCCATGCCTGAACCTTTCACTTATGTATTTTCAACAGTGGAGTTTCTGCACACCATAGATTAAGGGTGTGGAGCTCTGCTGTACCTCAAGTTTCAATACAATTACTATTACTTTATATTCAATTCTCTTTTATTCTTATTCCAAGATATACGTTGCACTTCAACTTGATGAATGTGATGATCCGTGACACTCATCATCATTCTCACCCATGAACGCGCGTGACTGACAACCACTTCCGTTCTACCTTAGGCCGGGCGCATATCTCTTAGATTCCCTAACAGAATCTTCGTGGTATAAGCTAGATAGATGGCGGCATTCATGAGGATCTGAAAAGTCTAAACCTTGTCTGTGGTATTCCGAGTAGGATTCTGGGATTGAATGACTGTGACGAGCTTCAAACTCGCGATTGCTGGGCGTGATGACAAGCGCAAAAGGATCAATGGATCCTATTCCAACATGATCGAGAACCAACAGCTGATTGGCCGTGCTGTGACAGAGCATAGGAATGTTTTCACTGAGAGGATGGGATGTAGCCACTGACAACGGTGATGCCCTACATACAGCTTGCCATGGAAAGGAGTAAGAAGGATTGGATGAATGTAATAGGAAAGTAGAGATTCAAGAGGAGCACAGCATCTCCATACACTTATCTGAAATTCCCACTATTAATTTACATAAGTATCTCTATCCTATTTTATTTTCTGTTTATTTTTATTAATCATATTTGATTTTCTAAATTCCATAATTTTATCCTCCTGACTGGGATTTACAAGATGACCATAGCTTGCTTCATACCAACAATCTCTGTGGGATCGACCCTTACTCACGTAAGGTATTACTTGGACGACCCAGTACACTTGCTGGTTAGTTGAACGGAGTTGTGTCCATACATAAGTGCCATAATAATGATTCCATACAACAACAAAGAATACTACATTGATGTGATCACAATTTCGTCCACCACTTATCTTATCTTATCTTCTTATCTTTTCAAATTTGATTTTAAAATCTTTTTCAACTAACTAATTAACTTTTTGTTTGTTTCTTATCTTTTTCAAAACCACCTAACTACTCTTTCCTCTCTAATTTTCGAAAATATCTCACCCCTTTTTCAAAAATTCTTTTTAATTAACTAATTGTTTCATGTTTTAATTTTAATTACATCTTATCTCTAATTTTCGAAAATCACTAACCCTTTTTTAAAAAAATTATTTTCGAATTCTCTTCCTATTCTCTTCTTTTATTTAATTATTTAATTACTAACACTTCTCTTCACCTCTCTTCATCTAAAAAAATCCGAATCCACTCTTCTTCATTCTTCTTCCCTTTCTTTTTCTACTAACATAAAGGAATCTCTATACTGTGACATAGAGGATTCCTCTTCTTTTCTTATTTTCTTCTCTTTCATATGAGCAGGAACAAGGAAAAAGGCACTCTTGTTGAAATTGATCCAGAACCTGAAAGGACTCTGAAGAGAAAATTAAGAGAAGCTAAGTTACAACAATCTAAAGGTAACCTTTCAGAAATTTTCGAACAAGAGAAGGAGATGGCAGCCGAAAATAATAATAATGCAAGGAGAATGCTTGGTGACTTCACAAAGCCAACGTCCAAGTTTGATGGAAGAAGCATCTCCATTCTTGCCATTGGAGCCAACAACTTTGAGCTGAAACCTCAGCTAGTTGCCTTAATGCAATAAAACTGCAAGTTTTATGGACTTCCATCTGAAGATCCTTATCAGTTTTTAACTGAGTTCTTACAGATCTATGAGACTGTAAAGACGAATGGAGTTGATCCTGAAGTCTACAGACTCATGCTTTTCCCTTTTGCTGTAAGAGACAGAGCTAGAATATGGTTGGATTCACAACCTAAGGATAGCCTGGACTCCTGGGATAAGCTGGTCACAACCTTCTTGGATAAATTCTTTCCTCCTCAAAAGCTGAGCAAGCTGAGAGTGAATGTTCAAACCTTCAAACAAAAAGATGGTGAATCCCTCTATGAAGCTTGGGAAAGATACAAGCAACTGACCAAAAGATGTCCATCTGACATGTTTTCAGAATGGACCATATTAGATATATTCTATTATGGCCTATCTGAATTTTCGAAAATGTCATTGGACCATTCTGCAGGTGGATCTATTCACCTAAAGAAAACGCCTGAAGAGGCTCAAGAACTCATTGACATGGTTGCAAATAACCAATTCATGTACACTTCTGAGAGGAATTCCGTGAATAATGGGATACCTCAGAAGAAAGGAGTTCTTGAAATTGATGCTCTGAATGCCATATTGGCTCAGAACAAAGTGTTGACTCAACAGGTCAACATGATCTCTCAAAATCTGAATGGATGGCAACATGCATCCAACAGTACTAAAGAGGCAGCTTCTGAAGAAGCTTATGATCCTGAGAACCCTGCCATGGCAGAGGTTAATTACATGGGTGAACCTTATAGAAACACCTATAACTCATCATGGAGAAATCATCCAAATTTCTCATGGAAGGATCAACAAAAGCCTCAACAAGGCTTTAACAATGGTGGACGCAATAGGCTGAGCAATAGCAAGCCTTTCCCATCATCTTCTCAGCAACAGACAGAGAATTCTGAGCAAAACACTTCTAATTTAGCCAATCTAGTCTCTGATCTGTCAAAGGCCACTTTCAGTTTCATGAGTAAAACAAGATCCTCCATCAGAAATCTGGAGGCACAAGTGGGCCAGCTGAGTAAGAAAGTCATTGAAACTCCTCCTAGTATTCTCCTAAGCAATACAGAAGAGAATCCAAAAGGAGAATGCAAGGCCATTGATATAATCAATATGGCCGAATGCACAAGGGAGGAGAAGGACGAAAATCCTAGTGAGGAAGACCTCCTGGGACGTCCCTCAAGTAAGAAGGAGTTTCCTATTAAGGATCCAAAGGAATCTGAGGCTCATATAGAGACCATAGAGATTCTATTAAATCTCCTTCTGCCATTCATGAGCTCTGAAGACTATTCTTCCTCTGAAGAGGATGAAGATGTGACTGGAGAGCAAGTTGCTCAATATTTAGGAGCTATCATGAAGCTGAATGCCAAGTTGTTTGGTAATGAGACTTGGGAAAGTGAACCTCCTTTGCTCATTAGTGAACTGGATACCTGGATTCAGCAAATTTTACCTCAAAAGAGACAAGATCCTGGCAAGTTCTTAATACCTTGTACCATAGACACCATGACCTTTGAAAAAGCTCTATGTGATCTGGGATCAAGGATAAATCTTATGCCACTCTCTGTAATGGAGAAGATGGGGATCATTGAGGTACAACCTGCCTTGTTCTCATTACAATTGGCAGACAAGTCATTGAGACAAGCTTATGGAATAGTAGAGGACGTGTTAGTAAAGGTTGAAGGCCTTTACATCCCTGCTGATTTCATAATCTTAGACACTAGGAAGGAAGAGGATGAATGCATCATCCTTGGAAGAACTTTCCTAGCTACAGCAGGAGCTGTGATAGATGTCAACAGAGGTGAATTAGTCCTTCAATTGAATGGGGACTACCTTGTGTTTAAGGCACATGGCCATCCCTCTGTGACAAAAGAGAGTAAGCATGAAGAGCTTCTCTCAGTTCAGAATCAAGAAGAGCCCCCACAGTCAAACTCTAAGTTTGGTGTTCAGAGGCCACAACCAAACTCTAAGTTTGGTGTTAAGACCCCATATCCAAACTCTAAGTTTGGTGTTGGGACTATACAACATTGACCTGATCACCTTGTGGCTCCATGAGAGCCCACTGTCAAGCTATTGACATTAAAGAAGCGCTTGTTGGGAGGCAACCCAATTTTATTTATCTAATTTTTATTTTATTTTATTCTATTGTTATTTTGTGTTTTATTAGGTACATGATCATGAGGAGTCATGAAAAAAATATAAAAATTAAAAACAGAATCAAAAACAGCAGAAGAAAAATCACACCCTGGAGAAAGCACAGACTGGCGTTCAACGCCAGAAAGAAGCATCTGGTTGGCGTTCAACGCCAGAACAGAGCATGAATCTGGCACTGAATGCCAGAAACAAGCAACATCCTGGCGTTTGAACGCCAGGAATGTGCCTAGAGGAAAAGCTGGCGCTGAACGCCAGAAACAAGCAACATCCTGGCGTTTGAACGCCAGGAATGTGCCTAGAGGAAAAGCTGGCGCTGAACGCCAGTAACAAGCATGAAACTGGCGTTCAACACCAGAAACATGTTACATATGGGCGTTGAACGCCCAGAATGTGCATCACTCGGCGTTTAAACGCCAGAATGGTGTGCAATGGCATTTTAGATGCCTATTTGGTGCAGGGATGGAATTCCTTGACACCTCAGGATCTGTGGACCCCACAGGATCACCTCAGGATCTGTGGACCCCACAGGATCCCCACCTAACATATTCCCACCTTACCTCCTAATCCTATTTTACTCTTCCCAATAAACACTCCTTCCCAAAACCCTTCACCAATCACCTCAATCTCTCTTCCCAATTACCCTCTTCACCATTCACATCCATCCACTCTTCCCCATAAACCCCACCTACCTTCCAAATTCAAATTTTCTTTCCCACCCAATCCTCCCCAATATGGCCGAACCTACCCTCTCCCTTTTCCCTATATAAACTCCTCCATTCCACTTCATTTTCACACAACACTACCCCCTCTTCTATACATTGGCCGAATTCACATTCACCCTTCTCCTCCATATTTTCTTCTTCTTCTTCTTCTCTTCTTTCTTCTCTTGCTCGAGGGCGAGCAATATTCTAAGTTTGGTGTCGTAAAAGCATATGCTTTTTGTTTTTCCATTACCATCAATGGCACCTAAGGCCGGAGAATCCTCTAGAAAAGGAAAAGGGAAGACAAAAGTTTCCACCTCCGAGTCATGGGAGATGGAAAGATTCATCTCCAAAAGCCATCAAGACCACTTCTATGATGTTGTGGCAAAGAAGAAGGTGATCCTTGAGGTCCCTTTCAAGCTCAAGAAAAATGAGTATCCGGAGATCCGACATGAGATCCGAAGAAGAGGTTGGGAAGTCCTAACCAACCCCATGCAACAAGTTGGAATCTTAATGGTTCAAGAGTTCTATGCCAATGCATGGATCACTAGGAACCATGATCAAAGTATGAACCCGAGTCCAAAGAATTATCTCACAATGGTTCGGGGGAAATACTTAGATTTTAGTCCGGAGAATGTGAGATTGGCGTTCCACTTGCCCATGATGCAAGGAGATGAATGCCCCTACACTAGAAGGGACAACTTTAATCAAAGGTTGGACCAAGTCCTTACGGACATATGTGTGGAAGGAGCTCAATGGAAGAGAGACTCCAAAGGCAAGCCAGTCCAACTAAGAAGACTGGACCTCAAGCCGGTGGCTAGAGGATGGTTGGAGTTCATTCAACGCTCCATCATTCCCACTAGCAACCGATCTGAAGTTACTGTGGATCGGGCCATCATGATTCATAGCATCATGATTGGAGAGGAAGTAGAAATTCATGAAGTCATCTCCAATGAATTCTACAAAATAGCCAAAAAGCCCTCCACCATGGCAAGGCTAGCTTTTCCTCACCTTATTTGCCATCTATGTTACTCAGCTGGAGTTATCATAGAAGGAGACATCTCCATTGAAGAGGATAAGCCCATCACCAAGAAGAGGATGGAGCAAGCAAGAGAGACCCTCCACAGTTCTCAAGAGATGCATGAGGAAGCTCATCATCAAGAAATCCCTGAGATGCCTCAAGGGATGCACTTTCCTCCCAACAACTATTGGGAACAACTCAACACTTCCTTAGAAGATTTGAGCCACAATGTGGAACAATTAAGGGTGGAACATCATGAGCACTCCATCATTCTCCATGAAATAAGAGAAGATCAGAGAGCAATGAGGGAGGAGCAACAAAGGCAAGGAAGGGACATAGAAGAGCTTAAGGACATTGTTGGTTCGTCAAGAAGTGGACGCCACTAAGGTGGATTCATTCCTTGTTCTTATTTCTTTCTGTTTTTCGGTTTCTATGTTATATTTTGTGTCTCTACTTCATGATCATTAGTATGTAGTAACTATGTCTTAAAGCTATGAATAAAATCCATTAATCCTTCACCTCTCTTAAATGAAATATGCTTTAATTCAAAAGAACAAGAAGTACATGAATTTCGAATTTATCCTCGAATTTAATTTAATTATATTGATGTGGTGACAATACTTTTTGTCTTCTGAATGAATGCTTGAACAGTGCATAATTTTTTCTTGTTGTTTATGAATGTTAAAACTGTTGGCTCTTGAAAGAATGATGAACAAAGAGAAATGTTATTGACAATCTGAAAAATCATGAAATTGATTCTTGAAGCAAGAAAAAGCAGTGAAAAACAAAAGCTTGCAAAAAAAAAATGGCGAAAAAAATAGAAAGAAAAAGAAAAAGCAAGCAGAAAAAGCCAATAGCCCTTAAAACCAAAAGGCAAGGGTAAAAAGGATCCAAGGTTTTGAGCATCAATGGATAGGAGGGCCCAAGGAAATAAAATCCAGGCCTAAGCGGCTAAACCAAGCTGTCCCTAACCATGTGCTTGTGTCATGAAGGTCCAAGTGAAAAGCTTGAGACTGAGTGGTTAAAGTCGTGATCCAAAGCAAAAAGAGTGTGTTCAAGAGCTCTGGACACCTCTAACTGGGGACTTTAGCAAAGCTGAGTCACAATCTGAAAAGGTTCACCCAGTCATGTGTCTGTGGCATTTATGTATCCGGTGGTAATACTGGAAAACAAAATGCTTAGGGTCACGGCCAAGGCTCATAAGTAGCTGTGTTCAAGAATCAACATACTTAACTAGGAAAGTCAATAACACTATCCAAAATTCTAAGTTCCTAGAGAAGCCAATCATTCTAAACTTCAAAGGAAAAAGTGAGATGCCAAAACTATTCAGAAGCAAAAAAGCTACAAGTCCCGCTCATCTAATTAGAATTAATATTCATTGATATTTTGGAGTTTATAGTATATTCTCTTCTTTTTATCCTAATTGATTTTCAGTTGCTTGGGGACAAGCAACAATTTAAGTTTGGTGTTGTGATGAGCGGATAATTTATACGCTTTTTGGCATTGTTTTTAGGTAGTTTTTAGTAAATTCAAGCTACTTTTAGGGATGTTTTCATTAGTTTTTATGTTAAATTCACATTTTTGGACTTTACTATGAGTTTGTGTGTTTTTCTGTGATTTCAGGTAATTTCTGGCTGAAATTGAGGGACTTGAGCAAAACTCTGAAAAAGGCTGACAAAAGGACTGCTGATGTTGTTGGAATCTGACCTCCCTGCACTCGAAATGGATTTTCTGGAGCTACAGAACTTCAAATGGCGCGCTCTTAATGGCGTTAGAAATTAGACATCCAGAGCTTTCCAGCAATATATAATAGTCCATACTTTATTCGGAAATTGACGACGTAAATTGGCGTTGAACGCCAAGTACATGCTGCTGTCTGGAGTTAAACGCCAGAAACACGTCATGATCCTGAGTTGAACGCCCAAAACACGTTATAACTTGGAGTTCAACTCCAAGAGAAGCCTCAACTCGTGGATAGATCAAGCTCAGCCCAAGCATACACCAAGTGGGCCCCGGAAGTGGATTTATGCATCAATTACTTACTCATGTAAACCCTAGTAGCAAGTCTAGTATAAATAGGATAATTTACTATTGTATTAGACATCTTTTGACAGTTTAATCTTTTGACTGTTTAGTCTTTGATCATTCGGTCTTTTGATCATTCAGGGGGCTGTCCATTCGGCCATGCCTGAACCTTTCACTTATGTATTTTCAACGGTGGAGTTTCTGCACACCGTAGATTAAGGGTGTGGAGCTCTGCTGTACCTCAAGTTTCAATACAATTACTATTACTTTCTATTCAATTCTCTTTTATTCTTATTCCAAGATATACGTTGCACAACACTTTGATGAATGTGATGATCCGTGACACTCATCATCATTCTCACCTATGAACGTGCGTGACTGACAACCACTTCCGTTCTACCTTAGGCCGGGTGCATATCTCTTAGATTCCCCAACAGAATCTTCATGGTATAAGCTAGATAGATGGCGGCATTCATGGGGATCCGGAAAGTCTAACCTTGTCTGTGGTATTCCGAGTAGGATCTCGGGAACCCAGAAAGTCTAACCTTGTCTGTGGTATTCCGAGTAGGATTCCGGTATTGAATGACTGTGACGAGCTTCAAACTCCTGAAGGCTGGGCGTGATGACAAACGCAAAAGAATCAAGGGATTCTACTCCAACCTGATTGAGAACTGACAGATGATTAGCCGTGCTGTGACAGAGCATTTGGACCATTTTCACTGAGAGAATGGGATGTAGCTATCAACAAGGGTGATGCCTCCAGACGATTAGCCGTGCAGTGAGAACGCATAGGACCATTTTCCCGAGAGGATTAAAAGTAGCCATTGATGATGGTGATGCCCTACATACAGCTTGCCATGGAAAGGAGTAAGAAGGATTGGATGAAAGCAATAAGAAAGTAGAGATTCAAAAGGATTCTAGCATCTCCACACGCCGATATGAAATTCCCACTATTGATTTACATAAGTATTTCTATCCCTTTTTATTTTCTATTTATTATTAATTTTCGAAACCCATAACCATTTAATCTGCCTAACTGAGATTTACAAGGTGACCATAGCTTGCTTCATACCAACAATCTCTGTGGGATCGACCCTTACTCACGTAAGGTATTACTTGGATGACCCAGTACACTTGCTGGTTAAGTTGAACGGAGTTGTGTCCACACATAGCCAAGAGCCATAATAATGATTCCATACAATAACAAAGAGTACTACATTGATGTGATCACAATTTCGTCCACCATCAGGCCATACTCAACATGAAGAGCCCGACCTGTATTAAAGAGGTCCAACAGTTTAATGGAAGGTTGGCCGCTCTGTCCAGGTTCATGGTAGGGTCAGCTCTGAAATCCCTCCCACTCTACCCAATTTTGAGGAAAGGAAAGCAATTTGAGTGGACCGTAGAATTCGAACAAACTTTCCAAGGCTTCAAGGCATTCTTGGGGAAACCACCCGTACTTACCCGACCTGAGAAAGGAGAAGAGCTCGTACTACACTTGTTAGTGGGAAGTTGGGCTATAGCCTCAGCTCTAGTCCGAGAAGACAAAAGGGGGAAGCAACCTATCTAATTCATCAGCAAAGCCTTACAAAGGGCGGAGCTAAATTATCAGAAAATAGAGAAGTTTACTTATGCTCTTGTCCTTACATCTCAAAGGTTACGACCCTATTTCCATGCTCACACCATTAAAGTCAGTACTAATCAACCAATGAAAAATATTCTACAAAAGATGGACTTAGCTGGAAGGATCCTGCAATGGGTGGTCAAGCTGTCAAATCACAATATCTCGCCGACTTCATCGTTGAATACACCGTAAGCCTTGGTAACCTTACTACACTGAGCCTGTACATAGATGGATCATCAAATAAATCTAGTAGTGGGGCTGGCCTAAAGTTCGAGTTCCCTACTTCTAATAATCAGGCAGAATATGAAGCTCCACTTGCTGGCTTGAAGATGGCTAAAGAGGTGGAAATTTGGTAGTATTCAATGATTCACAAGTAATAACTTCGCAAATTAATGGTACCTATCTAGCTAAAGACCCCACAATGAAGAAATACTTGGATGAAACACGAGCACAACCGGCACACTTTCCTGAAAGTGAGATCTGACATATAACTCGTGAACATAATGCCCGAGTTGATGCACTATCAAAATTAGCCAGCACCAAGCCAGGGAGCAACAATAGAAGTCTCATCTAAGAGACCCTACAGACACCATCCATATCAAAGGAAGAAAAAGTACTGACTGTACATACTCAACATCTAAGGTGGATGACTCCCATCATCAACTATCTCAAATTTGACATATTCCCCAAGGATGAAAAGGAGGCCAAAACTATACCCTAGTCCACAATATCCTATACAAAAGAGGGATCTCAACACCCTTCTTAAAATGCATCCTGACCTCTAGCACAAAGAAAGTATTGGAGGACATACATAGTGGCATATGTGGAAACCACCTAAGAGCTCGATCACTAGCTAAAAAAGTGATCTGAGCTGGCTTCTTTTGGCCGACTTTACAGAAAGAGGCTGCCGAGTTCGTCAGAATGCGCCCACCTTGCCAAAAACACGCTAATTTCCATGTAGCACCTCCTGAGGAACTCATCAACGTCATCTCACCATGGCCATTTGCTAAATAAGGCTTGGATTTGCTTGGACCATAGTAGGGGTTGACTACTTTACTAAGTGGATTGAGACAGAACCATTGACAACCATTACTGCTCAAAGAAGTCAAAAATTTTTATATAAAAACATAGCCACAAGGTTTAAAGTTCCCCATTCCATCACCACAGACAATAGAACATAATTTAATGATTCGACATTCAGAAACATGGTATCCAACTTGAAAATCAAGCACCAGTTCACCTCTGTAGAGCACTCTCAGGCCAATGGACAAGCTGAAGCTGCCAATAAAGTCATATTGGACAAACTAAAGCGTCGATTGCAAGATACGAAAGTAGCTTGGGCTGGCGAGCTTCGTCAAGTCTTATGGGCTTATCGAACCACTCCACATACAGAATGGATGCAGTAATCCCTATAGAAATATCTGAGGAATCACATAGAGTTCTATTTTGCGACGAAAGAGATAACACCCAAGCCCAAAGAGAAAAGCTCGACCTCCTACATGAAGTCCGAGAAAGAGCTCGGATTAGGGAGGAACCTCTAAAGCAAAGGATGGCTCTAAGGTACAACAAGAAGGTGATCAAAAGGAGCTTCACCATCAACGACCTCGTCTTGATTCAGAACGACATTGGAACACAGAAGTCGGGTGAAGGGAAGCTAGCTGGTAACTGGAAAGGTCCCTATAAGATAATAGAGGTTCTAGGTAAAGGTTCTTATAAGATGTTCGACCTATAAGGATGGGAGTGTTTATACCCTGGGTCGAGATGCATTATCCTGGCTGGACGACGTCAAAGCAACTGACCTCTTGTAAAGTTTGATTGTCACCAACCTCTTCCTAAAGAGGTCGGCCAAATCACCATAGAGGCCCAAGTAGGCCCAAATAAAAGGATGCAGCCCACTCTAAAGGTGGCTGACCTAAAAGATAAGGTGACTTCGCTCAAAGATAAGATAAGATAACTAACTTATCTCAAGAAAGGTCACTCAACACTACTATAAATACACTGGAGCACTCAGGTATAAATCATACTCTGATTCTATACAAAAAATTGCCTAAAGCACATGCTAACTTAAGCATCGGAGTCTTTTGCAAGTACCACCACCCTCCGATGATGAAGGATCAGTAGCATCTCCAAGTCGGACACAGCAGCACTGACCAGCACGATAGATCTCGTCTGAGATCGACCATCAGTTTTAGGTAACCCTCGAAACATTGGCGCCGTTGCTGGGGAACCTGAAAGTCATTCCATGGACATGGCGGTCAACCTTGACAACGATCACAGCTCTAGTTTGGAAGAAACAACTCCGCTTAAAAACACATATGCCACACCAAAGGATGTGCCTCAACACAAGGGAGACAAGCAGTCTCCGAACACAGAAATCTTAGATGCCCTCCGTGAACAGTGGGATCACCTCAAACAGCTCAAACAAGAGGCCGAACACCAGCGCGAGGCCGAAAGAGACCTCCGGAGAGAAACAAGACGGCGTCGAGAGCTAGAGGACAAACTCCTAAAGCTTGAGGCCAACCTCAAAACCAAAATTACTCGATCCAATCATGAAGATAGGCCCCACAAGGACCAAGACTCGTTCACTAAAGTGATCATGAAAGCTAAAGTCCCAAAGGACTTCAAAGCTTTTGACATGATCCCATACGATGGTACATCCGACCCAAGCCATCATCTCAGCAATTTCAGAAGTAGGATGTATCTCACGGACACCTTGTACTCAATTCGATGCAAAGCTTTCCCGACTACCCTGACAAAAATAGCAATAAAGTTGTTTGACAGTTTACCTCCAAGATCAATCACGAGTTTTGACGACCTAGCCAAAAAGTTCCTCGCCAGGTTCTTCATCCAGAAGGATAAATCCAAGCACGCTCCAAGCTTGCTAGGAATTAAACAAGGAGATCGGAAAAGCCTTTGCAGCTACATGGAAATATTCAACAAAGCATGCCTCGACATACAAAGTCTTCCAACAGAAGCGGCCATCATGGGGCTCATCAACGGCCTAAGGGAAGGACCCTTTAGCCATTCAATCTCCAAGAAGCATCCAACATCTCTAAACGAGGTTCAAGAAAGGGCAAAAAAATATATCAATATGCAGAATAACTCCCGATGGGGAAATAGCTCAAAAACTGGATTCTCCTACCCACCTTGGGACAAGGAAAAAGAATTCAGAAAGAAAGAAGATCAACCCACAGAGAAACCTAGAAAATACCACAACTACACCCCTCTTCGGGTGTCCCTTGTGGTTGTCTACAAAGAAATATGCAACACGGAAAAGATCACACCTCCTCGTCCGATTAAACACAAAAGAGGAGGAAGTCAGACGAAGTATTGCGAATACCACCAAATCTACGGACACTCTACCAATGAATGCTACGACTTGAAGAACATCATAGAAAAGCTAGCCCGGGAGGGCAGATTAGATCGGTTCCTTACCAATACAAGGGACGAACCAAAAAAGCGAAGGGACGAAGAGGGCGGATGAGCTGAGCGTCCCCCTCACACCCCTGAAAGACACATTCATATGATCAACGGGGGATTCACAAGAGGAGGGATCTCCAAGTCATCTCATAAAAGGCACCTTAAAGAGGTGTACCACGTCAGAGACTACGCTAAGTCACCTGACCTACCCACTATTACCTTCACTCAAGAAGATGCCGCGAGCATAATCTCTAGACACGACGACTCGGTAGTCATTACAATTGTATTAGCTAATGCCAACCTCCACCGAACGTTGGTCGATTAAGGAAGCTCGGTGGATATACTGTTCAAATATGCCTTTGACAAGCTCGGACTACAAGAAAAGGAGCTTAGAGCATATCCAAATAGCCTATTTGGGCTCGGAGATGCCCCAATTCAGCCACTTGGGTACATCCCACTTCACACGACCTTTAGAAAGGGAGATTGATCTAAGATGCTAAGCATAGACTACATCGTAGTTGACGTAAGCTCAGCTTACAACGCCCTAATAGGTCAGACAATGCTAAACCAACTCGCCGCGGTGGTCTCCACTCCACATCTTTGCATGAAGTTCCCAACCCCAGAAGGGATCGCCACCATCAAAGCGGACCAAAAATTTACGCAACGCTGTTACAACGAGAGTCTAAACCTCAATGGCAACCCCGGAGGAAAAGAAGCCAACACCATCGAACTTGGGGGAGTTCGAGCTCGTGAAGAACTTCGTCCACAACTTGAAGGTGAGACCGAAGAAGTTCAGGTCGGGGATGCCCAGGATAAAATAACAAATATATGGACAACCTTAAAGGTAAACCTAAAGGAGCCACTCATATAGTTCCTAAAGGATAATGCCGATCTCTTTGCATGGAAGGCCGTAGACATCCCCGGCATAGATCCTGAGCTAACGTGCCATAAACTGGCAGTATATCCTGGATCTCGACCAGTGCAACAGAAGCGTAGGAAGCTTAGCCCTGAAAGATCCCAAGCTGTGAAAGAGCAAGTACAAGCCTTACTCGAAGCAGGGTTCATAAGGGAGGTTAAATACCCATTGTGGCTAGTCAACGTCGTCTTGGTAAAAAAGTCAAATAAAAAGTGGCGGATGTGTACCGATTACACCGACCTCAATAAAGCCTGCCCAAAAGATACCTACTCACTCCCAAATATCGACACTCTAGTGGATGCCTCTTGCAGATACAAATACCTCTCCTTTATGGATGCTTATTCAGGATACAATCAAATCCCAATGTATCCGCCCGACCAAGAAAAGACATCATTCCTAACCCCAAGAGTGAACTACTGCTATATAGTCATGCCCTTTGGACTCAAAAATGCAGGAGCCACATACTAGAGATTAATGAATAAGGTTTTCACCGATCACATCGGAAAGTTAATGGAGGTTGATGTAGAAGACATGCTGGTAAAAACACAAAGTAAGGAATTGTTATTATCCGACCTCACCAACGTGTTCGACACTATAAGAAAGCATGGGATGCTACTTAACCCCGCAAAGTGCACCTTCGCAGTAGAATCTGGCAAATTCTTGGGCTTCATGCTCACCCAGAGAGGAATTAGGCAAACCTAGATAAATTTCAGGCTATACCCAATATGAAAAGTCCGACCTGTGTCAAAAAGGTACAACAGCTCAACGGAAGACTAACAGCCCTATCCAGCTTTCTAGCCGAATCAGCTATAAGATCTCTCCCCTTTTACGCAACACTAAAGAAGGAAAGAGGTTTGAATGGACCTCAAAATGCGAACAAGCCTTCCAAGATTTCAAGAAATTTCTGGGGCAACTATCCATCCTTACCCGACCACGGAAAGGTGAAGAACTCATATTATATCTCATTGTAGGAAGTCGGGTAATAGCATCAGCACTAGTCAGAGAAGATGAAAGTGGGCAACAACCTATTTACTTCATCAGTAAGGCTCTACAAGGGGCCGAACTAAACTATCAAAAGATAGAAAAGTTCACCTACGCTCTTATACTCACTTCTCGACGACTCTGCCCATACTTTCAAGCGCACACCATCAGAGTTCAGACCAACCAGCCCATAAAAGGCATCCTATAGAAAATAGACTTAGCTGGAAGAATCCTACAGTGGGTAGTCAAGTTATCCGAATTCGATCTTCAATATGAAGCTTGGACAGCCATCAGATCACAATATCTGGCCGACTTCATCGCCGAGTACACTGATACCCTGGGTACTCCCACAAAATAGAATCTCTACGTGGACGGCTCCTCGAACAAAATCGGGAGTGGCACAGGTGTAATTATAGAAAGTGATCAGGAAACCCAAATCAAGCTCTCATTAAAGTTTGAATTCCATGTCTCAAATAATTAAGATGAATATGAGGCACTACTGGTTGGTTTAAGGCTGGCTAGTGAGGTAGGAGTTCACAAGCTTACCGTCTTTAGTGATTCACAAGTAGTCACCTCACAAATAGAAGGGAGATACCAAGCTAAGGATCTCACCATGAAAAAATACCTGGACAAAACTAGAGAACAGCTCAGACAGTTCGAGGGATATGAGGTCCGACATATACCTCGAGAAGAATGCCCGAGCTGAAGCACTTTCAAAAGTAGGCAGCACCAAACCATGGGATAATAATAGAAGCCTCATCTAAGAAACACTGCAAAGTCCATAAATCTCGGAGAAAGAAAAATTCCTAACCATATCAGGTCAGGATCAAGGATGGTTGACTCCCATAATCAACTACCTCAAGTCTGAAACACTCCCCACAGCTAAAAAGGAGGCAAAAAGGTAGTACGAGAAGCACAGTACTGCACCATAGTGGGCAACATCCTATATAGGAGAGGGATTTCAACACCCCTTCTAAAATGTGTGCCGACCTCCGATACAAGGGAAGTCCTGGAAGAGGTACATAGTGGTATGTGTGGCAACCACCTAGGGGCTTGAGCGCTTTCCAAAAAGGTACTCCGAGCTGGTTTCTACTTGCCGGCCTTACAAAAGGAGGCAACAGAGTTCATCAAGAAATGCCCACCATGCCAGAAGCACGCCAATTTCTATATAGCTCCACCTGAGGAGCTCATCTATGTTACATCACCCTGGCCATTTGCAAAGTGAGGGCTCGACCTCCTCGAACCCTTCCCCTAAGGATCAGGGCAAGTCAAGTTTCTCATTGTAAGCATAGACTACTTCACAAAGTGGATTAAGGCAGAGCCATTAGCTACTGCCACTGCCCAAAGAAGTTGTAAATTCTTATACAGAAATATTATCACAAGGTTTGGGGTCCCATGCTCCATCACCACATATAATGGTGCTTAATTCACTGACACAGGTTTCAGGAACTTGGTAGCTAACCTAAAAATAAAGCACCAATTCACTTCCGTAGAGCAACCACAGGCCAACAGACAGGCAGAAGTCGCCAACAAGGTCATATTGGCCGGGTTAAACCGAAGATTACGGGATGCAAAGGGAGCTTGGGCTGAAGAGCTCCCACAAGTCCTATAGGCATATTGGACCACACCACACTCCACCACCGGGGAATCACCCTTCCGACTTGCTTACGGAATGGAGGCAATGATCCCTGTGGAGGTAGAAGAGGAATCCCCTAGAATGATCCTCTACAACAAAGATACCAACTCATTGTCCCCAGCGTTTCCTGAATTTTCTGCAGATCGTGCATGTCACGCGTCCGCGTCGGTCACGCGTACGCGTCGGTCACGCGTACGCGTCATTCAGCATTTTCTTTGCCATGTGTACGCGTCGTCCAAGCATTCACATCGTCTGTGCAGACTCCAATACACGCATTCACGTCAGGCACGCGAACGCATCACTGCGATTTTCTCATTTCACGTGGTCGCGTGAGCCATTCATCCGCGTCGGTGTTCGCCGGTCATCTCCTTAGTTTCTTGTGTTCCTTTCATTTTTGCAAGCTTCCTCTCCATTCTCTAAGCCAATCCTACCCTATGAAGCCTGAAACACTTAACACACGAATCACGTCATCGAATGGTATAAAGGATAATAAATATACATATTTAAAAGATCTCTAGGATGCAAGTTTTTAACCATGGACAATTTTTGGGAAGGAATTGTAAATACATGCATATCATATGAATAAGTGGGCAAGAATTTGATAAAAACCACTCAATTAAACACAATATAAACCATAAAATAGTGGTTTATCATGCTACTCAGAAAAATACAATCTTAAAACAAGGCTAAACGTCCAAACAAACTAAAGAGCGATGTTATGCCTAAAGTTAGTTCGACTAAAAAGCCTGGATGGCCAGCAATAAAAGTGATATAGTAGATGAAAAGAGGATGTCAAGGCAGCCAAAAGACATAGTCCAGGAGACCCAAGGCACCTCTAATCAAAGAAAGGCTACGCAGATACAAACATATCAACATCGAATGCATCATTATGCACATAAAACTTTAAAGGCTCAAAGACTGCCTAAGTTGCAGCCCAAGAGTTTAAAGTGTTGTTTTTAAAATAAAAGTTGCTAGGAAGCAACTAAGCGTCAGAGGTCATCCACAAAAACTTACAAGTTCAACAAAAAGTCCACAGACTGGACTACACAAATACATAGCCAAAACAAAGGTATAAAAAGAGGTCACAAAGGAGCCGAAGTTGCATCAGCAACTACATCTTTAGGAGAAGGAGGCCTAGTCGTGAGCGGGGTGACATTGACAACTCCATCCAACCCACCCAGAATCTCCACCTCGGGCTCTGGCTCAGGGGGGACCACCTCAGCAAAAGGAATTGAAGAGGCTGAAGCTGCAGAAGCCTTGGCTGGTGGTACAAGAGGAGGACCCTCATCTTCATCATTTGGGGCAGGCACGATCTTGCTATCCTCCACCATATTATCCAGACTGAACAAAGTAAGGTCGAGCTCAGGGGCAAGAACCCAGACTTGGGCCTTCAAGTTTTCATACGCATCGGTCACGCTGTCCACCATGTGACGTTGAAGTTCAGTGTAATCATCCTGGGCAGACTGAAGCCTTTCCCTGGTCTACAACAACTTGCCATATGTATGGGTGTAGCTCTCTTTCGACTTCTTAGCCATCTCCTCGGCCAGGTTGGCCGATGTCTCAGCAGCAGTAGCCCGGGCCTTCTCCTTCTCAACATCAAGCTCCAACTTGGCAACCCTGGCGTCAAGCTCATCCTTCAGACCTTTAATTCTATCATATTCTGATTTGGCTTCCTCTATAAAGGCCCTAGTGGTATGAAGGGGTACTCCCTTATAACCCGTGATAAGGCCGCACCAACATTGGCAATCTGAACACTATTACTAGCAACAAAATTGAGGTGATGGAGAATCGACACATCATCCAAGGGAATCCTACCATGAGAAGTAATTAGTTCCGTGGCAAAAGCCACACTATCAAACTCTTAGTTGTTCAGATCATAAGCTTCCACAGTCTTTTGCCTCTTGGGAGGAGGACCAACAAAAGTAGGGAAAGAGGCAGCACCAGAGGTCTCAACAGGAGGAATGGTAGAAGCTGTCCGAACTCCAGAGGTCAGAATGATCTTCCTCAGACCCTGCTGGTCAGAAGTCGGCCTCTTCGGGAGCACCTGGGAAGACCCTTCCCCCGATGTCTTGGCCGTCAAGTTTTGGGTAGCCGTTGCCTTCTTGGCCTTCTGAAAGGCCTTCATAGAGTCAAAAGATTTAATCATCTCTGAAAAGAAACCAAAAAAGATATTAGACAACTAGAAAGGGATAAATCGTCAAAAAATAAAAGAAAACTATCGGAAAGAAGTCAGATGCTACCGAGTTCAGCACGGAGGAGGGAAGGGTCTCCTAGAAACTTCTTAGTATCCAAATAAGGAGGCTCCCTCCAATGTTCCTCTAAAATGCCCACAAAGGCTTGTTCTACTTCACTCAGACTCTCCCAAGAATATTTGACCACTACTACATCCTTTTGCCACTACAAAGGGAAGGTAGGCTCATTATTTTCATCTAAAAAGAAAGGCAAAGCATCCTCAACGGCTTGGACCTTGAAGTAATAGTTCTTAAAATCACGGAAAGACTCATCAAACATCGAAAATACCTTTTTCCCTTGAGTAGCTCGGAAGAAAATCCAAGAGGCCTTCTTCTTGACTACCCCAGGCTTGGTCAAAACAAACAAGTAAAGGAAGAGAGCTAGGGTAGGTCGAATACCCAGCTCTTGACACAATAACTGAAAGAACTTTATAAAACCCCAAGAGTTCGGATGAAGCTAAGAAGGGGCCACATTGCAGGTCTATAAGAGGTCGGTCGCAAAAGCTAAGGTAGGTCGAATACTGATGAGCGGATAATTTATAAGCTTTTTGGCATTGTTTTTAGATAGTTTTTAGTATAATCTAGCTACTTTTAGGGATGTTTTCATTAGTTTTTATGCTAAATTCACATTTCTGGACTTTACTATGAGTTTGTGTGTTTTTCTATGATTTCAGGTAATTTCTGGCTGAAATTGAGGGACCTGAGCAAAACACTGATAAAAGGCTGACAAAGGACTACTGATGCTGTTGGATTCTGACCTCCCTGCACTCGAAATAGATTTTCTGGAGCTATAGAAATCCAAATGGCGCGCTCTCAACGGCGTTGGAAAGCAGACATCCAGAGCTTTCCAGAAATATATAATAGTCTATACTTTATTCGTGATTAAACAATGTAAACTGGCGCTCAACGCCAGTTCCATGCTGCATTCTGGAGTCAAACGCCAGAAACACGTCACGAACCAGAGTTGAACGCTAAAAACACGTTACAACTTGGCGTTCAACTCCAAAAGAAGCCTCATCTTGTGTAAAGTTCAAGATCAGCCCAAGCACACACCAAGTGGGCCCCAGAAGTGGATTTCTGCATCAATTACTTACTTTTGTAAACCTAGTAGCTAGTCTAGTATAAATAGGACTTTTTACTATTGTATTCGGTGTCTTTGACCGATCGTGGATCCTAGATTGTATTTTTGATCCTGTGATCACGTTTTGGGGGCTGGCCATTCGGCCATGCCTGGACCTTCATTACTTATGTATTTTCAATGGTGGAGTTTCTACACACCATAGATTAAGGGTATGGAGCTCTGCTGTACCTCGAGTTTTAATGCAATTACTATTATCTTTTATTCAATTTCAATCTTATTTCTATTCTAAGATACTACTCGTACTTCAACATGATGGATGTGATGATCCGTGACACTCATTATCATCCGACCCTATGAACGCGTGCCTGACAACCACTTCTGTTCTACAAGTGAAAGCTAGAGTGTGTATCTCTTGGATTCCTGATGCACGACACATGGTTGCCCTCGCCTGACAACCGAGCCTTCCATTCCGTGAGATCAGAGTCTTCGTGGTATAAGCTAGAATTGATGGCGGCATTCATGAGAATCCAGAAAGTCTAAACATTGTCTGTGGTATTCCGAGTAGGATTCCAGGATTGAATGACTGTGACGAGCTTCAAACTCGCGATTGTTGGGCGTGATGACAAACGCAAAAGAACCAAGGGATTCTATTCCAACATGATCGAGAACCGACAGATGATTAGCCTTGCCGTGACAGAGTATTTGGACCTTTTTCACTGACAGGATGGGATGTAGCCATTGACAACGGTGATGCCCTACATACAGCTAAGAAGGATTGGATGAAGGCAGTAGGAAAGCAAAGATTCAGAAGAAGCACAGCATCTTCATACGCCTGTCTGAAATTTCCATCGATGATCTACATAAGTATTTTTATCTTTATTTTCTGTTTATTTACTATTATTATTCGAAAACTCTATCACCATTTATTATCCGCCTGACTGAGATTTACAAGATGACCATAGGTTGCTTCATACCAACAATCTCTGTGGGATCGACCCTTACTCACGTAAGGTTTATTACTTGGACGACCTAGTACACTTGCTGGTTAGTTGAGCGAAGTTGTGAAATTATGTTTAGACCATGGTATTGAGCACCAAGTTTTTGGGGCCATTACCAGGGAATCAATTTCGAACAACAATTTAAGTATGAATCACAATTTCGTCCACAAAGTTTTTGGCGCCGTTGCCGGGGATTGTTCGAGTATGGACAACTGACGGTTCATCTTGTTGCTCAGATTAGGTAGTTTTCTTTTTTATTTTCTTTTCAAAAAAAATTTTCCAAAATATTTTTCAAAATTTTTCCCTTTGTTTTCGAAAATTATTCTAAATTTTTAAGAATGAATTCTAAAGTTTCAAAATGGTATGCTGAAGCTTGGCTGGCCATCAAGCTTTAGACTAACCTGGTATGATTCCTGGAATCTTGATTGAGGACTGTGAATTCATTACTTCCTTTTTCCTATATGTTTTTTGAAAAATATAAAATAAAATCCAAAAAAAATAATAAAATTATAAAAATAAAAAATATTTTTGTATTTCTTGTTTGAGTCTTGTGTCATGTTTTAAGTTTGATGTCAATTGCATATTCTTATTGTTCTTGCAATTTTCGAAAATTCATGCATTCATAGTGTTCTTCATGATCTTCAAGTTGTTCTTGGTAAGTCTTCTTGTTTGATCTTGATGTTTTCTTGCTTTGTGTCTTTTATTGTTTTTCATGTACATCTTTGCATTCATATTGTCTAAGCATTAAAGATTTCTAAGTTTGGTGTCTTGCATGTTTTCTTTGCATCAAAAAATTTCAAAAATATGTTCTTGATGTTCATCATGATCTTCAAAGTGTTCTTGGTGTTCATCTTGACATTCATAGTGTTCTTGCATGCATTATGTGATTTGATTCATAATTTTCATGTTGTGAGTCATTTTTTATGTTTTTCTCTCTCATAATTAAAAGTTTAAAAATAAAAAAATATCTTTTCCTTTTTTCTCTCAAAATTTCGAAAATTTGAGTTGACTTAGTAAAAAATTTTTAAAATTAGTTGTTTCTTGTAAGTCAAGTCAAATTTTCAAATTTTAAAAATCTTATCTTTTCAAAACTTTTTCAAAAATCAAATCTTTTTCATTTTTTTATTAATTTTCGAAATTTATTTTTTTTAAATTATTTTTGAAAAATCTTTTTCTTAATTTTATCTTTATTTTCGAAAATTATGCTAACAATTAATATGATTGATTCAAAAATTTGAAGTTTGTTACTTTCTTGTTAAGAAATGTTCAATCTTTAAATTCTAGAATCATATCTTTTAGTTTCTTGTTAGTCAAGTAATTAATTTTAATTTTATAAATTAAATCTTTTCTAACCATATCTTTTTAATCATATCTTTTTATCTTATCTTTTATATCATATCTATTTCAAAATTTTATCTTTTTTCAAAAATTTGATTTTAAAATATCTTTTCTAACTTCTTATCTTCTTATCTTCTTATCTTTTCAAATTTGATTTTCAAATCTTTTTCAACTAACTATTTGACTTTTTGTTTGTTTCTTATCTTTTTCAAAACCACCTAACAACTCTTCTCTCTCTAATTTTCGAAAATACCTCCCTCTTTTTCAATAATTCTTTTTTTAATTAATTAATTGTTTTAAATTTTAATTTTAATTTTATTTCTTATCTTAATTTTCAAAAATCATTAACTCCTTTTCAAAATTATTTTCGAAAACTTCTGTCTCTTATCTTATTCTATTTATTTATTCATTCACTAACACTCCTCTTCATCTCAAATCACTGCCCTTATCCTCACCCTTGTGTTTGGATTCTCCTTTCTTTATCCTCTTTCTTATTCTACTAATAATAAGGAACCTCTTTATTGTGACATAGAGGATTCCTCTTCTTTTTCTGTTCTCTTCTCTTTCATATGAGCAGGAACAAAGAAAAAGGCATTCTTGTTGAAGCTGATCCAGAACCTGAAAAGACTCTGAAGAGGAAACTAAGAGAAGCTAAATCACAACAACCCAGAGACAACCTTGTTGAAATTTTCGAACAAGAAAAGGAGATGACAGTCGAACCCAATAACAATAATGCAAGGAGGATGCTTGGTGATTATACTACACCTACTTCCAAGTTTGATGGAAGAAGCATCTCAATTCCTGCCATTGGAGCAAACACTTTTGAGTTGAAACCTCAATTAGTTGCTCTAATGCAACAGAACTGCAAGTTTCATGGACTTCCATCAGAAGATCCCTATCAGTTCTTAACTGAGTTTGTGCAGATCTTTGAGACTATTAAGACTAATGGAGTAGATCCTGAAGTCTACAGGCTCATGCTTTTCCTTTTTGCTGTAAGAGACAGAGCTAGAGCATGGTTGGACTCTCAACCTAAAGATAGTCTGGACTCCTAGGATAAGCTGGTCACGACTTTCTTGGCTAAGTTCTTTCCTCCTCAAAAGCTGAGCAAGCTTAGAGTGGATGTTCAGACCTTCAAACAAAAAGATGGTGAATCCCTCTATGAAGCTTGGGAAAGATACAAGCAGATGACCAAAAGATGTCCTTCTGACATGTTTTCAGAATGGACCATGATAGATATATTCTATTATGGTCTATCTGAGTTCTCTAAGATGTCACTGGACTATTCTGCAGGTGGATCCATTCACCTAAAGAAAATGCCTGCAGAAGCTCAAGAACTTATTGACATGGTTGCAAATAACCAGTTCATGTACACTTCTGAGAGGAATTCCGTGAATAATGGGATGCCTCAAAGGAAGGGAGTTCTTGAAATTGATGCTCTGAATGCCATATTGGTTCAGAACAAAATGTTGACTCATCAAGTCAACATGATTTCTCAAAGTCTGAATGGATGGAAAAATGCTTCCAACAGTACTAAAGAGGCATATTCTAAAGTAGATGCTTATGATCCTGAGAACCCTGCAATAGCAGAGGTAAATTATATGGGTGAACCTTATGGAAAGACCTATAATTCATCATGGAGAAATCATCCAAATTTCTCATGGAAGGATCAACAAAAGACTCAACAAGGCTTTAATAATGGTGGAAGAAATAGACTCAGTAATATCAAGCCTTATCCATCATCTTCTCAGCAACAGACAGAGAATTCTGAGCAGAGTACCTCTAACTTAGCAAATTTAGTCTCTGATATGTCTAAGGCCACTTTAAGTTTCATGAGTGAGACAAGGTCCTCCATCAGAAATTTGGAGGCACAAGTGGGCCAACTGAGTAAGAAAGTAACTGAAACTCCTCCTAGTACTCTCCCAAGTAATACTGAAGAGAATCCAAAAAGAGAGTGCAAGGCCATTGACATAATCAAAATGGCCGAACCTAGGGAGGAAGGAGAGGACATGAATCCCAATGAGAAAGACCTCATGGGACGTCTCTCAAGCAAGAAGGAGTTCCCTATTGAGGACCCAAAGGAATCTGAGGCTCATATAGAGACCATAGAGATCCCATTAAACTTCCTTCTGCCATTCATGAGCTCTGAAGACTATTCTTCCTCTGAAGAGGATGAAGATGTAACTGGAGAGCAAGTTGCTCAATATCTAGGAGCTATCATGAAGCTGAATGCCAAGTTATTTGGCAATAAGACTTGGGAAGGTGAACCTCCCTTGCTCATTAGTGAACTAGATACATGGGTTCAACAAACTTTACCTCAAAGTAGACAAGATCCTGGCAAATTCGTAATACCCTGCACCATAGGCACCATGATCTTTAAAAAAGCTCTATGTGACCGGGGGTCAGGTATAAATCTTATGTCACTCTCTGTAATGGAGAAGCTGGGGATCATTGAGGTACAACCTGCCATATTCTCATTACAAATGGCAGACAAGTCAGTAAGACAAGCTTATGGATTAGTAGAAGATATGTTAGTAAAGGTTAAAGGCCTTTACATCCCTGCTAATTTCATAATCTTAGACACTAAGAAGAAGGAGAATGAATGCATTATCCTTGGAAGACCCTTCCTAGCCACAGCAGGAGCTGTGATTGATGTTGACAGAGGAGAACTAGTCCTTCAATTAAATGGGGACAACCTTGTGTTTAAAGCTCAAGGATCTTCTTCTGCAACCATGGAGAAGAAGCATGAAAAGCTTCTCTCAGTACAGAGTCAAACAAAGCCCCCACAATCAAGCTCTAAGTTTGGTGTTGGGTGGCCACAGCCAAACTCTAAGTTTGGTGTTGAATCCCCACTTCCAAACTCTAAGTTTTGTGTTGGGAGTCTACAACATTGACCTGATCACCTGTGTGGCTCCATGAGAGCCCACTGTCAAGCTATTGACATTTAAGAAGCGCTTATTGGGAGGCAACCTAATTTTTATTTATCTAATTTTATTTTTTATTTTATTGTTCTTTTATGTTTTATTAGGTTCATGGTCATGTGGAGTCACGAAAAAAATACTAAAATTAAAAACAGAATCAAAAATAGCAGAAAAAAATCACACCCTGGAGGAAGGACTTACTGGCGTTTAAACGCCAGTAAGGAGCATCTGGCTGGCATTCAACGCCAGAACAGAGCATGGATCTGGTGCTGAACACCAGAAACATGCATCAATCTGGCGTTTAAATGCCAGGATTGCACACTGAGGAAAGCTGGCGTTCAACGCCAGAAACATGCTGCAGATGGGCGTTGAACGCCCAGAACAAGCTTAGAGTTGGCGTTTAACGCTAGAAACAAGCACCAATCTGGCGTTAAACGCCAGGATTGCATGCAGAGGACATTTTACACGCCTCATTGGTGCATGGATGAAAATTCTTGACACCTCAGGATCTGTGGACCCCACAGGATCCCCACCTACCTCAACTCACCTTCTCTCTTCTTCACCATCACCTCTTCATCACTCACATCCATCCATCTCTTCCCCACCAAATCCCACCCATATGGCCGAAACATACACATCTCTCCCTCTCCTCCAGATCTTCTTCTCCTTCCATTCTTTCTTCTTTGCTCGAGGGCAAGCAACATTCTAAGTTTGGTGTGGTAAAAGCATAGCTTTTTTGTTTTTCCATAACCATTGATGGCACCTAAGGCCAGAGAAACCTCAAAAAAAAAGAGAGAGAAAAGGGAAGACAAAAAATTTTTCCACCTCCGAGTCATGGGAGATGGAGAGATTCATCTCAAGGGTCCATAGCTCAGTAGAAGAGCATTTGACTGCACATCAAGAGAGCATGAGGAATTCCCTCATCAAGAAATCCCTGAGAAACCTCAGGGGATACATTTTCCTCCACACAACTATTGGGAGCAACTAAGGATAAGAGCACCAAAATCACTAGGGATCAAGAAACAGAGGCAAGGAAGAGACATAAAGGAGCACAAAAAGCACCATTAGTCCTTCAAAAAAGGCGCCACCCTCACTAAGGTGGACTCATTCCTTAACTTCCTTGTTCTTATATCTGTTTTTCGATTTTTATGCTATATATGTGTTTATGTTTTGTGTCTCTACCTCATGATCATTAGTATTGAGTAACTATGTCTTAAGGCTATAAATAATTCCATAAATCCTTCACCTCTCTTAAATGAAAAATGTTTCTAATTCAAAAGAACAAGAAGTACATGAATTTTGAAATTATCCTTGAATTTAGTTTAATTATATTGATATGGTGACAATACTTTTTGTTTTCTGAATGAATGCTTGAATAGTGCATATTTTTTATCTTGTTATTTATGAAAAATTTTTGGCTCTTGAAAGAATGATGAACAAAGAGAAATGCTATTGATAATCTGAAAAATCATGAAAATTGATTCTTGAAGCAAGAAAAAGCAGTGAAAAAGCAAAAGCTTACGGAAAAAAATTTAGAAAGAAAAATAAAAAGCAAGCAGAAAAAGTCAATAGCCCTTAAAACCAAAAGGCAAGGGTAAAAAGGATCCAAGGCTTTGAGCATCAATGGATAAGAGGGCCCAAGGAAATAAAATCCAGGCCTAAGCGGCTAAATCAAGCTGTCCCTAACCATGTGCTTGTGGCATGCAGGTCCAAGTGAAAAGCTTGAGACTGAGTGGTTAAAGTCATGATCCAAAGTAAAAAAGGGCATGCTTAAGAGCTCTGGACACCTCTAACTGGGGACTTTAGCAAAGCTGAGTAACAATCTTAAAAGGTTCACCCAGCTATGTGTCTGTGGCATTTATGTATCCGGTGGTAATACTGGAAAACAAAGTGTTTAGGGCCACGGCCAAGACCCATAAAAGTAGCTGTGTTCAAGAATCAACAAACTTAACTAGGAGAATCAATAACACCATCTGAAATTCTAAGTTCCTAAAGATGCCAATCATTCTAAACTTCAAAGGAGAAAGTGAGATGCCAAAACTGTTCAAAAGCAAAAAGCTACAAGTCCCGCTCATCTAACTAGAATTAATATTCATTGATATTTTGGAATTTATAGTATATTCTCTTCTTTTTATCCTAATTTATTTCCAGTTGCTTAGGGACAAGCAACAATTTAAGTTTGGTGTTGTGATGAGCGTATAATTTATACGCTTTTTGGCATTGTTTTTAGATAGTTTTTAGTATAATCTAGCTACTTTTAGGGATGTTTTCATTAGTTTTTATGCTAAATTCACATTTCTGGACTTTACTATGAGTTTGTGTGTTTTTTTTGTGATTTCAGGTAATTTCTGGCTGAAATTGAGAGACCTGAGCAAAACTCTGATAAAAGACTGACAAAGGACTGCTGATACTGTTGGATTCTGACCTTCCTGCACTCGAAATAGATTTTCTTGAGCTACAGAACTCCAAATGGTGCGCTCTCAATGGCGTTGGAAAGTAGACATCCAAAGCTTTCCAGCAATATATAATTGTCCATACTTTATTCGTGATTAGACAATGTAAACTGGCGCTCAACGCCAGTTCCATGCTGCATTCTGGAGTCAAATGCCAGAAACACGTCACGAACCAGAGTTGAACGCCAAAAACACGTTACAACTTGGCGTTCAACTCCAAAAGAAGCCTCAACTTGTGTAAAGTTTAAGCTCAGCCCAAGCACACACTAAGTTGGCCCCGGAAGTGGATTTCTGCATCAATTACTTACTTCTGTAAACCCTAGTAGCTAGTCTAGTATAAATAGGACTTTTTTCTATTGTATTCGGTGTCTTTGACCGATCGTGGATCCTGGATTGTATTTCTGATCCTGTGATCACGTTTTGGGGGCTGGCTATTCGGCCATGCCTGGACCTTCATCACTTATGTATTTTCAATGGTGGAGTTTCTACACACCATAGATTAAGGGTGTGGAGCTCTGCTGTACCTCGAGTTTTAATGCAATTACTACTATCTTTTATTCAATTTCAATTTTATTTCTGTTATAAGATACTACTCGTACTTCAACCTGATGGATGTGATGATCCGTGACACTCATCATCATCTGTCCCTATGAACGCGTACCTGACAACCATTTCCGTTCTACAAGCGAAAGCTAGAGTGTGTATCTCTTGGATTCCTGATGCACGATGCATGGTTGCCCTCGCTTGACAATCGAGCCTTCCATTTTGTGAGATTAGAGTCTTCGTGGTATAAGATAGAATTGATGGCGGCATTCATGAGAATCCGGAAAGTCTAAACCTTGTCTGTGGTATTCCGAGTAGGATTCCAGGATTGAATGACTGTGACGAGCTTCAAACTTGCGATTGTTGGACGTGATCACAAATGCAAAAGAATCAAGGGATTCTATTCCAACATGATCGAGAACCGACAGATGATTAGCCGTGCCGTGACAGAGCATTTGGACCTTTTTCACTGAGAGGATGGGATGTAGCCATTGACAACGGTGATGCCCTACATACAGCTTGCCATGGAAAGGAGTAAGAAGGATTGGATGAAGGCAGTAGGAAAGCAGAGATTCAGAAGGAGCACAGCATCTTCATACGCCTGTCTAAAATTTCCATCGATGATCTACATAAGTATTTTTATCTTTATTTTCTGTTTATTTACTATTATTATTCAAAAACTCTATCACCATTTATTATCCTCCTGATTGAGATTTACAAGATGACCATAGCTTGCTTCATACCAACAATCTCTATGGGATCGACCCTTACTCACGTAAGGTTTATTACTTGGACGACCCAGTACACTTGCTGGTTAGTTGAGCGAAGTTGTGAAATTATGTTTAGACCATGGTATTGAGCACTAAGTTTTTGGGACCATTACCAGGGAATCAATTTCGAACAACAATTTAAGTATGAATCACAATTTCGTCCACCAAATACCCAGCTCTTGACACAACATCTGAAGGATCTTTATAAAACCCCAAGAGTTTGGATGAAGCTGAGAAGGGTCCACATTGCAGGTCCATAAGAGGTCGGTCTCAAAAGCAGTAAAAGGGATCATGATATTCAGCTGACTAAAGAAATAGTCATAAGTATAGAAAAAGGGTCATTCTCCTGGAGTCAAGGGAGGGAAACTAACCCTCTCTTCAGGATCAGGCGATAACAACTCATAATTGTTTTCATCATCATTATTGCTACAAATCATATGAAACCTCCTAAGTCTCTCACAGTACTCAAAATCGACCACGGTAACGCATATAAGGACTATAGAGTCCAGCCAGTTGGCCATACTAGCGGGAACCTTGGTAGACATCTCAACAATATTTTTTCGGGAAGACATACAGCAAACTACACCTACAGCAAAAGAAGATAACAAGGGATCACTACCAAACAACTCGGACAGAATCGGAAAAATATGGAACAACTAAAAAGTAAAGAGGTGGGGCAACAAAAAGGGCACCCTAGGGTCTAGGAAAGCAAGAGATTATCAGCAAAACCCAGGGGCACCCTTTGGAGGCAACAATACGAAAGCACAGAAACAACGCAAAAAATCAAAACCCTACAACTCTCAGACAAAAGCAAACTACCGGAGATAGCAATGGAGACCTAAAGCACGTACATTTTCCTAAAACAGGAGCAGCAGGGATAAAGAAAATCACAACTTTGATCAAAGACAAGGACGCAATCTTTCTAGAAATGTTCAAACTTTCCAAAACAAACTCAATAAAGATAAAGACTTTTCGCGTAAAGACAAGCATGCAACAGTAAAAGCATAGATAAAGATGACTATTAAAGCATAGATATGAAATAAAGCACCAAACTGTGAAAGAAGGCGAACGAGCCTAGCAGCAATTCACGAACGACCTCCACTAAAAGACGGAAACTCCAAAAACCTAAGAAAGAAACAATCTTGGAGTGCCGGGGCAAGCAGAAGATGAACGGGAGGAAATTTTCTCTCACTAAGAAAAAGAGAAACTGAAGACGAAACCTTCTTTTCAATTTCAAATTAAGCAGGGAATGAAACGGAAAAAAGAATTAAAAGCCCTATGAAGAAGCTTTTAAAGATGCTCATTTTTGGGAAGAGAGGCCGCATTTATAGCATCTCGTGTTTCAAAATCATTAAAGATGCGAACTTACTCGAGAAAGGGATGAACCGAATGCAGAAAATGCTCGAGCACGACTTCCTTAAAGGGGTCGAAGTCTAAAAATACGACCTCAAGGTGAAGATCGAACTCAAGCAGGGGCACTGTTCATACCCTGGGTCGAGCTGCATTATCCTGGCTGGACGACGTCAAAGCAACCGACCTCTTGTAAAGGTTGGTTGTCACCGACCTCTTCCTAATGAGGTCGGCCAAATCACCATAGAGGCCCAAGTAGGCCCAAATAAAAGGACGCAGCCCACTCTAAAGGCGGCTGTCCTAAAAGATAAGGTGACTTCGCTCAAAGATAAGATAAGATAACTAACTTATCTCAAGAAAGGTCACTCAACACTACTATAAATACACTGGAGCACCCAGGTATAACTCATACTCTGATTCTACACAAAAACCTGCCTAATGCATGTGCTAACTTAAGCATCAGAGTTTCTTGCAGGTACCACCGCCCTCTGGTGACGAAGGATCAGCAGCATCTCCAAGTCGGATACAGCAGCACCGACCAACACAAAAAATCTCATCTGAGATCGAGCTTCAGTTTTAGGTAACCCTCAGAACAGGTAGCTCCCGAGGTCTTGGCACGCTTGTAACCTAAAAAGATACTACAACTAAAAGCCTTGTACCTAGGTGCACTCTTTTTCCCAAAAAGAAAGGGTCTTTTAATGAGACACCAGTACAAGGACTAGGAGCATCCAAGCCTTTAGTATACAGCTCTGTAAGGGAATTTTTCAAACAATAATAAAAGGTTCATGGTCTATTTGTTTTTCTAAGTTTCCTATCTCAAATACATTAACTTAAGCTCGACAAACCACAAAAATTATTGACTGACCTAAAATGGTCGGCAAGATAAAGCGGCGAGGTACAAGTTAATGTAAGAAGTTATACAAACAACTCTTACAAAGCAATCTCAAAACAGATCGGATTAAAAATGGAGTTATAAAAATAACTTAGCAAATGTCTGATTACTCAAAGTCGGTCACATTTAAGGAAATTAATAACGAAGGACCCAAAGAGCTAAACTAATCATACTACAGAGACTTAAAAAGTACTCAACAAGTTGAATTAAAAGTTGAACATTGCTTAATTAAATTTACAAACAAAAGTAACTAAAAGTAAAGTGTTCTACCCACTATTAGAAAACCTGAATGTCATTAACCCACAAGTCGGGCTATCAAACACTAAAAGTAGATAAGAACTTAAGGCTTCTTGCCCATAAAAGGGTCAAGAGCCTTGCCAGTAGCAACATCTTTACTCTCAGTCGAAGAAGGGGGAAGCATGGAGATAGGCACGACTGAAACGACCTCTGGAGCAGGAATGGAAGACTCTATCTCCACTTCTTTAGGGGGATTACCCGAGGTAGAGGTTTGACCGACCTGAGGTCCCGAGGCCTTAGGGTTCACAGGAGCCTCTTCCTCATCTTCTGAGTTAGGCGCAGGGACTATATTCTCATCCACTACAATGTTGTTCATGCTGAAGAGAGAAAGGTCAAGATCGGGTGCCAAGACCTTGACCTGAGACTCCAAATTATTGAACATTTCATCCATCCCTAAGGCGGCCAGCTCCCAAGATTTCTCAAGCTCCACCTTCAGCTCCATCACCTCCTCCGCTAATGCCAGCCTCTCGCTATACACACGAGTGTAGCTTTCCTGGTATTTCTTGAACTTCTCTTCAGCCAGAGCAGCTACCACCTCCGACCTCATAGCCCTCTCCCGAGATCTTTCTAGGTCCAGCCACAAAATATCCCGCCCCTTCTCCAGCTCCTTCTTCAACTCGCCAAATCTCTCCACATCTATCCGAGCAGCTACCAAGGCACTGGTTGTCGCCTTAATTGGAGAGCCTCTCAACTCTTTAACAAGGGTGGCACACACTCCAACCATCCGAAGGCCTCCCCAGGCTAAGAGCTATAAGTGGTTCTGAATGGCGACATCATCTGTGCTAAGATGATGATAAGGGAGCACGTTCCTCTCACTTCAGGTCAAGGTGTTGAAGCGGCTCGAGTAAATACTCTCCTCATCATCTACCTTATGTTTCTTAAAAGGAGGCTCAGAAGATGAAGGGGACTTAGGAGAAAGCTCAGAAGACAAAGGTCGGGACAGGGGAGTAGGGATAATGACCTTCGAGCTAGAAGCATCCGACCCCGACCACCCGACCTCGACTTCTTTCTCGGAGAAGATCGAACAGATGATCCCGCCCCGACTTCTTGCGACCCGGCTCCAACGTCTTTTTGGTGTTGAAGGTTCTTCGCAACAAGGGTCTTTTTCATATTCCGTAGATACTTCATTGCCGACTTGGGAGCAATACTTTCTACAAAGTAACAAGAAACAAAGTCAGAATCAACATTTAAAAAGTAAAATGAAATTCAACCAACAAGGAAAGAAAGAACTACCAATGTCCGATTTCTGAAGGCTAGGATCTCCCAGATACCTCTTCGTGTCCAAATGAGGATATTGACCCCAAGTACCCAAAATAAAATCTACGATTCCCCTTCCATGTCATCTACATCGGAAAAATCCCGTTTAACAATATTAAGAGTGTCCTCCTAGTACAAGAGAAATAAGGGTTCCTGACTCTCAAATGGGAAGAAAGGTTAGGCATCCACAACTCTTTTATCTTAAAAAAGTGATTCTTAAAGTCATGAAAAGAATCATCAAAAATAGAAAAGGCCTTTCGACCCTGAACAGCTCAGAAGGATATCCATCCCGATTTCTTAGTTGAGCTGTATGGTTTGGTTGCAACAATGAGATAAAAGAAAACATTCAAGGTGGGCTGGACATCCAACTCCTGACATAGGAGCTAGAACATCTTCATGAAAGCCCAAGAATTCAGGTGTAGCTGAGATGGGGAAAGGTTAGAAGATCGAAGGACCTCCACTTCAAAGTCGGTAAAAGGAAGTCAGACACCAAGCCTAGTAAAGAAACTGTCATAGGCATAAAAGAAAGGTTGTTCAGACTCTACCATAGGGAAAAAATAGACTCTGTCCTCAGGATCAGGTGGCTCTAAGACATAGCTTCTCTCATCCTCCCTATTCTCACAAATACTATGGTATCTACGAAACATGTCACAATACTCTTTATCGGTCACCGGTACACACATCAAAACAGTACTATCTACCCAGACCTAAAGAGTAAGGGGAACCTTAGTTGACATGTTCAAAATAACCTTGCGAGACATAAATGCTACACCTGCAAAGCACAAAATAAAGCAGATAGTCACTAACAGAAGTCGGAGCTCAGCCAATACAAGTCGGGCAAAATAACCAAATCAAGGAAAAGATACTTCTGTGAAAATTTTTTTACACAGCAACCAAATGGCGCCCTTTCGACACCACATTATATCGAAACAGAACCATTAGGGGTAGTACGGTGTGTAAAAGGCAATAGCAACATAAATTACAACCAAAGATTCTTCTCAAGCTAAAAAGAAAGGTCTTTCATTTGACAAACATTTTCTACTCCTCAACTGCTTCACATCAAGCCCACAAGAAAATCGAATATAGATTTCTTCTAAGCAGAAAACGCAAAGACAGTAAAAGCAAACTAAACAACAAACAGGTCTTAAAAAAGAGAGATGAGGGAAATGCGAGAACCAACTTGGAAGAAGATGATAGAAAGGGAAGAGCACGACAAGGAAATGACAAAACTCGAACGATCCCTTTCACGGCGGCAAAAGCAAGCAATCTTCCAAAACACCAATATTGAAAAAAATAGAGATGACTAACACGACACGAAGGAGCACTTGCAGCAAAGAAAAGAAAGTAAAATAATCTTTCAGATGTAAAGAAAAGGGAAAAATAGCTCCAGGGACTACTTATAAGGTTTATGGGGTCGACACGGATCTCTCCCCTCTCTCTGAACACGCGCGAATCCCCAGAAGTAACTGCCGCACGTCATTCGACAGTCATTAAAGCTCCACTAACATTCAAAAATTCAAAATAGATTGGGTAGTACCGACGAGGTCAAAAACCCGACGTCCCAAGCAGAAGTCATAGAACGCTTGAGCCCGACCTATAAAAAGAATGGACTCAAGCAAGGACACTGTTCATACCCTGGTCCAACAAATAAAAGTCAGGCCCAATAACCTAAGAAGATCCACCAATTAAAGTGGACTTCACGATAAGTCCATAGAGGTGCAGCTCTACTTGACCAAAACAAGTAACTGCCTCCTTAAATCTCTACCTCATCTAGAAGGTGAATCCCAACAAACTCCCAAGATAAAGGAAACGCTTATCTATCAGAAAAGGTAGAACTACTGCAACAAAGGTGGGTATCTACTATACTATAAATACACTGGCACCCCCTAGGTATAACTCATGCTCCAATCTACTAAAATCTGCTAAAATTCCTTGCTAATTTAAGCATCAGAGTCTCTTGCAGATACCACCCCCAACCTCCTCACGAGGAACTCAGACAGGCGGCACCTCGGTACCAAAGAGGTCAGACGTGCCACTCAAAAGAATTTGGACCTCACATTCAAGTCCAAATCAACATTTCAGATAACCCTCAGAACACATGTATAGTTCTAAATACTAAATAGAAGATAATGGTGGTCGACTTGATGATGGTGGCCGGAGCCGCCGTGTCTGACTTGTTGGACTTGGTGGTGGTGCTGATCCTTCATCACCGGAGGGTGGTGGTACCTGCATGGGACTCCGATGCTTAAGTTAGCAAGGGTATTAAGCAGGTTTTTAGTAGAATTAAATTTTGAGTTATACTTGGGTGCTCTAGTGTATTTATAATGTTGTAGAGTGACCTTTGCTGGAGATAAGATAGTTATCTCATCTTATCTTTGAGTGAAGTCATCTTATCATTAAGGAAACTGCCCTTATCTTTCTAGGCTTGGGCTGCCTTTAGATTCGGGTCGTGTTCCTTTGTTTGGGCCTTCTTGGGCCTTTGTAGCGGTTTGGCCGACCTCTTTTATGAAGAGGTCGGATAATCCTGGTCTGAACAGGTCGGTCGACTTTTCTTCAGTTAGCTCGGGTCATACAGCTCGACCCAGGACATGAACAGTTTCCCTGCTTGAGCTCGGTCTTTCTGATGTCGAGTTCTTTAGACTTCGATCCTTTTCGGAGAAGCCGAGCTAGAGCATTTTTTGTGGGCTAAGTCTAATGCGAAGCATTTTCCTTCTTCCCTTTTGTTTTAAAATGCGCGTTTCTTGCTTTGAGAACGTGCGAGGGTTTTTAAAGCCCATTAACTCCTCTTTTGCCGTTTCCCTCTTTTCATTTTGAATTACGAAAAAGACTTTTCTTTTAATTTTTGCTCTTGCTTCCTGAAACTCTATCTTTCATCCTTCTGTTCTTGTGTTTTCTGGTTTGTCTGTGACTTCTTCCATTTTTGCTTGCACCAAGCTTTCACGTCTCTGTGCCTTCTATCTTCCCTGCTTTTGGAACTGATTTGTCAGTGTGGGTTTGCCATCGCTTTATTCTGCAAGCAGTTCTTCGTCTCCTTCTTTTTCAGGTTAGCTTTCGTCTTTTCTTTTTTCTTCCCGTGATTTGTCTTTTCATGCTTGCCTATGAGAAAGTTTTAATCTTTGCTTGAATTCTTGTTGGAAAGTTTGAATTTTTTCTTTATTTGCTATTTGGTTTGGTTGTTTCTGCAATGTACGCCATTTCTAGGGCTTTCTTCAATTTGCATGACCTTGTCTCCTTATGATTGATGCTTTTGAATGTCGTTTACTATCTCTTGATTGTGTCTTTTGGAAAACTGTTTGACAGTAAGAAAGGTGGTGTCTTTCATGATTTTCGCCTTGGTATTTTTGATGTTGATAGCTCCCTTACTGATAGGCTGTAGAAGAATGGTGTTCTTTCTTAGACTTTTGTGTTTGACTTTTTTTGAAGGAGGGTTTTTCTTGTTTGAGAGATGTCGAGGTGTAGGCTTGTAGATTTTATTGAGTCCTTGTTCCGTTACTTCCTCCAAAGGATGCCCCTGGTCTTTGGTGTGGGTCCCGGGGCTTCCTTTTGTTGTTGTGTGCTTTAGTCTGAGTGGTATCTGAGCTGTTTTTTTCTTTTGTAATCCCTCTCTCTTTTTCTTTGCTGTAGGACTAGTTGACCATGTCTTCTCGCAAAAATATTGTTGAGACGTCTTCCAAGGTCCCCAAGGGTATGTCCGACTGGCTGGACTCCCTCGTCCAGATGTGTGTTTCCATAGTGAATTCTGAGTACTGCGTGGAGCTTAGAAAATATCACCGAATCTGTAGTAGTAGAGATTAGGAGAAGAACTACGAGTTGGTGGCGCCAGATTCTGACGAGAGGGTTTTCTTTCCTTCTTTAACCTAGGGGGAACGCCCCTTCTTTTATGCTTACGATTACTTTTTTAGCCAGATGAACATTACCCTATCTTTTACCTCTTTCGAGACTGACTTGCTGTGGTCATGTAATGTAGCTCCGTCCCAGCTCCATCCTAACTCATGGGGCTTTATTAAAATTTTTCAGTTGCTTTGCCAAGAGTTGGACGTCAAGCCTTCTCAAACTCTCTTTCTTTATCTTTTTGTTTTGACTAAGCCCGAGATCTCTTCGAAAAAAAAGCTTTTTGGATTTCCTTTCGGTCTGCTTAAGGACATAAAGTGTTTGCTATCTATGATGAGTCCTTTAGGGACTTTAAGAATTACTTTTTTAAGGTCTGAGCTATTGAGGGAGCTCAACCATTTTTCTTAGAGTCAAATAATGAACCTGCCTTCCCCTTGTGTTGGCAAAAGAATGTTGTGGTGTCTCGATACTCGTGAGAGATGCTTGATAGGGTTGAGCAGGCTTTTGTGAATGTGTTGGAAGATATTTGGGGGCAACCTCCTCATCTCGATATAAAGAAATTCCTAGGGGATCTCTTCCTTCTCCGAGCTAAGCTGGGTAGTGGCCGACGTCTTTTGTATCTGTTGTGCTTGTTTATTTCGTTGAGTTTGCTCCTTTCTTTCCAATTTATAACTTGGTCTGTATTTTTTCAGAGATGGCTAAAAACAATGACTCCATGAAGGCCTTTAAAAAGGCGAGGAAGGCTACTGCTGCGTAGAACATCTTGGCTAAGGCTGCAGGGGAGGGATCTTCTGAAGTTCCTCCTAAGAAGCTAATCTTGAGCTCTGCTGGGCCAAGGAGGACGATTCCAACCCCTCAAGTCCATTTGGTTGATCCCCGCCAGACCTCTACTACTACTTCCTCTCCTGCTGTTGGTCCTCCTCCAAAAAGACAGAGGACTGTTGAGCCTTTCAACTTGGACGCCCCTGACTTTGATGCCGTTGGGTTCGTTGATCGGCAAATTGCACCTTATGGTGTTGTGCCTATGAATGATGTATCCATCCTTCACCATTTGGATTTCATTACCCGAAATAGCATTAAGATGGCGCACATGGGGGCGGCCTTATTCCAGACTGCTCAAGATATTCCGGTGCATGCAACAAAGGCTTTCATGGAAGAGGCCAAGTCAGAGTATGATAGGATCAAGGGATTGAAGGAGGAGCTTGAGGTGAAGGTGGCGAAGCTGGAAAAAGAGTTGGAGGGTGAGAAGACTCGGGCTACTGCTGCGGTGGCTTCTTCGAACTTGGCTGAGGAGATGGCGTGAAGCATAAGGAGAGCTACGTCACAACTTATGGTGAGATGGTAGAGCTCAGGGAGAGGTTGGACTCTATTCAGGCTGACTACACTGAACTCCAGGGCCATCTTGTAGGTAGCGTGAATGCTGCTTATGAGAATTTGAAGGCTCAAGTTCGAATTCAAGCGCCCGAGCTCGACCTCACTCTATTCAGCTTGGACAACATTGTAGTAGATGGTAAGATTGTCCCTGACAGCTCGGATGATGATGATGTAGACGTAGACCCTCTTCCTGTGCCATCTGCCAAAGCCTCTGCTGCCCCGGCTTCTTCAACTCCTACTACTGAGGTCGGTCATCCTGAGTTGGATCCTGATGTCCAGATTCTGAACCAGCCGGATGGGACCGTTGTTGCCGTCCCTCTCGCAACTCGTCCTCCTTCTCTCCGGGATACCGCTACTGGGGAGTCTTTGAATCCCTTGTAATTTTCTAATTTAGTATCTTTATGGCCCGATTTGTGGGTCTTTGAACTCTTATTTTTTTTAGCTTGTGGTCTGGACTTGGATATTTTGGTTACTTTTCCTAGAAATCTTATTTAGAAAAACAAAGCAACTTCTTGAGCTCTTTGAGGTCGACTCTTGAGTGGCCTTTTGAGCCTTTTATCATAGTAGCTTTGCTTATCTTTTTGATGTGTTTGTTTGCAACCTTTTGGAGCTTCTAGGAATCTCAAGAGTGTTGGAGCTCTTTGTTATCCGACCTTTTTATTGGTTCCCTTTGTGTTTGAATATTGATTTTGGGTGAGGTCGTGGCTTTCTTTTGATCGAGCTGTGTCCCTTCTAGCGCACGCCTTCTTTTCTGTCGACTTCTTTTGTTGAATCTTTCGAGTTATTTTTAGTAATCCATTTGGACATCGTCGGGTCTTCTTTTTTATGGATTTACTTTTTATAACTCTTCCGTCTTTTGATCGGCTTGGACCGACTTCTTCATGTCGGTCCCAATCTAAGTTATTTCTAGTAATCCATTTTATTCGGACCTTGTCAGGTCTCTTTTTATGGATTACTTTTATAACATTTTGTAGCTTTGTCGGGCCGACTTTATCATGCTGGTTCCTTCTAAGTTATTTCTAGTAATCCATTTTATTCGTACCTTGTCAGATCTCTTTTAATGGATTACTTTTATAACTTTTTGTAGCTTTGTCGAGCCGATTTCATCATGCCGGTCCCTTCTAAGTTATTTCTAGTAATCCATTTTATTCGGACCTTGTCATGTCTCTTTTTATGGATTACTTTTATAACTTTTTGTAGCTTTGTCGGGGCCGACTTCATCATGCCGGTCCCTTCTAAGTTATTTCTAGTAATCCATTTTCAGGGCTGGCCAAGCCTCTTTTCTATGGTTACTTTTTATAACTTTTTGTCGCTTTGATCTGGTCTGACTTCTTTTATGTCAGTCCATTCTAAGTTATTTCTAGCAATCCATTTTTGTTTCAGACCTCGTCAGGTCTCTATTTATGGATCGCTTTTTATAATGTCTTGCATTATTCTATTTATGTCGCTTTTTATCTTGCCGATTTTGATCCTCGCTTGGCCTAACCTTTGATGAATTTGGTCGTCGGCCTTATCGTGATCGATCAGTGAATTTGGTTTTCACTTTTACCAATCTGTAGCTTTATAATCGGGCGATGAATTTTTGCGTTTCAGATTAATGTGTCTTGATGAAGAGTATTTGTAGAAAATCTGAAAAAACTTTATTCAAAATAGAAAGTATGCTAATATATACATGTGAGCGCTTACCCTTCTTAGGTTAGGTAATTTTGCAGATCTTGACTTGGCGCCTCATTAAAAAACCTTTTTCAGGAAAAAGAGTGCACCTTTGTCCTAAGATCTTTTTATTACCTTTTAACTATAATACCTTCTCAGGTTGCAGGCGTGCCATGCTCTTGGTAGGGTCCTTTCCAGTTCGGACACTTTGTAATAGCCTTTTCCCAGTACCTCTGTGACTCGGTGGGGTCCTTTCCAGTTAACCGCTAGCTTTCCTTCTCCGGGTTGACTTGTTCCAACATCATTTCAGATTAGGATGAGGTCATTGTTGGTGAAGCTTTGCTGCACTACCTTTCGATTGTATCTTAAGGCCATGCGGCGTTTTAGCGCTTCTTCTCCAATCCGAGCTCTTTCTCGAACTTCTGAGAGTAGGTCGAGCTCTTCCCTTTGAAGTTGGGGGTTAGCTTCTTCACTGTAGAGGATCGTTCTTGGAGACCTTTCTTCAACTTCTACCGGAATCATTGCTTCCATTCTATAAGCCAATCGGAAGGGTGATTCCTTTGTGGAGTGTAGAGTGGTCCGATATGCCCATAGGACTTGTGGGAGCTCTTCAGCCCAGGCTCTTTTTGCGTCCCATAACCTCCGTTTTAACCTGGCTAATATGACTTTATTGGCAGCTTCTGCTTGTTCGTTAGCCTGCGGGTATTCTACGGATGTGAATTGGTGCTTTATTTTCAGGTCGGCTACCAACTTTCTAAAGCCTGCGTCTGTGAATTGAGTGTCATTGTCTGTGGTGATGGAGTAAGGGACCCCAAACCTTGTGACAATGTTCCTATATAGGAATTTTTGACTTCTTTGGGTAGTGGTATTGGCTAGGGGCTCTGCCTCAATCCATTTTGTGAAATAATCTACCCATACTATAAGGAATTTGACCTGTCCCAAACTTTGTGAGAAGGGCCCGAGGAGGTCGAGTCCCCACTTTGCAAATGGCCAAGGTGACGTTACGCTGATGAGTTCTTCTGGTGGGGCGATGTGGAAGTTAGCATGCTTCTGACATGGTGGACATGTCTTGACGAACTCGTTGGCTTCTTTTTATAAAGTTGGCCAAAAGAATCCGGCTCGGAGTACTTTCTTGGCAAGAGCTTTTGCTCCGAGATGTTGCCACATGTGCCACTGTGTATCTCTTCTAAGACCTCTTTTGTGTTAGAGGTCAGTACACATTTTAGCAACGGTGTCGACATCCCTCTCTTGTATAGGATATCGTTTATGATGGTGTAATACTGTGCCTCCCGCTTTAACTTCTTTGCCTCCTTTTTATCTGTAACAGCCCTGACCACCCGCTAGCATGATATTGTCTGCTTTGGCACACAAGGCCTCACGGTTTTGCCTTTGACGATAGGGATGATAGCCAAAGCCCTCCACACTCACTCGTCAAAATGCGTCATGCTAGGGAGAGGTATCCACACCCTTATAAGGCATGCTTCATTCCCCTCCCCAACCGATGTGGGACCTTACAATCCACCCCCCTAAGGGAGCCCAACACCCTCGCTGGCACGTCAATCCAGGTTCTAGCTCTGATTACCATCTGTAACAGCCCAGACCACCCGCTAGCACGATATTGTCCACTTTGGCATACAAGGCCTCACGATTTTGCCTTTGATGATAGGGATGATAGCCAAAGCCTCCACACTCACTCATCAAAATGCGTCATGCTAGGGAGAGGTATCCACACCCTTATAAGGCATGCTTCGTTCCCCTTCCCAACTGATGTGGGACCTTACAATCCATCCCCCTAAGGGAGCCCAGCGCCCTTGCTGGCACATCAATCCGGGTTCTAGCTCTGATTACCATCTGTAACAGCCTAGACCACCTGCTAGCACGATATTATCTACTTTGGCACACAAGGCCTCACGATTTTACCTTTGACGATAGGGATGATAACCAAAGCCCCCCACACTCACTCGTCAAAATACGTCATGCTAGGGAGAGGTATTCACACCCTTATAAGGCATGCTTCGTTCCCCTCTCCAACCGATGTGGGACCTTACATTATCTGTAGGGAGTATCTCTGATTTGAGGTAGCTGATTATGGGTGTCATACATCCTTGATCCTATCCTGATATGGCTAGGACCTTTTCCTGTTCTAAGATTGTCGGGTTCTACAGTATTTCTTGGATGAGGCTCCTATTATTGCCCCCTGGTTTCGTGCTGGCTAATTTTGAGAGTGCGTCAACTCGAGCATTCTGTTCCCGAGGTATATGTCGGATCTCACATTCCTAGAATTGTTTGAGTTGTTCCCTGGTTTTATCCAGGTATTTTTTCATAAAAGGATCTTTGGCTTGGTAGGTCCCTGCTATTTGCGAGCTGACAACCTGCGAATCGCTGAAGATGACAAGTTTTTGGGCTCCGACTTCTTTAGCCAGCTTCAAACCAGCCAATAGCGCCTCATACTCAGCATGATTATTGGAAGCAGGGAACTCAAACTTTAGGGAGAGTTTGATTTAGGTTCCCTGATTACTTTCTATTATCACACCTGCTCCACTCTCGGTTTTATTTGAAGAGCCGTCCATGTATAGATTCCAATTTGTAGGGGTTTCCGAGGTGTCAGTGTACTCTACAATGAAGTCGGCCAGATACTGTGATTTGATGGCTGTCCGAGCTTTGTATTTAATATCGAATTCGGGCAACTCGACTGCCCACTATAGGATTCTCCCCGCTAAATCTGTTTTCTGCAAAATTCCTTTCACAGGCTGGTTGGTCCGAACTTTGATGGTGTGAGCCTAGAAGTATGGGCGAAGTCGTCGAGAGGTTAATATGTGAGTGTATGCGAATTTTTCTATCTTTTGATAGTTTAGTTCGGACCCTTGTAGTGCTTTACTGATGGAGTATATAGGTTGTTGTCCACTTTCGTCCTCTCTGACTAGTGTTGAGGCTACTGTCCGACTTCCTACTGCAAGGTACAATATGAGTGCTTCTCCTTCCCGGGGTTGGGTAAGAATGGGTGGCTGTCCCAGGAATCTTTTGAAATCCTGAAAAGCTTGCTCGCACTCTGGTGTCCATTTGAACTTCTTTCCTTTCCTTAGTGTGGCGTAGAAGGCGACGGATCTTATGGCTGATCCGGCTAGAAATCTGGACAGAGCTGCTAGTTGCCCATTGAGTTGTTGCACTTCTTTGACACAGGTCGGGCTTTTCATGTCGAGTATGGCCCGAGACTTGTCGGGGTTTGCTTTAATTCCTCTTTGTGTGAGCATGAAACCCAAGAATTTGCTATCTTCTACTGCGAAGGTGCATTTGGTAGGGTTAAGTCGCATGCCATGCTTCCTTATAGTATTGAACACTTGGGCGAGGTCAGACAGTAATGACTCCTCACTTTGTGTTTTTACTAATATGTCGTCCACATATACCTCCATGAGTTTCCCGATATGATTTGCAAAGACCTTGTTCATTAATCTTTAATAGGTGGCTCCTGCATTTTTGACTCCGAATGGCATGACGACGTAACAGTAGTTTGCTTTTGGGGTTAAGAATGACGTTTTTTCTTGATAAGGTGGGTACATCGGGATTTGATTGTATCCTGAGTAAGCGTCCATAAACGAGAGGTATTTGTATTCGGAGGAGGCATCTACCAGAGCATCAATACTTGGGAGTGGATAGGGATCTTTGGGGCAAGCTTTGTTGAGATGGTGTAGTCGATGCACATCCGCCACTTCCCATTTGATTTTTTCACTAAGACAACATTGGCTAGCCACAGCGGATATTTGACTTCTCTTATAAATCCTGTCTCTAGTAGAGCTTGTACCTGTTCTTCCAAAGCTTGGGATCTTTCCGGTCCAAGCTTCCTACGCTTCTGCTGTACTGGCCGAGATCCTGGGTATACTGTCAGCTTGTGGCAAATCAGTTTGGGGTTTATGCCCGGCATGTCCGCAGCCTTCCACGTGAAGAGGTCGACATTATCTTTTAAGAACTGTATGAGAGACTCCTGTATATCTCTTTTTAGGATTGCACCGATATTGGTTGTTTTATCCGGGACATCTCCGATATGGACTTTCTCTATCTCGCCTTCAAGTTGTGGACGAAGTTCTTCCCGACCTTGAACTCGCCCGAGTTCGATAGTGTGGATTTCTTCTCCTTTGCCTCTGAGGTTCAGACTTTTGTTGTAACAGCAGCGCGCTGTTCACTGGTCTCCTTTTATCGTAGCGATCCCTTCTGTAGTTTAGAACTTCATGCATAGATGTGGAGTCGAGACTACTGCGGCGAGCAGATTTAGCGTTGTCCGACCTATCAGGGAATTGTATGATGAATTCTCGTCGACCACAATATTGTCTATGTTGAGCGTCCTTGACCGGTCTCCTTTTCCAAAGGTTGTGTGTAGTGAGATGTATCCAAGTGGTTGGATCGGAGTGTCTCCTAGTCTGAATAAGCTATTCGGATATGCTCTGAGCTCTTTTTCCTCTAGGCAGAGTTTATCGAAGGCAGTTTTGAACAAAATGTCAGCCGAGCTTCCTTGGTCCACCAATGTGCGGTGGAGATTAGCGTTGGCCAATATGATAGTGATGACCACGGGGTCGTCATGCCCCGAAATGACGCCAGCTGCGTCCTCTTTAGTGAAAGTAATAGTAGGGAGGTCGGGTGCTCCTTCTCCTCCTTCGACGTGATATATTTCTTTAAGATGTCTTTTACGGGATGATTTGGAGATTCCTCCTCCCGCGAATCCGCCACGTATCATGTGGACATGTCTCTCTGGGGTACGAGGTGGTCGTTCGGTTCGTCCGACCTCTTCGTCCCTTCTTCTTTTTCTGGGCTCATCTGTTTTGCTGGCTAAGTACCGATCCAGTCTCCCATCTCTCACCAACTTTTCTATGACATTTTTCAAGTCGAAGCACTCATTGGTGGGATATCCATAGAAGACGATGGTATTCACAATATTATGTTCGATTTCTGCCTCCGTTTTTGCTTTTAATTGGTCGAGGTGGTGGCATCTTCTCGGTGTGGCATACTCCTCGGTACACGTCCACAAGAAACACCCGAAGAAGGGGTGTAATTGTCGTATTTCTTAATATTCTCTCCATGATAATCTTATTTTTTCTTGGAGTCTTTATCCTTATCCAGGGAGGAGTAGGAAGGCCCAATTTTTGAGATCTCTCCTAGTCGAGAATTTTCTTCCATGTTGATGTACTTTTTTGCTCGCTCTTGCACCTTGTTCAGAGATGTGGGATGTTTTTTTGATATGGAGTGACTAAAAGGTCCCTCTCGTAGGTCATTGATGAGACCCATAATGGCTACTTCAGTTGGCAGACTTTGTATGTCTAGACATGCTTTGTTGAATCTTTCCATGTATCTGCGAAGACTTTCCCGATCTCCTTGCTTGATCCCTAATAGACTAGGGGCATGCTTGGTTTTGTCCTTCAGATAAAGAATCTGGTAAGAAACTTTCCAGCTAAGTCGTCAAAGCTTGCGATGGACCTTGGGGGCAAGCTATCGAACCATTTAATTGCCGTCTTGGTTAAGGTAGTTAGGAAGGCCTTGCACCGAATTGCATCCGAGACATCGGTGAGATACATTCTGCTTCTGAAATTACTAAGATGATGGCTGGGATCTGATGTGTCGTCGTATGGGGTCATGTCGGGAGCCTTGAAGTCCTTTGGGACTTTGGCTTTCATAATGTCTTTGGTAAATGGGTCTTGATCTCTACGGGGGATTGTCTTCATGACTGGATCGAGTAGTCTTGGCTTTTAGATCTGCGTCAAGCTTTAAGAGTTTATCTTCCAACTCTTTACGTCGCCTAGTTTCCCTTCTGAGGTCCTTCTCGGCTTCTCGTTGATGCTCCGCCTCTTTTTCGAGTTGTTTGAGACGTTATTGCTGGGCTTGAAGTGCTTCCAGGATTTCTGCATTTGGCAGACTCTTATCTTTGTTTGGTTGAGGAGTATCCTTCGGTGTGGCATTCGCGTTCTTGTGCGGCGTCCTGTTCTCTAGATTAGAGTCGTGGTCGTTGTCAAGGTTGTTTGCCATGATGATGGAATTACTTCCAAGTCCCCGGTAACCGCGCCAATATTCCGAGGGTTACCTGAAACTGTAGGTCGATCTCGGACGAGATCTTCTGTACTAGTCGAAGCTATTGTGCCTGACTTGATGATGGTGGTCGGAGCCGCCGTGTCTGACTTGTTAGACTTGGTGGTGGTGTTGATCCTTCGTCACTAGCTAGAGAGTGGTGGTACCTGCAAGGAACTCCGATATTTAAGTTAGCAAGGGTATTAAGCAGGTTTTTAATAGAATCAGAGTATGAGTTATATATATATTATCGAAAGAAACTATGAACTAAATTAACTTTTAAAATATATATATATATATATATATATATATATATATATATATATGAGTTATATATATATTATCGAAAGAAACTATGAACTAAATTAACTTTTAAAATATATATATATATATATATATTATTAAAAGATTTTACTTAGCATATAAAATTTTGTTACTCAATCATATATCGGCATTCAAAACTAACAAATTGTCAGATCAAGAGGTAATTACTAAATAGTAAATACTAAACAATTTATTCAAATGTTTCCTACAATTTTCTTATCCAAAAGAAATATATATTGTCACATTAATTATAAATATATAATTAATTCTTTTGTTCAGTGCTTAATAAGTGATTCAAATTTTGATTTTCGAATTCTCATAAACATTGTGGATATAACACTTAATTAGACTTGAGCCCTATTTTAATTTTTGAGATCGGTAACTTGTACTGATTCAGTTTTTGACTTTTTAATTATCATAATTTAGTCTTTTAAATTTAAAAAAAATACATTAATGTAATTTTTCGTATATTTTCTATCACTAGAGTTCAACACCATTAATAATGTAGCTCAACTTTTGTTACGCTAGACATATTAAAATGAATTCGTAGTATTTTAACGTTAAAAAAGACACTAAACAACATTATTTTAGAATTTCAACAAAATTAAAACGTTAAGCCCCTCCTTTTTGAAAACTTCGTCTTCTTTTTCTTCACTAAACTTCAAATAATAAAAAAATATCTCTTCCATAGGTGAAACGAATTGAAAGTTATTAGAGAAAAAAGTGTTGGTGGTCACTTTTTTTTTTCACGAAGTGTGTATCGACACTGTAGAGCTTAAAAAGGGTTTAAGGTGACTACAAACACTTTCTCCTCCAGCAACCTTCAATTCTTTTCACAATGGGAGAGTTAAAATTTTTTTCTCTGAAGTTCAGCGGAAAAGGAGAAGACGAAGTGATCAAAGGGAGGGATTTAACGTTTTAGTTTTTTTGAAACCCTAAAACAACGTTGTTTAGTACTTTTTTTAACATCAAAATATGTACGACGTCGTTTTAATATATCCATCCAGCGTGGCAAGGGTTGAGCCACGTCATTAAAGACATTGAACTCCAGTGACGAAAAATACACGAGAGACTACATTGGTGCACATTTTTAATTTAAGGGACCAAATTGTAGCAATAGGGAAGTCATGGACTAAATCAGTACAACTCACCAATCTCAAAGACCAAAGTAGGACTTAACTCCACTTAATTGACAGACCTTTGATATAAGTATCTTGCATTTGGATAAAACTCTACAACCAAGTGAAATATTTAACTAAATATAACTAAGTTGTTATAATCGTTTTCCGCTTACGTGTGTGGCTTCTTCTTCTTCTCCTCCTTCTCCTTTGCATTCCTACCAAGTTGTTATAACCGTTTTCCACATCAAGTGCACTTCTTATTCTTCTCAATTTTCCACATCAAGTGCATTTTTTCTTTGCATTCCTCCTCCTCCCACTGATATTGCTACTTCTTCTAATCCTCCTCTTCCTCCTCTTCTTTTTTTCTCATTTTTTTCTTTCGTTATCGTAGTCGTCACCACCATTACACCACCACCTCCATATCCTCCTCCTTCTCTTCTTTATTTTCTCATTTGAATTTTTTTGATCTTCTCCTTCCTTTCATTATCATCGTCTTCCTCTTATATGTTAACAGTTAAAATTCATAATGCATCAAAATTTCTTAATGATGATGACATACAAACAAACTCAGTTCAAAATAAATTCGGATCAAAATTTTACCTTATTTAAATCCAGAATCCACTGTTTATTAAATAAAAAATGCACCGAAATTACTTGATAATGATGATGCACAAATAAACTCGGTTCAAAATTACTTAATAATGACGACACACAAACAAACTCAGTTTAAAACAAGTACAGACTAAATACATTTTATTTAAATTTAGAATGCACCAAAATTATTTAATGATAACTCAAAAGTTCATCATCATCATCATCATCATCATCATCATCATCATCATCATCATCATCTTGTTTTGCTCTCTTAATAAGAATAAAAACAAGAAAAAATAAACAAAGAAGAAGAAAAATACATAATGCTACAAGATCGATGGAGAAAATGGGAAAAATGCAACAACAACAACAGTAGCAATAAAAGAATGACGATGAGAAAAAAATACGCAAAGAAAAAGGAGGAGGAACGCGAAAAAAAGGAGAAGAAACGCGAAGAAAAAGAAGAAGAATAAGAAAAAGGAGGAGAAAGAAGAGGAATGCGAAAACCTTTACATTAGTGGGATAGTTGGAGCATGTATTCACACCCTCACTAATGAGACTAATTTTTATTAAGTTTGGACCGATTTAATTAGATTTGATTATCAAAAAAATTTAAATGTATAGCAAGACTGCTTATATTTTTCTGCTGTATCTTGATAATATATATATATATATATATGTGTGTGTGTGTGTGTGTGTGCGTGTGTGTGCGTGCGCGTGTGCGCATGTATATATATATATATATATATATATATATATATATATATATATATATATATAGACATATGCCCGGCTTTATTCTTTAATTCTTGAAATTAGTTTTAAAATAACATGAATTATTAATTATGAATACAAAAAGTTATCTAATATAATTAAAAATAATTAATTTATATTTTAATATAAATAAAATATCAAAATATTATTATACTTTATTTAAAATAAATAATTGAAAATAATTTATTTATATTTTAAAATATTTAGGATTAATCTAATAATAATGTATAATAATTGTGTTTAATTTGTGATGAACGGATATTTTATATGCTTTTTGGCATCATTTTCATATAGTTTTTATTATGTTTTGTTTAAGTTTTATTATATTTTCATAGGTTTTAGTGCAAAATTTATATTTTTGGATTCTACTTTAAGTTTGTGTGTTTTATGGTGATTTCAAGTATTTTCTAGCTAAAATTGAGGAATTTGGAAAAAGTCTGATTCAAAGACAGAGAAAGGACTGCAGATGCTGTCAAGATCTGACCTCCATACACTTGAAGGAGTATTTCTAGAACTACAAAAGTCCAAATGGCGCGCTCTTAACGACTATGGAAAGCTAACATCCAGGGCTTTTGAGAAATATATAATTCTTCATACTTTGCTTTGAAAATGAAGGTCCAAAACTGGTGTTCAACACCAGCCACTAGCCACATTCCTGGCGTCCAACTCCCATTCAGGAGTCCAAAGCTGGCGTTAGATGTCCAAAAGGGAGCATTAGCTCGTGGCTTCACTCAAGCACAGCCCAAACACTCACCAAGTGGGTCCGAAAAGTGGATTTTTGCACTACAAGACTAGTTTATCTTATTTTCTGTAATTCTTAATTTCTTAGTTAGCAGACTAGTATATATAGAAGAAGATCACCCTTGTTTAGGAGTTCCGCCAATCTTCCCTCCCCACTTTATTTTCGAACATCATTATGTACAGTATGAGTCACTAACCTCCTAGGTTAAGGTTAGGAGCTCTGTTGATTCTTATGGATTAATAATATAAGTATTCTATTTCAATCTATGCTTGATTCTATTCTAAGATGTATCTTTGTTCTTCATTCTAATGAATTGGGAGTGTAACTTGACCGTCATCCTTATTCACATGGGTTCTTGCGAGTCCTTGACGAGATAGTATTGAACCACAAACTTGATTATACATCTCTTAGACGGCTAATGCACGGCTTCGCTGGGGACTTCTCGATACATCAGTTCAGCCGAGGTGCGGGGCGATTAGGGACTTTGTGGTATAGGCTAGAACCAAGGGAGCAATGTTCTCTAATCCGAAAGATCCAACCTTATCTGTGGTATTTTGAGTAGGATCACTAAGGAAATGGACTGCTAGAGCTTTACCCCCGTTCATGATTGGATGACCCCTGACCCGGCGTTTGATCTGAAGCAGAGGAGATTAATGACCGCTGACCCGGCGTTAATCATTTACAGTCTGCCATGGAAAGAATCAATCAGAAGTTGGAGTAGATGGTGAGAAAAGTAGATCTAAAAGGAAGAAGCATATCTGAAACCTCAACCGTTCTCGTACCATTGATTTTATACCTATCTAGTATCGTTTTATTTATTTATCTGTTGTATGCTTTTTTTCGTGACAACAACTATATTTTCTATCCGTCCGACTAAGATCTGCAAGGTAACCATTGCTTGCTCAAACCAATAATTTTCGTGGGATCGACCCTCACTCACCTGGATTATTACTTGGACGACCCGGTGCACTTGCCGATCTATCTGTGCGAAACTTAGAGAGTCAGTTTTCTGCACCAATTTGTTTGTGTTAAAAGTTATTTTTGTGAAATTATTGTTAAATTAATTCTTAGAAGTATATTTGATAAAAATTAAATTTTTTTGAATAAAATTAAAATAAAATATATTTTACCTATTGATAACAATAAACTAACACCTTGAACTTCAACTTGAAGCTTGTCATTATTCTTAACAAACGCGACACCTTAGAATTATTGGTTATAAGTTAGAACTTACAAATTTTAGCAAGGGGAAAGGTCAACGACTGTGTGCCAAATTAAATTAATAATTGACAATAATATAATTGGACGTGTGACTGGTCAACCAGTAACATGGAGTCATCCAACATAAACAAAGAGACATAATATCTAATCATTCATCATCATCCAAAGATTGTCTCACCTGTATATACAATTTCATTGAGCATCAACTTGGAATGTGTCCTTTTAACTAGGGGGAAGGGCAATTAATGTATATACACTATGAAGCAGCCATAGTTACAACATTCGACACGATATGATATATAAACACAGTAATTTTAAATTAGGTAAAATATATCTTTTGTTTTTAAAGTTGTTAAAAATTTTAAAAATATTGTTAACTTTTTTTTATTTTAATTTTATCTAAAAAAATTTTAAATTACATTAAATATATTCTTAATAGCTAATTTTTTAAAAAAATTAAGACTAATTTAACAACAATTTTACAGGCTAGAACAACTTTTAATACAAACAAATTTAATATAATTATTTTGTATTATTATTGGATTGATCCTAAACTTTTTAAAAATATAACTATCAAAAATATATTTAATATAAATAAAAAATTACAGGACGAAATTAAAATAAAATAAAATTTAAAAATATTTTTAAAATTTCACAAATTTTAATAACAAAAAATATAATTTATCCTTATCAATATTATTATTTTTGTTCTTGTTTATTGCACTAATTGGTTGGTTGAGCTGACCTAAAATGGATTGGAATTATAATGAATGACAATTCAATGGAAAAGCCATTCAGTTTGGTCTTGCTTGCAATCTTCCAAGTGGCATGCTTAGTTTAAGTTTGAGTACAAATGATCATTGAAACTTTTTTTTTTTTTTAATTCTGTTACTCTTCAATGCAATGAGAAGTTCTAACCTTTCAGGGGCAGAAGTCGGCGAAAATAAATCATGTGTACTGCATTAATCTGTTCTTGTTTTAATTCATATCCCAACGAATCAAACTCTTGGGGCGGAGTGAATAATGATCTGCCAAAGTTATGGGATAAGAAAATGATGGAAAAAAAAAAAAAAACTATGAGTGGTTAGACATGACTATTTGGTAAAAGTTTTTGTTTTTATTTTATTTTTATTTTTATTTTCAGTAATTTTTTATTTTAGATTTTGTAAAAAAAAAAGTTGTGAAAATAATAAAACTATATTTTCTATTTCACTTTCTGTTTTTTTATTTTATTTTATTACAAAATTCTAAAACAGAAATATTAGAAACGAAAAAAAATAAAATATAAATGCAAACAAATCGCATCCTTACATCCTAATATTTTTATGTGAGGCATAGGAGGTGAGTTCGCATATTCTCTTATTATAAAAATATTCAGGTTAAAACTATTTTAAAAAGTTAACAAGTATTTTATAGAAAAAATCTAAAACATCAACTATATGTGCAGTCAATTTGAATAATTTTTTAAAGATTTTATTTTAAAATAAGTCCTAATAAAAAAAATAAAAACCAATCTATTTTTATGTTTACAAACATTCAAAATATAAAATGGAAAAAAAAAAACTAATTATACAAACCTTTATCCTTCTCTCTAGTTATGTCTGCATCCCACCTAACTTCGCCAACCAGTGCCAGATGTAGCCCCTTCCTTCCTGAACCCAGCGCCACCAACTGTCGCCTAAAACCAGTGCCTCCAACCTTGTTGCTGACCATTTTCATGTTCATGCAGTACCCTACTTTCGCGAATGTAGTGTTGCCGACCACCGCGATAGACATGTATCCCCTCCCTTAGCCAATGCACTGCCGCAGACTCCCTTCGTGTCCGTAGTCGCGGTTAAGCCACTCTCTCTCTTCCCGAGCGAACCTACGACTGCACGCAACGGCCTCCCTCTGAGGACACAGACCCTCTGTTTGCGAAAACAGCTCCACCGACCACCGTCATGCCTTCCTCTCGTGAACGCATCGCATCACGCCACCGAGGAGACTACCACATGTCCATCATGTCGCTCGTCTTTTTCTTTCTGCTTAGTTTTGGATGATTCTTTTTACTGGTTTTGGATATTTATTCTGTTGAGTTTAGAATGTTTTTTTCTTTCTGTTTTGCATTTTTCTTTTTTTTTTTGAATATTTTTAGATGTTTCTTATTTAGTTTTCGGATGTTCTTTATCCAATCTTTTTTATGTTTTGTTTTGTTAAGTTTTGGAATTTTTAAAATGATTTTGAATATTTTATTTTTGTTAAATTTTGAATATTTGTTTTTGTTACGTTTTAGATGTTTCTTTTTATTAGGATTTTTTAAAATAATTTTTCAAATTTTAAAAATAAATTTTAAAAATAATTATGGATATTTGTTATTATTTGGTTATAAATGTTTTGTTTTAGATTTTGGATAGCTTTTTCATTAAGTTTTGGATTTTTTATGAGAATTTGAATTGAGATTCCCTCTAAAGAAATTTTAAAAAGATTTTGGATATCTCATTTTTTGCTAGTGTTCATACCTTGGCCCAAAATATAAGTCAGGCCCAAAGCAGAGAAAGCCCAGAAGACAATTACCGGGTAACCGATATCCAAAGAGGTCAGACAGAATGCTACAAAGTGATAACTCCCCCTGAAGGAGTTATAACTAATCCCTAATATCTCTCACCTTCTTCTAGAAGATATCTCAACAACCCCTAGAAAAAGGGGACGGTTATCCACCACCAATAGTGGAACTACTCCAACGGTGGTTATTGGCTCATCACCTATAAATACACTGACACCCCTCAGGTATACTTAAGTTTCAATACACTTAAACCTGCTTAACCCTGTGCTGACTTAGGCATTAGAGTGTCTTGCAGGTACCAGCCCCCACTTTCTCACACACAACTCGGACGATGGCTCCCTGATGTAGGACAAGTTGGAGACCACCATCCTTGAACATTTGGTCCTCACAAACAAGCCCAATCGTCATCCAATTTCAAGTAACCCTCGAAATATTGGCGCCATTTCTGGGGATCTTGGGAATCAACACTCCATGGCGGATGACCAGTTTGAAGACGGACACACAGCGTCTGACTCAAACCAAGAATACCAAGACATGGTCAACAACGACCAAGCTATAGTAATACCTCCTCCAAGGACGGAGGGACCACATGGTGAGGGCCCCTCAGGTGCTCAAAATTAGAGGATAATCAACTCTGAAGTTCACCAACCAGAAAGGGAGGAACCACCCCATTCCACTGACTTCATGGGACTACTACATGGCCACCAAGGTCGACTCGAGCAATTAGAGCAAGAACTAGAGCAATAGCGCGAGGCGGAGAGGAGTTTAAGGAGAGAGATCAAGCGACGAAGAGAGCTGGAAGACAAGCTCTCGAAGCTAGAATTCAATCTTCGGAATAAAGATTTCTACACAGCTTGGGAAGATACCCCTTGGAGGGTAGGAGATCCCTTCACAGATGATATCATATGGGCGCGAGTTCCTAGAAACTTTAAAAGCCCAGACATGAATCTCTATGACGAGACCACTGACTCGAAGCATCACCTCAGTAACTTCAAAAGTCGGATGTATTTGGACGACGCCTCAAATGCTACTCGCTGCAAGGCCTTCCTGATGACCCTGACGAAAGCGGCCATGAAATGGTTTGATAGCCTGTCCCCTTGGTCGGTAAGCAGTTTTGACGACCTTTCTCACAAATTTCTCACACGATTTTCAATCCAAAGAGACAAGGTCAGGCATGCACCCAGTTTACGCGGACAAAAGCAAGAGGCCGGAGAGCCCCTAAAAGACTACATGGAGAGATTCAACAAAGCATGTTTGGAAATCCAAGATCTACCTATGGAAGCAGTAATAATAGGACTGGTCAATAGGCTCCGAGAAGGATCTTTCTCTCGGTCTATATCAAAAAGACATCCGACTTCTTTAAATGATGTACAAAAAAGAGCTAAAAAGTACATCAATATGGAAGAAAACACTAGACTACGAGAGCCGAGATGGCGACTAGGGCACCCTCACCAGCCAAAAGAAAAAGAGAGGGAGCCTAAGAGGAAAAAAGAAGTTTGGACCTGAGAAGCCCATAAGGTACCACAATTACACCCCATTACGAGTTTTCTTCGTGGATGTTTACAGGAAAATTTGTCACACCGAGAAGCTTCCTCCCCCGTGTCCAATAAAAAACAAAAAGGGTGGAAGTCGTAATGAGTATTGTGAGTACCATAAGTTGTACGGACACTCAAAAAATGATTGCTATGACCTGAAAAATGTGATAGAAAAGCTGGTTAGGGAAGGTCGGCTAAATAGATATCTCATGGAAAGGTCGGACAATCACGAAAAAAGGAAGAGAGATGAGGAAAACCTAAAACAGAGAGGTCCGCCTCCACAAACTCCAGAATGACCTGTTTACATGATATCGGGAGGATTCGCTGGAGGGGGCTAACTAAGTCGTCTCAGAAGAGACACTTAAAATAAGTCTACTAAGTCGGAAATGATGGACCTGACCTCCCAACAATCTCCTTCACCAAAGAGGATGGACAGGGCATCGTACCCGGACATGACGACCCAGTAGTTATTACCATGATCCTCGCTAATGCTCACCTGCACAGATCCCTGATAGACCAAGGAAGCTCCGCCGACATACTGTTCAAATTGGCATTGATAAGTTGGGATTGGAAGAGAAGGAACTAAAAGCCTATCCGGACACTCTTTTCAAATTGGGCGATGCTCCTATTAGGCTACTGTGCTTCATCCCTCTATATACAACCTTTGGAAAGGATTGAGGTCCAAGACTTTAAACATCGACTTCATTGTCGTCGATGTGACGTCGGCTTATAACGCCCTGATTGGAAGGACAACCCTAAACCGGTTAGGATCAGTCGTCTCCACTCCTCATCTTTGCATGAAATTCCCAACGAAAGATGGAATTGCCACCATCAGAGGAGAGCAAAAAATGGCAAGAAAGTTTTATAATGAAAGCCTGAACCTCCGAGGAAAGGGTAAAGATATCAATGCAATTGAACTCAGAGGAGTTCGAGGAAAGGAAGAGCTACGACCTCAACCTAGAAGGAAAATGGAGGAGGTCCAGATTGGACAGGAAGCCTGAAAGAACACCAATATAGGAGTCAGCATAAAGGCAAATTTGAAGCAAGAACTCGTAAAACTTCTACAAGAAAATTCTGACATCTTCGCATGGAAAGCCTCGGACATGCCCGGGATAGATCCCGAGCTTATGACACATAAGTTAGCAGTCCACCCGGGATCTCGACCTGTCCAACAAAGAAGATGGAAGCTCATACCAGAACAAGCTCAAGTGGTCAAAGAGCAAGTACAAGGCTTGCTAGAAGCCGGGTTCATCAGGGAAATCAAGTACCCGGCGCGGCTGGTAAACGTGGTGTTGGTGAAAAAGCAAAATGAAAAATGGAGGATGTGCGTCGACTATACCAACCTCAATAAAGCCTATCCAAAAGACCTATATCCTCTACCTAACATAGATGCTCTAGTGGATTCCAGCTCAAGATACCCATACCTATCATTTATGGATGCCTACTCGCAATACAATCAAATCCTGATGTACAAATCGGACCAGGAGAAGACGTCTTTCATCATACCCAGAGCGAACTATTGCTACGTGTTCATGCCCTGGGTCGAGTTGTCCGACCCGGGATGTTCTATTGATAAATTGACCGACCTCTTCAGGTCAGGACAATCCGACCTCTTCTCAAAGAGCTCGGGCCAATCACCACGAAGAGCCCAAAAAGGGCCCAACAGAGGAACACAACTCAAATCCTAAGGCACTCCAAACCTATAGAGATAAGGGCGGTTCCCTTGAAGATAAGATGACCTCACTCAAAGATAAGATAAGATAAGATAAGATAACTATCTTATCTCTGGAAAGGTCACTCCACACCATTATAAATACACTGGAGCACCCAGGTATAACTCATACTCTGATTCTACTAAAAACCTGCTTAATACCCTTGCTAACTTAAGCATCAGAGTCCCTTGCAGGTACCACCACCCTTCGGTGACGAAGGATCAGCACCATCACCAAGTCCAACAAGTCGGACACAACAGCTCTGACCAGTACAAAATATCTCGTCCGAGATCGACCTATAGTTTCAGGTAACCCTCGAAACATTGGCGCCGTTGCCGGGGAACTTGGAAGCCATCCCATCACCATGGCAGATGACCATGACAACGACCACAATTCAGATCTAGAAGATTGAACACCGCACAAAAACGCGGACACTACACCAAAGGATACTCCTCAACTTAACAACAAAAAAATTTCTCCAAGTGCGGGAGCCATGGAGGCGCTTCAAGACCATTTAAAACAACTTGAAGAAGAAGCCCTATGTCAACGAGAGGCTGAGAAAGACCTACAAAAGGAAATAAGGCGACACTGGGAACTGGAGGACAAACTCCTAAAACTCGAAGCCGATCTCAAAACCAAAGCTAACTGATCCCCTCATGAGGATAGCTCCCGCAAGGAACAAGATCCATTCACCAAGGAGATCATGAAGACTGAAATCCCAAAAGACTTTAAACTCCTGGATATGACTTTGTACGATGACACTACAGATCCCGGCCATCATCTCAGCAATTTCAGAAGTAGAATGTACCTCACCGACGCCTCAGATGTAGTTCGTTGCAAAGCCTTTCCGACTACTTTAACAAAGACAGCAATTAGATGGTTCAACAATCTACCTCCTAGGTCCATCTCGAGTTTCGACAACTTAGCCAAGAAGTTTTTGGCCAGATTCTCCATCCAAAAAGATAAGGCTAAGCATACCCCAAGTCTACTAGGAATCAAGCAAGGAGAACGGGAAAGTCTTCGCAACTACATGGAAAGATTCAACAAAACGTGCTTGGACATACAGAACCTACCAACAGAGGCTACCATTATGGGCCTCATCAATGGCTTGCGAGAGGGACCTTTTAGCCAATCTATATCGAAAAAACACCCCACATCTCTGAACGAAGTGCAAGAACGAGCAGAAAAGTACATCAACATGGAGGAAAACTCTCGACTAGGAGAGACCTCAAAATCTGGATTCATGTATCCCTCATGGGATAAGGACAAATAGTCCAAAAAGAAGGAAGATCGACATGGAGAAAAAATAAAAAAATACCACAATTACACCCCTCTTTGGGTGTCCCTTGTGGATGTCTATAGAGAGGTTTGCTACACTGAAAAAATACCTCCAGCTCGACCACTCAAAGGCAAAAAAGGAGGAGGAAATCGAACTGAATATTGTGAATATCATCGAATCTGCGGGCATTCCACCAACGAATGTTTTGACTTAAAGAATGTCATAGAAAAATTAGTAAGAAAAAGGAAATTAGATCGGTATCTGGCCAACCGGGACGATGAGCAAAGAAAAAGAAGAAGGAAAGAAGATGTCGAACGAATCGAACGATCACCTCGTACACCAGAAAGACACGTCCACATGATACACGGCGGATTTGCGGGAGGAGGAATCCTCAAATCATCTCACAAAAAACATCTTAAAGAAGTATATCATGTTGAGGGGAAGGAGGAAGCACCCGACATCCCCGCAATTACTTTCACCAAAGAAGATGCATCCGGTATCATCCCAGGACATGACGATTCCATGGTCATCACTGTTATACTGGCAAACGCAAATCTTCATCGCACACTGATAGACCAAGGGAGCTCCGCCGACATCTTGTTCAAAACTGCCTTCGACAAGCTCGGCTTGGAAGAAAAAGAACTTAGAGCATATCCGAACAGCCTGTTCGGACTAGGAGACACCCGGTTCAACCGCTTGGATACATCTCGCTACACACAACCTTCGAAAAAAGAAACCAGTCAAGAACACTCAAGATAGACTACATCGTGGTCAACGTAAGTTCAGCCTACAACGTCTTAATAGGTCGAACAACATTGAATCAGCTCGGTGCAATAGTCTCGACTCCAAATCTATGCATGAAATTTCCAACTGCAGAAGAGATAGCTATAATAAAAGCAAACCAGAAGACGGCGCACCGCTGTTACCATGAAAGTCTAAACCTCAGAGGCAGAGGAGAAGAATTTCACACAATCGAACTCGGTGGATTGCAGAAGCGGGAAGAACTCCGCCCACAACCCGAAGGTGAAGTAGAGAAAGTCCAGATCGGGGACACTCCGGACCAAACAACCAATATCGGTACAATCCTAAAAGGAAACATAAAAGAATCACTCATACAGTTCTTGCGAGATAACGTCGACCTCTTTGCATGGAAAGCCGCAGACATGCCAGGCATAGACCCCAAGTTAATGTGCCACAAGCTGTCAGTCTACCCAAGATCTCGGCCAGTACAACAGAGGCGTGGAAAGCTCGAACCATAACACTCCCAAGCTGTGGAAAAGCAGGTACAAGCTCTACTGGAGGCAGCGTTCATAAGAGAAGTCAAATACCCACTATGGCTGGCTAACGTCGTCTTGGTGAAAAAATCAAATGGGAAGTGGCGAATGTGCACCGACTACACTGATCTAAACAAAGCCTGCCCAAAAGATCCTTATCTACTCCCAAGTATCGACGCTCTGGTAGATGCCTCCTCCGGATATAAATACCTCTCGTTTTTGGACGCATACTCGGGAAACAATCAAATCCCAATGTATCCACCCGACCAAGAAAAAACCTCCTTCTTAACCCCAAAAGCAAACTACTGCTACCTCGTCATGCCTTTTGGTCTTAAAAATGCGGGAGCTACTTATCAGAGATTAATGAATAAGGTCTTTACGGATCACATCGGAAAAATCATGGAAGTCTATGTGGATGACATGTTAATAAAGACACAAAATAAAGAGACGCTATTATTCAACCTGACCACCCAAGTATTCGACACTATAAGATGGCATGGCATGCGACTCAATCCTGCAAAATGCACCTTCACAGTAGAAGCTGGCAAATTCTTGGGTTTTATGCTCATACAAAGAGGAATCGAGGCAAACTCGGATAAATGCCGAGCCATACTCGACATGAAGAGTCTGACTTGTGTCAAAGAGGTACAACAACTCAACGGGAGGTTGGCAGCCTTGTCCAGATTTCTAGCCAGATCGGCAATAAGATCTCTTCCCTTCTACACCACTCTAAAGAAGGGAAAGAAGTTTGAATGGATAACGGAGTGCGAAATAACTTATAAAATGTAAAAACTCCACAAAGGTCCAAACAAAATAGATTACTTCAGGCCAAAGCGAGAAGGCCGACACACAAGTTGGATCCAAGCATATACAACCTCAAAGAATCAAGCCACAAGTATGAAATATAAAGGCAATCCAAAGAGGTCGACAAGGCTCCAACATTTCCAAAAATCCTAAAAAGGTGCCAGGCGGATGCAGACAAACATGTTATGAAAAAACACAAGATATAAATGAACTCAACAGGCTACCAAGATCAGCCCCAAGAGCTCGGAAACTGCTTTGTTTTTCAAAAATAAAGTTGCTAAACAAGCAACTAAAGAGGTAGCAAAGTCAGAAGCACCATTTACAAAAGTAATAAGTTCAACAAGCCCACATGCCGGGCCATACACAAATACATCAAGAATAATTAAAGAGGGTCTAGAGATTTCCCAGTAGCTGCATCAACACGGGGCAAAAGAGGACGAGTCTGGAGGGGCACAGCATCCATTGTCCCATCCTCCCGATTCAGAATTTGACAATCAGGTTCTGACTCAACTCCGGCTGAAGAAGTCGGCACGACAGAAGCTTTGGTGGCAGGCGTAGGAGGAGGTTCAACATCATCATCATCAGGGTCGTCAGGGACAATCTTGCTGTCCCTCACAATATTGTTGAGACTAAAGAGAGTAAGGTCGAGCTCAGGTGCAAGAACCCAAACCTGCTCCTTCAAGTTCTCATAAGCAGTATTCACGCTGCCCACAAGGTGACCCTGGAGCTCGGTATAATTATCCCGGGCTGTCTCCAAATTACCCCTGACACGCACCACTTCTCTGTAGGCCGAAACATAGCTCTCCTTGTGCTTCAACGCTGTGTCTTCAGCCAACTTCACAGAAGCCGCCAAGGCCACAGAGCTCGCCTTTTCACCCTCTAGTTCTTTCTCCACCTTCGCCAACTTCACCTCTAGCTCCTCTTTCAAACCCTTGATCCGATCAAACTCCGACTTAGCTTCCTCCACAAAAGATTTTGTAGCATGAACCGGGATACCCTGAGCAGTTCGAAAAAGAGCTGCACCCATGTGAGCCATCTTCACACTATTCCTAGTGATGAACTCTAGGTGACGAAGAATGGACACATCATCCATCAAAAGGCCACCATAAAGGGCAATCTGCTGGTCGACAAACTCCATAGCATCAAAATCAGGGGCATCCATGTTAAAAGGCTCAACGGTCTTTTGTTTTTTTGGAGGAAGAGCACCAGAAGCAGCAATTGAAGCTTGTGGAGGGTCAGCCAGACGAACCCAGAGAGTCGGGATCATCCTGCTCGGCCCAGGGGAACTCGGCACGGACGACTTCGTCTGAACCTGAGAGGACCCCTCTCCAGTCACCTTGACCAATATGTTTTGAGCAGCGGCAACCTTCCTCACCCTTTTAAAGGCCCTCATGGATTCATTATTCTTAGACATCTCTGAAAAACAGAATCAACCACAGAAATGGATTACAAATACAAAATAAGAGGAAGCAAAGATAAAAACAAAGTCAACAACAAGTCAGCCAATACCCAGCACAGTTCTGACCAAGGACGGGTCCCCCAGAAATTTTTTGGTGTCAAGATAGGGAGGTTCCCCCCATATATCTTCAAGAACAGTTACAAAAGCCCACTCAACTTCATCGAGCATCTCCCATGTATAACGAGACACTGTCACATTCTTCTGCCACTCCAAAAGAAAAGCAGGCTCATCGTTCTCATCAAGAAAAAAGGGGCGAGCTCCCTCAACAGCTCGAACCTTAAAGAAATAGTTCTTAAAATCCTTAAAGGACTCATCATACATAGCAAAAACTTTATGTTCCTGGGCGGATCTAAAAGAAACCCAAGAGGCTTTCTTTTTGGAAGAAGCCCCAGGCTTGGCCGAAATGAAGAGATAAAGAAAGAGTCTGAGAAGGTTTGATGCCTAACTCGTGACAAATTAACTGAAAGATCTTGATAAAGCCCCAAGAATTCGGATGGAGCTGGGATGGGGCAACGTTACACGACCACAACAAGTCGGTCTCAAAAGGCAGTAAAGGGAAAAGTAATGTACAACTGGCTGAAAAAATAATCTTAGGCATAGAAGAAGGGACGCTCCCCCTCGATCGAGGTTGGGAAACAAGCCCTTTCATCAGAATCAGGCACTACAAGCTCATAATCCCTCTCCTGGGCATCACTACCACAAATCCTATGATGCTTTCTCAGTTCGGCACAAAACTCAGCGTTCACCACAGAAACACACATTAAAACAAGGGAGTCCAACCAATTGGACATCCCCTCAGAAACCTTAGAAGATGTCTCTACAATATTTTTTGCGAGAAGACATGGCCAACTAGTCCTAGAAACAAAAAAGAAGATGGATTACTAAAACTACTCAATATCAGACAAACAACTCGGATAGTAAAAATAAAACAGCAGATAGCAGACTCAGCAGTAAAAAGAAAAATCCCAGGACACAACCCAAGGACCAGGGGCATCCTTTGGACGCAATAACAGAGTGAAGACCCATACCATCTCCCAACAAAGAAAACAATCCTCTTCAAAAGTCATCAAAGGAGCAACGAAAGTAGCAGTTCAAATAAAACAACAAAAAATCCCAAACGGAGGATATCAAAGACATAACCTTTTTTCTCCAGAAGAACCAAACGAAGCCAAAATCATTATACCAAAAAGATACAAAAGCAAAGAGCAATAAAACATGCAAAGCCCTAAAGAGACCCTAATTATCGAGAGAAATACCAGAAAAATGCATCATAGTAACCAAAGCATAAAGGATCAAACTTTCAAGCATGCAAGCAAAATCAAAAGCCTCACCAAAAATCAAAAGGAAAAAGCGGCGAAAGAAGTAGAGAAGCAGAAAGAAAAAACCAACCTGGAAAAAAAGAGGAACCCTCGAAGAAACTGAAGACGGAAAGAAGGAAATCAGAATTGCCTTTTAGAAGCAAAGAAAACACCAACAATCACCAAACAAACATCTCAGAGAGAAAAATACGAAAATGCAAATATTTAGGAGAAAACAGAAAGTGGGAAAGAAAAGGGGAAGTTATGAAACAGAGAAGAGAAACTGTTTTGTGAAGAGTTCAAAAAAGAACAAAGAAATGGAGCATTAAAAAAAATTAATGAGGTCACTAAACCTTCGCACATTCCCAAAGCAAAAGGATGCGCATTTTTCAAAAGAATAAAATTCAAAAGGAAACATTCCGCATTCAAGGGAGAACTCTACAGAATGCTCGAGTTCAGCTTCACCATAAAAAGGATAGGAATTCTAAAACCGAAGACTCGACCTCAAAACAGAAGACCGAGCTCAAGCAGGGGCACTGTTTATACCCTGGGTCGAGCTATCCGACCCGGGATATTCTACTGATAAATCGACCGACCTCTTCAGGTCAGGACAACCCGACCTCTTCTCAGAGAGCTCGGCCCAATCACTAGGGAGAGCCCAAAAAGGGCCCAACAGAGGAACACGACCCAAATCCTAAGGCAGTCCAAACTTATAGAGATAAGGGCGATTCCCTTGAAGATAAGACGACCTCACTCGAAGATAAGATAAGATAAGATAAGATAACTATCTTATCTCCAGAAAGGTCACTCCACACCATTATAAATACACTGGAGCATCCAGGTATAACTCATACTCTGATTCTACTAAAAACCTGCTTAATACCCTTGCTAACTTAAGCATCGGAGTCCCTTGCAGGTACCACCACCCTCCGGTGACGAAGGATTAGCACCATAACCAAGTCGAACAAGTAGAACACAACAGCTCCGACCAGTACAAAAGATCTCGTCCGAGATCGACCTACAGTTTCAGGTAACCCTCGGAACACTACGTGATCATGCCATTTGTATTAAAAAATGCAGGGACCACATACCAAAGGTTTATGAATAAAGTGTTTGCACCTTACCTTGGAACCCTAATGGAGGTATACTTAGATGACATGCTAGTAAAGACCAAGGATGAGGCCAGTCTCCTGACCGACCTCTCACAAGTCTTCGATACCATAAGAAGGCATGGGATGAGGCTAAATCCTACCAAGTGCACCTTTGCAGTAGAAGCCAGAAAATTTCTGGGATTTATGCTAACACAAAGGAGAATTGAAGCTAACCTCGATAAGTGCAGAGCAATCCTAGAAATGAAGAGTCTGACCTGCCTAAAGGAAGTCCAGATTCTTGCCAAGATCAGTCTTGAGATCCTTGCCACTTTTTTTACTGCTTAGGAAAGGATGCCAGTTTTAATGGACTTTTGACTGTAAAGAGGCTTTTCAGGAGTTCAAGAAATTTTTGAGCACCTCCCATCCTCACTAGGCCAAAAATTGAAGAGGAACTCATATTATATTTATCTATCACAGAGAAGGCTGTAATGTCAGCCTTAATACGAGAAGATGAGGTCGGACTGATGATTAGATTTTTGACGGTTTAGAATTTTCACCAATGAAATCTCGTTGTAAAGTATAGTCTCTAAACCAACAATAATCCTTTCATACAAAAATTTGTTTGTCACAAGTACAAACCCCTAAAATCTATAAACTAAAGTATTTAAACCTCAGGTCGTCTCTCAAAGGACTTGCAGGGTAGTGTTCTTGTTATTGGTTATGGATTTATTTATTTTGGGGTTTTGAATGAGAAACATGAATAGTAAATGGTAATAAAATTTTATTAACAAAATGGTCTTGGCAAGGTTTGTTTGTTAAGGGTCTTCATCATTATCACTAGCCACAAGTATGGTAGTTGCAAGGATTAATCCCACTTAGTCATCCTTTAATCAAATGGCAAAGGAAAGTCAAGTGAGTTATATCAATCCAAGTCCATAAATCCTAGCTTTCCACTAATTGGATTAATGAAGGCTAGAGTCAATGGCTATCAACTATCAATCACTTGGACATTAGTAACTCAAGAAATCCTAAGTTACCTTTTCAAGCCAAGAACAAGAAATTCTACTCTAACATATCTCCAAGCATTTCATCAAATACTTGGAAGCCACAAAAGAAAAGTATAGTAAATCACAACAAGAACGAATTCTAACTACAATTGAATGCAAAGAATTAACAACAACAATAATCAAGGAAATCACAATTATCATGAATTACCTCAAATTGCATTATTAAAAGAAAACAAAGAGAACAAGAGTATCTCAATTACAAAACCTAGAAACAAAATAAGAGAAATTACAACAAGAAAATAGGGATAGAAAGAAGAACCAAAGTGTAGCAATCACCAATTGAATGTAGAAGTAGAAGGAGACTTGAATCAAACCTAGAACTATGAGATCCTAATCTAACCCTAATTCCTAATCCTAATTCTAGAGAGAAAAGAGAGCTTCTCTCTCTAGAAACTAACTCTAACTACTTCTAAAACTAAACTATGACTAATGATCAAAAGTATGTTGATTCCCCTTTAATCCTTGGCTTAAATAGCATTATAAATGAGTTGGATTGGGCCCACAAGGCTTCTAAAATCGCTGGCCACGAGTTGCATTAAGTGGATCATGTGCCACCATTGGCGCATCCACGTACCATGCGCATGCGCGCCCTTATGCGCGATGCAACTATGACAACTCTTATATCGTTTCGACGCCCCGGATGTTAGCTTTCCAACGCAACTAGAACCGCATCATTTGGACCTCTTTAACTCAAGTTATGGTCGATTAAGCGCAAAGAGGTCGGCTTGACAGCTTTTGCGATTCCTTCATTTCTTCATGAGTTCTCCATTTCTACATGCTTTTCTTTCATTCCTTTGAAGCAATCTTTGCCTCCTAAATCTGAAATCACTTAACAAACATATCAAGGCATCTAATAGAATCAAGGTGAATTAAATTTAGCTATTTTGAGTCCTAAAAAGCATGTTTTCACTCTTAAGCACAATTAAGGGAGAAGTTATAAAACCATGCTATTTCATTGAATAAATGTGGGTAAAAGGTGATAAAATCTCCAAAAATCAATACAAGATAAACCCTACAAATGGAGTTTATCACGGACATCATCCTATCTACTTCACCAGCAAAGTGTTACAAGGCCCCGAGCTAAGGTATCAGAAAATTGAAAAGTTTGCATATGCTTTAATTGTAGCATCCAGAAGGCTCCGACCTTATTTCTAGGCTCATATCATAAGAGTCCGAACAAACCAGCCCATGAAACAAATCCTTCAGAAAATGGATATTACGGACAAAATGGTTCAATGGGCTATAGAGCTATCCGAGTTCGATTTGAAATATGAAACTGGGACAGCAATCAAAGCTCAATGTCTTACCGACTTTGTCGTAGAGTACACAGGCGATCAGATGGAGACCTCCACGACTTGGGAACTCTATGTAGACAGATGTTTGATTGAGTGGACTAGAAATTTGAATCTTTGATTGACTAAAGCTATCCCACCTAACCTATATAATAACCTATACAATTAAGTGCTAACCTAACTACCCATTCTTCACTTTTTCACATACTCATGCATTTTCATTTTTTTCATTTCACAACACTTATGCATTGACTCTTATTAGACTTCACTTTGGGGCATTTTGTCCTTTTTTATTGTTTTTCTTCTTTTTCTTTCTTTTTCTATTTTTTTCCTTTTCTTTTCCATACTTACTTTTTCTTTTCTTTTCTTTTCTTTTGTTTTTCTAAATTTTTTTCTTTCTTTCAAGACTATCAATGCATATGGTTTTACATTTAATTAACACATGAGTATGTACCCAATTCCCAATATTTACAACAAATAATACAAATCTACCCTTTTATTCACCCAATGTCCCAAGTCTTTCCACACTTGAATGATACACACACTAGCCTAAGCTAATCAAAGATCCATATAAGGACATTTATTATTTTTCGCTTTAAGGCTTGTAATGTGCTAAAATAAGAACAAGTGGGTTAATCATAGGCTCAAATTGGCTAACAATAGAAGATGAAAGGTAAGGCCATTTGGATAAGTGAGCTAAATGAAATGATGGCCTCAATCATATAAATGCATGAATGCACAAAATAATGGACATAAAGAATCAAACAAATCCAAGATCACAATCATAAAAAGAGAACAATGCACACAAGAAGGAAAAATAAGTGGTTATAAGATGTAACCATACCATTAGGCTCAAATCTCACAAGCTTGTGTTCTTAGCTCAAAAACCATGTTCCAAAATAAATTCATTCAAGCAAGTTCCATAAAAAATTTTTTCAAATTGGTAGGTTGTCCTAAAACAGTTTCTTGGACAAGAAATCATTACTCTAACTAAGTAGTCCTAATAGGAAAGAAGTGGTAAAAATATGTACAAATTGTAACTAACATGCAACCTATCATGCAATGCAATAACTAACTAACATTGGTGTTGAAAAAAAATTTGTTACCCACGGAGATCGGTCGACGACCTCCCCACACGTGAAGATTGCACCGTCCTCGGTGCATGCAAAGAAGAGCAAGGTGGACGGGCTGCTACAATTGATGAGCTCCTTCAAAAGGTTGTGCAGATGACTTATTTGTTGCCCCATTTAAAAGCTTTTTCTTTCTCCCTTCTTGGTGGCCAACCTAAAAAGAAAGAAAAAGAAAGAAAAATTAAGCCTATAACAAAGATATCAAAACAAATAGAACCTAGGCGGGGCTAATGCCAAATAAGAGTAGGATTCTCTACTACATGGTAGCTAAGCATGTGAGTGAGAAAACAATGTAAACTAAGGCATATCATTAAGCTTGATGCAAGAGTAAAGTTAAAGCATGAAGAGTATATTGAGCATCAAGTTCAAATGAGAAGAAAAAAGTGGATCATGAAAGACAATATGTGGTCATATCAATGCACAAAGACACAAGAGTCATACAAGATGAAGCATTGATTTAAAAGTTTCATTACCCAACAATATCAAACAAGTCAAGAAGCATCAAAGCGAATGCTCAACAATTGAGTAAGAGAATTCAACACCATTATTAAAATAAGAAACTAAAAAAACTGAAGTAAAAAAAAAGCTATAAGAACAAATGAAAATGCAAAGGATAAAGGTATGCGAATTCAATGGACAAAAGAAAATGGAAGATGAGAAAAAACTCTTTTTTTTTTACCGGTGCAGATGCGTCATGCATGCTGAGTTGAGTTTCATGATTTTTCCGTACAGGTGGTTGACATAAGGGCGGTCGACACATAGAATTCTCTTTAGTCCACCAATTCTTTCTTCTAGACCCATACAAAGTGGTTCTTGTTCCATCATAATCCCTATACCTTAAAGCTTTGACCTTAATGAGCCTAATACCGAATTTCCGACCACTACACAACTCGTTCTTACTTTTAATTCCACAAAGAGCTCTAAATTGTCCATCCGTTTCAATCAAACCATATCCAAATGAGAAGGTAAAGCTTGAAGATAAGAATTTTGCCCACTTGAATGTTATGTTGGATGGTGATTTGGGGAGGAGAGCCTCCCCACACTTAGACAATGCAAGGTCGACTTCTTTATGCTCTTCTTTGAATTTCCTCACTTCTTGACAAGTTTCTTCACTTTCAACCTTTCCCCTTTTATCACATGGCTTGGTGTTGTCTTCAAGAACTTCGATTTCTTGCCCAATGGGAGGTGATTCAATTTTGGATAGGAATTCATTGATGAATAAATCCATTTCTTGATCAACCTCTTCATCTTCTTCAATTTCGATATACACCATGCCAACTTTTTCCTCTTGGTAGCTCTCTTTCTATTCACTCTTGGTGCACGAAATTGTGATCAATACTTTTCAAAACATAAACAATCCCTAGTAATGGCTCCAAAGACTTGGTGCTCAATACCATGGCATAAACACAACTTCGCACAACTAACCAGCAAGTGCACTGGGTCATCCAAGTAATAAACCTTACGCGAGTAAGGGTCGATCCCACGGAGATTGGTGGTATGAAGCAAGCTATGGTCATCTTGTAGATCTCAGTCAGGCAGACTCAAATGGATATAGTGATGAACGAATAAAGCATAAAGATAAAGATAGAGATACTTATGTATATCATTGGTGTAAGAGCTTCAGACAAGCGTATGAAGATGCCTTCCCTTCCGTCTCTCTGCTTTCCTACTGCCTTCATCCAATCCTTCTTACTCCTTTCCATGGCAAGCTCGTGTAGGGTTTCACTGTTGTCAGCAGCTACCTCCCATCCTCTCAGTGAAAATACGTCCCTGATGCTCTGTCACAGCATAGGCTAATCATCTGTCGGTTCTCGTTCAGGCCGGAATAGAATCCATTGATTCTTTTGCGTCTGTCACTAACGCCCTAGCCTGCTAGGAGTTTGAAGCACGTCACAGTCATTCAATCATTGAATCCTACTCAGAATACCACAGACAAGGTTAGACCTTCCGGATTCTCTTGAATGCCGCCATCAGTTCTTGCCTATACCACGAAGACTCTGATCTCACGGAATGGCTGGCTCGTTTGTCAGGCGAGCACTCGGTTGTCAGGCGATCAACCATGCATCGTGTTATCAGGAATCCAAGAGATATTCACTAAGCCTCAGATGCTTGTAGAACAAGAGTGGTTGTCAGTCACTTTGTTCATGAGTGAGAATGGTGATGATCCGTGATGATCATCACCTTCATTAAGTTGAAGAACAAGTGATATCTTGGACAAAGAACAAGCGGAATTGAATAGAAGAACAATAGTAATTGCATTAATACTCGAGGTACAGCAGAGCTCCACACCTTAATCTATGGTGTGTAGAAACTCCACCGTTGAAAATACATAAGCATAAGGTCTAGGCATGGCCGAATGGCCAGCCTCCCAATGATCTAAGATAGCATAAAAATGAAGATAGCTACCCTGATATCTCAATACAATAGTAAAAGGTCCTACTTATAGAAAACTAGTAGCCTAAGGTGTACAGAGATGAGTAAATGACATAAAAATCCACTTCCGGGCCCACTTGGTGTGTGCTTGGGCTGAGCAAATGAAGCATTTTCGTGTAGAGACTCTTCTTGGAGTTAAACGCCAGCTTTTATGCCAGTTTGGGCGTTTAACTCCCATTTGGGTGCCAGTTCCAGCGTTTAACGCTGGGATTTCTTGAGGTGACTTTGAACGCCGGTTTGGGCCATCAAATCTTGGGCAAAGTATGGACTGTCATATATTGCTGGAAAGCCCAGGATGTCTACTTTCCAACGCCGTTGAGAGCGCGCCAATTGGGCTTCTGTAGCTCCAGAAAATCCACTTCGAGTGCAGGGAGGTCAGAATCCAACAGCATCTGCAGTCCTTTTCAGTCTCTGAATCAGATTTTTGCTCAGATCCCTCAATTTTAGCCAGAAAATACCTGAAATCACAGAAAAACACACAAACTCATAGTAAAGTCCAGAAAAGTGAATTTTAACTAAAAACTAATAAAAATATACTAAAAACTAACTAGATCATACTAAAAACATACTAAAAACAATGCCAAAAAGTGTATAAATTATCCGCTCATCACAACACCAAACTTAAATTGTTGCTTGTCCCCAAGCAACTGAAGATCAAATAAGATAAAAAGAAGAGAATATGCAATGAACTTTAAAAATATCTATGAAGATCAGTATTAATTAGATGAGCGGGGCTTTTAGCTTTTTGCCTCTGAATAGTTTTGGCATCTCACTCTATCCTTTGGAATTCAGAATGATTGGCTTCTTTAGGAACTCAGAATCCAGATAGTGTTATTGATTCTCCTAGTTAAGTATGATGATTCTTGAACACAGCTACTTATTGAGTCTTGGCCGTGGCCCAAAGCACTCTGTCTTCCAGTATTACCACCGGATACATACATGCCACAGACACATAATTGGGTGAACCTTTTCAGATTGTGACTCAGCTTTGCTAAAGTCCCCAATTAGAGGTGTCCAGGGTTCTTAAGCACACTCTTATTGCCTTGGATCACAACTTTATTTCTTTCTTTTTCTTTCTTTTCTCTTTTTTTTTTTCTCGGTTTTTCTCTTTTTTTTTTCGCTTGCTTCCTCTTTTTTTTTTTTTTTTTTGTATTCACTGCTTTTTCTTGCTTCAAGAATCATTTTTATGATTTTTCAGATCCTCAGTAACATGTCTCCTTTTTCATCATTCTTTCAAGAGCCAACATTCATGAATCACAAATTCAAAAGACATATGCACTGTTCAAGCATACATTCAGAGAACAAAAGTGTTGCCACCACATCAAAATAATTAAACTGCTATAAAATTCAGAATTCATGCAATTCTTTCCTTTTCAATTAAGCACGTTTTTATTCAAGAAAGGTGATGGATTCATAGGACATTCATAACTTTAAGGCATAGACACTAAGACACTAATGATCACAAGACACAAACATGGATAAACATAAGCATAGAATTCGAAAAACAGAAGAATAAAGAGCAAGGAAATCAAAGAACGGGTCCACCTTAGTGATGGCGGCTCTTTCTTCCTCTTGAAGATCCTATGGAGTGCTTGAGCTCCTCAATGTCTCTTCCTTGTCTTTGTTGCTCCTCTATCATGATTCTTTGATCTTCTCTAATTTCATGGAGGAGAATGGAGTGTTCTTGATGCTCCACCCTTAGTTGTCCCATGTTGGAACTCAATTCTCCTAGGGAGGTGTTTACTTGCTCCCAATAGTCTTGTGGAGGGAAGTGCATCCCTTGAGGCATCTCAGGGATCTCTTGATGAGAAGGGTCTCTTGTGTGCTCCATCCTTTTCTTGGTGATGGGCTTGTCCTCATCAATGGGGGTATCTCCTTCTATGTCAACTCCAACTGAATAACAGAGGTGACAAATGAGATGAGGAAAGGCTAGCCTTGCCAAGGTGGAAGACTTGTCCGCCACTTTATAGAGTTCTTGGGCTATAACCTCATGAACTTCCACTTCTTCTCCAATCATGATGCTATGAATCATGATGGCCCGGTCTAGAGTAACTTCGGACCGGTTGCTAGTGGGAATGATTGAGCGTTGAATGAACTCCAACCATCCTCTAGCCATGGGCTTGAGGTCATGCCTTCTTAACTGAACCGGCTTGCCTCTTGAATCTCTCTTCCATTGTGCGCCCTCTTCACATATGACTGTGAGGACTTGGTCCAACCTTTGATCAAAGTTGACCCTTCTAGTGTAAGGATGTTCATCTCCTTGCATCATAGGCAAATTGAATGCCAACCTTACACTTTCCGGACTAAAATCCAAGTATTTCCCCCGAACCATAGTAAGATAATTCTTTGGATCCGGGTTCATACTTTGATCATGGTTCTTTGTGATCCATGCATTGGCATAGAACTCTTGAACCATCAAGATTCCGACTTGTTGAATGGGGTTGGTAAGTACTTCCCAACCTCTTCTTCGGATCTCATGGCGGATCTCCGGATATTCACCCTTTTTGAGTGAAAAGGGGACCTCGGGGATCACCTTCTTCAAGGCCACAACTTCATAGAAGTGGTCTTGATGCACCCTTGAGATGAATCTATCCATCTCCCATGACTCGGATGTGGAAGCTTTTGCCTTCCCTTTCCTCTTTCTAGAGGTTTCTCCGGCCTTGGATGCCATAATGGTTATGGAAAATGAAAAAGCAACGCTTTTACCACACCAAACTTAAAATGGTTGCTCGTCCTCGAGCAAAAGAAGAAAGAAGAGAGTAGAAGAAGAAGAAATGAGGAAGAGGGAGATGGTGGTGTATTCGGCCAAAGAGGGGGAGAAATGTTGTTTAGGTTGTGTGAAAATGAAGGGGTAAAGAAGGGTTTATATAGGAGAGAGGGGAGATGAGGTTCGGCCATTATGGGTGGGTTTGGGAGGGAAAGTGGTTTGAATTTGAAGGGTGAGGTTGGTGGGGTTTATGAAGGATGGATGTGAGTGGTGAAGAGAAAGATGGGATTTGATAGGTGAAGGGTTTTTGGGGAAGAGGTGTTGAGGTGATTGGTGAATGGGGGAAGAAGAGAGAGAGTGGTGGTGGGGTCCTGTGGGGTCCACAGATCTTGTGGTGTCAAGGAAAAGTCATCCCTGCACCAATTGGCACTCAAAATCACATTTTGAGGCATTTCTGGCGTTAAACGCCGGGCTGGTGCCCATTCCTGGCGTTTAACGCCAGGTTCTAGCCCTTTTCTGGCGTTTAACGCCAGTCTGGTGCCCCTTTCTGGCGTTAAACGCCCAGAATGGTGCCAGACTGGGCGTTAAACGCCCAAATGCTAGCTTCACTGGCGTTTAAACGCCAGTGAATTCTTCCTCCAGGGTGTGCTGTTTTTCTTCCTGTTTTTCATTCTGTTTTTGCTTTTTCAATGGATTTTGTGACTTCTTATGATCATCAACCTACAAAAAACATAAAATAACAAAGAGAAATATATAAAATATAATCATTGGGTTGCCTCCCAACAAGCGCTTCTTTAATGTCAGTAGCTTGACAGAGGGCTCTCATGGAGCCTCACAGATACTCAGAGCAATGTTGGAACCTTCCAACACCAAACTTAGAGTTTGAATATGGGGGTTCAACACCAAACTTAGAGTTTGGTTGTGGCCTCCCAACACCAAACTTAGAGTTTGACTGTGGGGGCTCTGTTTGTCTCTGATTTGAGAGAAGCTCTTCATGCTTCTTCTCCATGGTGACAGAGGGATATCCTTGAGCCTTAAACACATAGGATTTTTCATTCACTTGAATGATCAGTTCACCTCCATCAACATCAATCACAGCCTTTGCTGTGGCTAGGAAGGGTCTGCCAAGGATGATAGATTCATCCATGCATTTCCCAGTCTCTAGGACTATGAAATCAGTAGGGATGTAATGGTCTTCAATCTTAACCAAAACATTCTCTACAAGTCCATAAGCTTGTTTTCTTGAGTTGTCTGCCATCTCTAGTGGGATTCTTGCAGCTTGTACCTCAAAGATCCCTAGCTTCTCCATTACAGAGAGAGGCATGAGGTTTACACTTAACCCTAAGTCACACAGAGCCTTCTTGAAGGTCATGGTGCCTATGGTACAAGGTAGTGAAAACTTCCCAGGGTCTTGTCTCTTTTGAGGTAATTTTTGCCTAGACAAGTCATCCAGTTCTTTGGTGAGCAAGGGAGGTTCATCTTCCCAAGTCTCATTTCCGAATAACTTGTCATTTAGCTTCATGATTGCTCCAAGGTATTTAGCAACTTGCTCTTCAGTGACACACTCATCCTCTTCAGAGGAAGAATACTCATCAGAGCTCATGAAAGGCAGAAGTAAGTCCAATGGAATCTCTATGGTCTCATTTTGAGCCTCAGATTCCCATGGTTCCTTATTGGGGAACTCAGAGGAGACTGGTGCACGCCCATTGAAGTCTTCCTCAGTGGCGTCCACCTCCTCTCTTTCCTCTCCATATTCGGCCATGGTTATGGCTTTGCACTCTCCTTTTGGATTTTCTTCTGTATTACTTGGGAGAGTACTAGGAGGGAGTTCAGTAATTTTCTTGCTCAGCTGTCCCACTTGTCCTTCCAAATTTCTGATGGAGGACCTTGTTTCATTTATGAAACTTTGAGTGGTTTTGATTAGATCAGAGACCATTGTTGCTAAGTCAGAGGTATTCTGCTTAGAACTCTCTGTCTGTTGCTGAGAAGATGATGGAAAAGGCTTATTATTGCCAAGCCTGTTTCTTCCACCATTATTGTTATTGAAACCTTGTTGAGGTCTCTCTTGATTCTTCCATGAGAAATTTGGGTGATTTCTCCATGAAGAATTATAGGTGTTTCCATAGGGTTCTCCTAGGTAATTCACTTCTTCCATTGAAGGGTTTTCAGGATCATAAGCTTCTTCCTCAGATGAAGCTTCCTTAGTACTGCCAGGTGCATTTTGCATTCCAGACAGACTTTGAGAAATCAAATTGACTTGCTGAGTCAATATCTTGTTCTGAGCCAGTATGGCATTCAGAGTGTCAATCTCAAGAACTCCTCTCTTCTGACTAGTCCCATTGTTCACAGGATTCCTTTCAGAAGTGTACATGAATTGATTATTTGCAACCATTTCAATTAGCTCTTGAGCCTCTGTAGGCGTCTTCTTCAGATGAAGAGATCCTCCAGCAGAGCTATCCAAGGACATCTTAGATAGTTCAGAGAGACCATCATAGAAAATACCTATGATGCTCCATTCAGAAAGCATGTCAGAGGGACATTTTCTGATTAATTGTTTGTATCTTTCCCAAGCTTCATAGAGGGATTCTCCATCCTTCTGTCTGAAGGTTTGGACCTCCACTCTAAGCTTACTCTATCTTTGTGGTGGAAAGAACTTTGCCAAGAAGGCATTGACTAGCTTTTCCCAAGAGTCCAGGCTTTCTTTAGGTTAAGAGTCCAACCATATTCTAGCTCTGTCTCTTACAGCAAAAGGGAATAGCATCAGTCTATAGACCTCAGGGTCTATCCCATTAGTCTTGACTGTGTCACAGATTTGCAAAAACTCAGCTAAGAACTGATGAGGATCTTCCATTGGAAGTCCATGGAATTTGCAATTCTGTTGCATTAGAGAAACTAATTGAGGCTTAAGCTCAAAGTTGTTTGCTCCAATGGCAGGGATAGAGATGCTTCTCCCATAGAAGTCGGGAGTAGGTGCAGTAAAGTCACCCAGCACCTTCCTTGCATTGTTTGCATTGTTGTTGTTTTCGGCTGCCATGTCTTCTTCTTCTTTGAAGAATTCGGTCAGGTCCTCTACAGAGAGTTGTGCTTTGGCTTCTCTTAGCTTTCTCTTCAAGGTCCTTTCGGGTTCAGGGTCAGCTTCAACAAGAATGCCTTTGTCTTTGTTCCTGCTCATATGAAAGAGAAGAGAACAAGAAACCGTGGAATCCTCTATGTCACAGTATAGAGATTCCTTGAGGTGTCAGAGGAAAAAGAAAAATAGAAAGAAGAAGGAGAAGAAGAATTCGAACTTTAATTAGATAAGGTTCGAATTGTGCATTGAGAAGGAGTGGTACTCCATAAATAGAAGGATGTGAGAAGGAGGGGAGTAATTTTCGAAAATTAGAAGATTTTGAAAACATTTTTGAAAAACACTTAATTGATTTTCGAAAATAAGAGTGGAAAAGAAATCAAGTGATTTTTGAAAAAGATTTGAAATTAGAAGTCAAAAGGATTTGATTGAAAACTTAATTTGAAAAAGATGTGATTAAAAAGATGTGATTGAGAAGATATGATTTTGAAAACAATTTGAAAAGATATGATTTGAAAACAATTTTAAAAAAAAGATTTGATTTTGAAAATTAATGACTTGCCTAACAAGAAAAGATATGATTCAAACATTAAACCTTTCTCAACAGAAAAGGCAACAAATTTGAGATGTTCAATCAAATCATTAATTGTTAGTAAGTATCAAAAAAAAAGAAAGAAATTGATTTTGAAAACATTTGATTGAAAGGATATGATTTGAAAAAGATTTGATTTTGAAAAACTTTGAAAACTTGAAAAAAAATTGATTTTGAAAACAAAATCTTCCTCCTAGCACCATCCTGGCGTTAAACGCCCAGAATGGTATACATTCTGGCGTTTAACGCCCAAAATGCACCCTTTTTGGGCGTTAAACGCCCAACCAGGTACCCTGGCTGGCGTTTAAACGCCAGTCTGTCTTCTTCACTGGGCATTTTGAATGCCCAGCTTTTTCTGTATAATTCCTCTGCAGTATGTTCTGAATCTTCAATTCTTTGTATTATTGACTTGAAAAGACACAAATTAAAAATATTTTTGGATTTTTAATAATCAAAATGCAACAAGAATCAAATAGCAATGCATGCAAGACACCAAACTTAGCAGTTTGTATACTACTGACACTATATGAAACACAAAGATACTCAAGTCAATAGAATTCAAAGATCAAAACAAAGAAATACATGCATGGATTCGAAAAATATAACAAAAACATGCATTTGACACCAAACTTAAGATGAGACTCTAGACTCAAACAAGAAATATTTTTGGATTTTATGATTTTATTTTTTTGTGTTGTTTGTTTTTTTTTTTCGAAAATTAAGTGGAAAAAGATATCAAAATTCTTAATGAGAATTCCAGGAATCAGTGCAATGCTAGTCTAAGACTCCGGTCCAGGAATTAGACATGGCTTCACAGCCAGCCAAGCTTTCAAAGAAAGCTTCGGTCCAAAACACTAGACATGGCCAAAGGCCAGCCAAGCCTTAGCAAATCACTGCTCCAAAAGCAAGATTGATAAAGATCATCAAGCTCTTGTGATGATAAGTTGAAACCTCGGTCCAATGGAATTAGACATGGCTTCTCAGCCAGCCAGATTTCAACAAATCATCATGAAACTCTAGAATTCACCTTCAAGAATTTCGAACAAAATAAATGCCTAATCTAAGCAACAAGATGAACCGTCAGTTGTCCATACACAAGAACAATCCCCGGCAACGGCGCCAAAAACTTGGTGCACGAAATTGTGATCAATACTTTTCAAAACATAAACAATCCCTAGTAATGGCTCCAAAGACTTGGTGCTCAATACCATGGCATAAACACAACTTCGCACAACTAACCAGCAAGTGCACTGGGTCATCCAATTAATAAACCTTACGCGAGTAAGGGTCGATCCCACGGAGATTGGTGGTATGAAGCAAGCTATGGTCATCTTGTAGATCTCAGTCAGGCAGACTCAAATGGATATAGTGATGAACGAATAAAGCATAAAGATAAAGATAGAGATACTTATGTATATCATTGGTGTAAGAGCTTCAGACAAGCGTATGAAGATGCCTTCCCTTCCGTCTCTCTGCTTTCCTACTGCCTTCATCCAATCCTTCTTACTCCTTTCCATGGCAAGCTCGTGTAGGGTTTCACTGTTGTCAGCAGCTACCTCCCATCCTCTCAGTGAAAATACGTCCCTGATGCTCTGTCACAGCATAGGCTAATCATCTGTCGGTTCTCGTTCAGGCCGGAATAGAATCCATTGATTCTTTTGCGTCTGTCACTAACGCCCTAGCCTGCTAGGAGTTTGAAGCACGTCACAGTCATTCAATCATTGAATCCTACTCAGAATACCACAGACAAGGTTAGACCTTCCGGATTCTCTTGAATGCCGCCATCAGTTCTTGCCTATACCACGAAGACTCTGATCTCACGGAATGGCTGGCTCGTTTGTCAGGCGAGCACTCGGTTGTCAGGCGATCAACCATGCATCGTGTTATCAGGAATCCAAGAGATATTCACTAAGCCTCAGATGCTTGTAGAACAAGAGTGGTTGTCAGTCACTTTGTTCATGAGTGAGAATGGTGATGATCCGTGATGATCATCACCTTCATTAAGTTGAAGAACAAGTGATATCTTGGACAAAGAACAAGCAGAATTGAATAGAAGAACAATAGTAATTGCATTAATACTCGAGGTACAGCAGAGCTCCACACCTTAATCTATGGTGTGTAGAAACTCCACCGTTGAAAATACATAAGCATAAGGTCTAGGCATGGCCGAATGGCCAGCCTCCCAATGATCTAAGATAGCATAAAATGAAGATAGCTACCCTGATATCTCAATACAATAGTAAAAGGTCCTACTTATAGAAAACTAGTAGCCTAAGGTGTACAGAGATGAGTAAATGACATAAAAATCCACTTCCGGGCCCACTTGGTGTGTGCTTGGGCTGAGCAAATGAAGCATTTTCGTGTAGAGACTCTTCTTGGAGTTAAACGCCAGCTTTTATGCCAGTTTGGGCGTTTAACTCCCATTTGGGTGCCAGTTCCAGCGTTTAACGCTGGGATTTCTTGAGGTGACTTTGAACGCCGGTTTGGGCCATCAAATCTTGGGCAAAGTATGGACTATCATATATTGCTGGAAAGCCCAGGATGTCTACTTTCCAACGCCGTTGAGAGCGCGCCAATTGGGCTTCTGTAGCTCCAGAAAATCCACTTCGAGTGCAGGGAGGTCAGAATCCAACAGCATCTGCAGTCCTTTTCAGTCTCTGAATCAGATTTTTGCTCAGATCCCTCAATTTCAGCCAGAAAATACCTGAAATCATAGAAAAACACACAAACTCATAGTAAAGTCCAGAAAAGTGAATTTTAACTAAAAACTAATAAAAATATACTAAAAACTAACTAGATCATACTAAAAACATACTAAAAACAATGCCAAAAAGTGTATAAATTATCCGCTCATCAACTCTCTTTCTCATTGCTCACCAAGGGTATGGGAGGTTGTGCACACTCTTCTATAATTTCAACTCCATGTCCAATGGGAGAAGATTCACTTGTAGATAGAAATTCATCCATGATTGAATCCATCTCTTGATAAACCTCTTCCAAGTCTCCAACGACGATATACCTTAGAGGTTGCGCACACTCTTCAACATCAATATCAAGCTTCTTGGAAGAGTGCTCCATGATGCTACATTCCCTTGGACTTTCAACATCTCCTAAATCTTTAACCACTTCTTCCTTTTCTTCAATGATTATAGGCTCCTCTAATTGTTCTAACACAAAATTCGACTCCTCCTTCTCCACCGGATTTTCCAATTTCTCCTTCGTGCGTTGCTCTTCTTTTGACTTTTCACATGTGGTCACGGAAGTACCTTGAGTATTCAAATATTGGTGGGCTAAAGTGTGCACCACCTTGGTCAAATTGGTCATAAACTCAAGTGTATCCCGCTTCATGGCTTCTTGTCCTTGGAGTAACAAAGTGAGAGGATCGTCTATTGGGGCTTGGGGTAAGTAAGAAGGTTCATTATTTTGGAGAGAGGGTTCATGGTAGGAAGGTGGTTCTTCTTGGTAAGGGTATGGAAATGGTGAGTATTGAGGTGGTTCTTGGTAATAATCATGATAGGGTTGTGGTGGTTCTATAGGTTCTTGCTCATAAATGTCATAAGAATATGGTATGGGTGATTGGTCATATGGTGGATATGGATTATAGGAAGGTGCTTGGTATGGAGGGGCTTGTGAGTATGGTTGAGGTTCATGTTGAGGATAAGAGTCATAGGCTTATGATGGTAGTGATTGATTGTCGTAAAAAGATTCACCATAGCCGTTGAATTGACATGCATAGGAAGGTGATTATACCTATGAGTGTTCGGAGATTGTTGCTAATAGGAGTGATCAATTCCTTGAGACTCCTCCCATCTTTGTTGGTTCCATCCATAATGAGTGTCATCATTGAAGTGCACATTTCCTACAACACAATTAGAGCCAAACTCATAGCCAAAGTGAGAATTCATTATGAAAGGACAAAATAAAACTAACAAAATCTAGTAAACAAGCAAAAGACCTATTCACAATATTCACATATGTACAATAACCAATAACATAACACCATTGCAAATCCCCGGCAATGGCGCCATTTTGATGATTAGATTTTTGACGGTTTAAAATTTTCACCAATGAAATCTCATTGTAAAGTATAGTCTCTAAACCAACAATAATCCTTTCATACAAAAATTTGTTTGTCACAAGTACAAACCCCTAAAATCTATAAACCGAAGTATTTAAATCTCATGTCGTCTCTCAAAGAACTTGCAGAGTAGTGTTCTTATTATTGGTTCTGGATTTATTTATTTTGGGGTTTTGAATGAGAAACATGAATAGTAAATGGTAATAAAATTTTATTAACAAATTGGTCTTGGAAAGGTTTAGTTGTTAAGGGTCTTCATCATTATCACTAGGCACAAGTATGGTAGTTGCAAGGATTAATCCCACTTAGTCATCCTTTAATCAAATGGCAAAGGAAAGTCAAGTGAGTTATATCAATCCAAGTTCATAAATCCTAGCTTTCCACTAATTGGATTAATGAAGGCTAGAGTCAATGGCTATCAACTATCAATCACTTGGACATTAATAACTCAAGAAATCCTAAGTTACCTTTTCAAGCCAAGAATAAGAAATTATACTCTAACATCCTTCCAAGTATTTCATCAAACACTTGGAAGGCACAAAAGAAAAGTATAGTAAATCACAACAAGAACGAATTCTAACTACAATTGAATGCAAAGAATTAACAACAACAACAATCAAGGAAATCATAATTATCATGAATTACCTCAAATTGCATTATTAAAAGAAAACAAAGAGAATAAGAGTATCTCAATTACAAAACCTAGAAACAAAATAAGAGAAATTACAACAAGAGAATAGGGATAGAAAGAAGAACCAAAGTGTAGCAATCACCAATTGAATGTAGAAGTAGAAGGAGACTTGAATCAAAGCTAGAACTATGAGATCCTAATCTAACCCTAATTTCTAATCCTAATTCTAGAGAGAAGAGAGAGCTTCTCTCTCTAGAAACTAACTCTAACTACTTCTAAAACTAAACTATGACTAATGATCAAAAGTATGTTGATTCCCCTTCAATCCTTGGCTTAAATAGTATCAGAAATGAGTTGAATTGGGCCCACAAGACTTCTAAAATTGCAGGCCACAAGTTGCATTAAGTGGATCATGTGCCACCATTGGCGCATCCCCGTACCATGCACGTGCATGCCCCTATGCACAATGCAACTATGACAAATCTTATATCGTTTCGAAGCCCCAGATGTTAGCTTTCCAACGCAACTAGAACCACATCATTTGAACCTCTGTAGCTCAAGTTATGGTCGTTTAAGCAAAAAGAGGTCGGCTTGACAGCTTTTGCGATTCCTTCATTTCTCCATGAGTTCCCCATTTCGACATGCTTTTCTTTCATTCCCTTGATCCAATCTTTGCCTCCTAAATCTGAAATCACTTAACAAACATATCAAGGCATCTAATAGAATCAAGGTGAATTAAATTTAGCTATTTTGAGTCCTAAAAAGCATGTTTTCACTCTTAAGCACAATTAAGGGAGAAGTTATAAAACCATGCTATTTCATTGAATAAATGTGGGTAAAAGGTGATAAAATTCCCAAAAATCAATACAAGATAAACCCTACAAATGGGATTTATCATGGACATCATCCTATCTACTTCACCAGCAAAGTGTTGCAAGGCCCCGAGCTAAGGTATCAGAAAATTGAAAAGTTTGCATATGCTTTAATTGAAGCATCTAGAAGGCTCCGAACTTATTTCTAGCCTTATACCATAAGAGTCCGAACAAACCAGCCCATGAAACAAATCCTTCATAAAATGGATATTACGGGCAGAATGGTTCAATAGGCTATAGAGCTATCCGAGTTCGATTTGAAATATGAAACTGGGACAGCAATCAAAGCTCAATGTCTTACCGACTTTGTCGTAGAGTACACAGGCGATCAAATGGAGACCTCCACGACCTGGGAACTCTATGTAGACGGATCTTCCAACAAGGTCGGAAGTGGAGCAGGCATAATATTGGTCAACGAAGAGGGAACTCAAATAGAAGAATCTTTGAAATTTGAGTTCCCTGCTTCCAACAATCAGGCTGAATATGAAGCCCTGATCATAACACTAAAACTTGCTAAAGAAGTCAGTGAGACTAAGGTAATAGTCTTCAGTGACTCCCAAGTAGTAACTTCTCAAATTAATGGAGAATAACAGGCAAATGATCCTAATATGAAAAGGTACCAAGAAAAAACACTTGAACTTCTTAGACAATTCCTTGAAACTGAGGTCAGGCATATAATTCGGGAACTCAATAGTAGAGCCGGTGTTCTCTCCAAGTTAGTAAGTACCAAGCCTGGAGGAAATAACAAAAGGATGATACAGGAAACTCTCCAGGAGCCCTCAGTTATAAAGACAGAGGGAAAGTTGGACGTCCTACCTATTTCAGGCCTGAACCTTGGACGGATGACCCCTTTAATCGAATACCTTAAATTCGACATCCTACCCGATGAACAGAAGGAAGCCTAAAAACTTAGAAGGGAAGTACAGAACTACACTTTGGTACGAAACGTCCTTTATAGAAGAGGGGTATCCACGCCATTGTTAAAGTGCTTTCCGACCTCTAAGGTAGAAGAGGTCCTAAAAGAGGTACACAATGGCATTTATGGGAATCAACTTGGAGCAAGGTCTTTAGCCAGAAAGGTGATCCGAGCTGGGTTCTTCTGGCCGACCTTACAAAAGGATGCCACCGACTTCGTTAAAAAGTGCTAGCCCTGTCTGATGCATGCGAACTTCCACATAGCTCTCCCCGAAGAGCTTATCAGCGTGAACTCTCCCTGGCCCTTTGCAAAATAGGGATTGGACTTACTCGGACCTTTTTCCCAAGTCCCAAGACAAGTCAAATATCTAATTGTGGGAGTGGATTACTTCACCAAGGGGATAGAAGCAGAGCCACTAGCCACTATTCGGTATAGAAAAGTTGGAAATTCCTTTACAAGAATATAATTACTCGGTTTGGGGTCCTCCACTCTATCACTACAGATAATGGCACTCAGTTTATAGACTCCACATTCAGAAGCCTGGTATCTAGCATGAAGATCAAGAATCAATTCACATCGGTAGAACATCCTCAAGCCAACGGACAAGCTGAAGCTACCAATAAAGTTATATTAGCTGGGCTAAAAAAGAGGCTGTAGGATGCAAAGGGAGCTTGGGCTGAAGAGCTCCTCAGGTATTATGGGCTTATAGAACAACATCTCATTCTATGACTGGAGAAACACCCTTCCGACTTGCATATGGAGTAGAAGTCATTATCCCAATAGGGATCAATGAGCAAAGTCCAAGGGTGAGATTTTATGTTGAGGTCGGCAACATCCAAGTCCAAAAAGAAGAACTTGAACTACTTCCTGAGATCCGAGAGCAAGCACAAATAAGACAAGAAGCTTAAAGCAAAGGATGGTGATAAGGTACAATCAAAAAGCCATTCGAAGGAGTTTCGCCACAAACGACTTAGTCCTAATACAAAATGACATCGGAGCAAACAAGTCGGGCGAAGGGAAGCTTGCTGCAAATTGGAAAGGACCTTTCAAGATAACTGAAGTCTTGGGGAAATGTTACTATAAGGTGTCCGACTTGAATGGAGCCGAGTTACCAAGGTTGTGGCATGCTTGTAATTTGAAGTGATACTATAGCTAGAAGCGTAATCCGTTCCCTGATGTATTCTTTTTTCTGACTTCATGGTTTTTTTTTCGAGAAGGATTTTCTTGAAGGGGATTTTAACGAGGTATCAAAACGGGGGCTAGGGGCAAAGAATCTTATTTCCTTAGTAGCCAAAGCGTCTTTGTAAAGATACATTTCATTAATAATAGTACTTTCTCTTTTAAGAAAATTCCATTATCATTCCTACGATACACATTGACTTAAGCTCGAAAAAACGCAAAAATCTATTGCCCAACCAAGGTGGTCAGCAAGATAAAGCGACGAAGTACAAGCCGGTGTAAAGAGGTTATAAAAGACGACCATAATAGCTTGGGAGTAATATGGCAAGCGACTCACAAGTCGGAAAGCCCCAAGCAGGACAAAATGCGTCACAAGAATAATCTAAGTTACAAAAACAATTTAACATCAAAGCAAGTTGAACGTTGCACTAAAGTAATGGAAAACGAAAGTCACAAAAGTCCTTAAAGGTCATTTAGTAAAAGCTTCCACAAAAACTTCGTAAGCGATAGAGAAAATGTCCATCATGCAAAGGAAGCCTAGAACCTGCAATGACTAAACCTTTTCTCACAAAAATAGCTACCCTGTTAAAAGTCCTACCAAAAGGACTAAGCACCCAAAAAGATAAACAGTCGCAGCTGTTAAAGATCCTTTTTTAAGGGATCAAGAGTTAGAAGCCAACACAAATATCAAACATATACATAAAAATAGTTCATAAAAAAAGGTCCCACAAGCCGAGCCTTAACAACAAATTTAAATAGGACAAATAAGGGGATTCGGATCAACAGAAAGAGAAGAGGTCGGCTCGGCAATAGAAGTCGGACGGGTCGGAGGAACCTCTTTGACAGCAGAAGTGGGAGTGGCCTCAGGATAAGTGGATGAAATCGCCAGGAAACCCTTGGATAAACCAGCCTCACGAGGAGGAGACTCCACCATGCGCTACCCAGCCGTTTTCACCTTAGAATTAGTAGCAGGACCAGGAGGAAACACAATCCTCCCATCCACAACCACTTTGTCAGGATGAAGAGGAGACAAATCCAAGTCCAGAGCAATAACTTGGACTTGCTCCTTTAGCACCTTGAACACCTCATCGGTTCCTTCAGCAACTGACTCCTCTAGATCCATATATGCCTCTCTAAGATGCTCCACCTGCTCTTTCAGCTCTATATTTTCCAAGAAAATATGGACGTAATTCTGCTCGGCCTTCTGACTCAAACCATCAGCCATAGCACAAGAAGTTATAGACCGCTTCTCCCTCTCACGAGATTTGGAGAGCTCATCTTCTAGCCGGGCCTTCTCCTCCTGTAACCTCTTCTCATCCTCCTGAAACATGGCTAACTGGCCTTGAAGAGCCTCCAAAGAATGCTGAGTAGCATTCAAAGGAACCTTCTCCAGCTCTCTCAAGAGAGAAGTACAAACCCTGCAATACGTATCCCTCCTCGGATTAAGACCTGAAGATGGTTTCTGATGGAGGCATCATCTATAAAAATAGAACAACGAGGAAGGATGTGCCTCTCACAGAACTTGACCCCATCAAAAACAGAGTCACCAATGTTGGAGACACCAGACTCCAAAGTCTTTCTTTTCTTCGAAATAGGCTCTGAGGAGGGAGGAATTGGAGGGGTAAGGGCAACAGGAGGAGGAGGAGGAGGGGTAGCAAGAGGATCTACCGACTTGGCCAGAGCAAAAGATGTCGTCCCCAGATCCGACTTTTGGGGAGAAAGAGTAGCCGATGTCCCGCCCTCCTGCAGTTGAGCAGCTCAGGCGCACTTGTTCCTCTTGGCCTCCTGGACTTTAAGATAAGCCTTTGACCCACTTTTCATTTTTTATGAAAAAGAAATTTAAAGATGTAAGCAGATAGGTCGGAAAAACTTGGAAATATCTACAAAGTCAAAATAAATAGCTACCTAGTTCGGTACGGACATACTCGGAGTTCCGAAAAAGAACTTTTTTGTGTCAAGGTTTGGAGCCCGTCCACAAGCCTCTCGGAAAAAATCAACTACAGCCTCTTCTACTTCGTCCAAATCCACCAAGTTGTATTTTTCAACAGAGGCTGCCTCTATCCAATATAGTGGGAAACAAGGCTCATTATTCTCATTAAGGAAAAAATGGTGATGGCCCTCTACAGCTCGGACCTTGAAGAAGAAATTTTTGAAAGCATAGAAGGATTCGTCAAAAATGGAAAAAACTTTCTGACCTTGAATGGCTCAGAAGGAAACCCACTGTTGTTTATTAGAAGATGCGCTGAAAGGTTTAGTAAGATGAAACAAAAAGAAGAATATATTTAAGGAAATCGGAAAACCAAGCTCACGATTGATGAACTGGTAAATCTTTATAAAACCCCAAGAATTAGGGTGTAGTTGAGAAGGAGCAACTCGGTAGTAAGAAAGAACTTCGGTTTCAAAGTCATAAAAAGGAAAGGTCACCCCAAGCCGGGTAAAAAAACAATCATACATGAAAATAAAAGGAGGGTCTGAATCTATAACTCTGCCAAAACAGACTCGATCCTCTGGATCAGGAGCAACTAGCTCATATTTCACTTCTTCCTTCCCAGAACTACAGAGCATATGGTGCATCCGAAACTCATCTACAAAAACGTTATCTACTAAGGGAATTTCTCAAAGGACTGAGGCATCTACCCATCTCAACAAGTCCCCAGGAACTCTTGAAGACATTTTTGAAACAGATGAACGAGACATATAGGGCAATATACCTACATTATACAAAGAAGGAATCGTTACAAACAAGCTTCAAACAGGGGAAGTTTTCTTTTATAAAATAAAGAAGAAATTAACAACCGCAAAAGATAATCTTTTCGAAAGAAAAATCAAAACACAATAATCTCAAGGCTTCCCAGCACATAAAACAACGAAAACGACAATAAAGGTGCACAAAAACTACATAAAATCTCTCAACAAGTACTTAGTTCATCAAAACAAAAACAACAGAGGCACGAAAAAGAGAAAGTTTGAGTAGTAACCAACTAACCTTTTTCTTGAAAACGAACAAAGGAAAGAGGATTCTTGACAAGGACCGAGCGAGCACCATGCACTGAAAAACGAAGGGCTTGGGTAAAGAAGAAAGCACAAGAGAAAGAAAGTTTACAGTGAAGGCCGAAAAAGAAAAAAGAGAGAAAGGGTCAAAGTATTTATAAGACACCAGGGACAAAAGTGTAAAAAGTCACACTCATTTAAAAGGTGCGCCGCTACCAATGTAACTTCTCCTCACGTGTTAATACGAAAAGCCAACAGACACGACAGTTAGCAGCCTGAAATCACGTCGGTTTTCAAATCCGAAATCATGTCAATTTTCCGACTTGTGAAGAAGATACCGACCTATTTCCAACTTCAACCAATACTCGAATCCAACTCAAAATGAAGAGATCGGACTCGTGTAGGGGCACTGTTCATATCCTAACCCAAAACATAAGCCAGGCCCAAAGCAAAGAAAGCCCAGAAGATAGCTACCGAGTAACCGATCTCCCAAGAGGTCGGACATAATGCTACAAAGTGGTAACTCCCCCTGAAGGAGTTATAACTAATCCCTACTATCTCTCACCTACTTCTAGAAGAGAGATCTCAACAACCCCTAGAAAAAGGGGACGATTATCCACCACCAATAGTGGAACTACTCCAATGGTGGTTATTGATTCATCACTTATAAATACACTGACACCCCTCAGGTATATTTAAGTTCTAATACACTTAAACCTGCTTAACCCCGTGCTGACTTAGATATTGGAGTGTCTTGCAGGAACCACTCCCCACTTTCTTACACACAACTCAGACGGCGGCTCCCTGACGTAGGACAAGTCGAAAACCACCATCCTTAAACATTTGGACCTCATAGACAAGCCCAATCATCATCCGGTTTCAGGTAACCTCCGAAATAGCTGGGTTTTGAGTATTTTATTTTGTTACGTTTTGGATGATTCTTTTTATTATGATTTTTTTAAAATGATTTTGAAAATTTTAAAATGAATTTTAAAAATTTTAAAATGGTTTTTCAATGATTTTGATTGTTTGTTATTATTTGGTTTTAGATTTTTTTTTAGATTTTAGATATTTTTTATTAGGATTTGAATGTTTCTCGTGAATTAATGTTTCCTTAGAAAAGTATTCAAAAAAAAAGTGCTAGTTGGCTGAAGTTGGCTACACCTTATGAAGTATGGACACTTGAGTTATTGTATCGTATTAAATATATTTTGGATACGACATTGATTGATATTCATTTGATACATGTGTTTTTTGTGTCCAACTATGTCTTAATAAAAATAAAAAATTTTTTCCTAGACGCGCTCAGATACGTCTAAATATCATCACATGTAAATGTGTCTAACATTATTCTTAACATATATTTTTGAAATGAGTTTAGAAATAATATTTATTATTAATTATTAAAACAAAAAATATTTTAAATATTTTATATAATTAAATAAAAACACTAAATATAATTAAAAAATTAATTTATATTTTAATATCAATAAAATATCAAAATATCATTATAATTTATCTAAAAAATATCTTATATTTTATATAGGGTAAAAAACCATAATAAGCCAACTGGCTCAAAAAATTACGTAAATACGCCAAAGCAAAAATCGTTTCAGCAATAAGCCAGATCGTATTTTTATATAATTCGAACCAGGTTGGTTCGAACTCTATTTGTTAGTAAATCGAACCAGGTGAGTTCGAATTAGGGTTTTCTGTTGGTACTAAATCGAACCAGCCTGGTTCGAATTAGGAATGAAGGTAATTCGAACCAAGGTGGTTCGAATTATAGAGAGAGAAGGTTTGCATGTAATTCGAACCGGGCTGGTTCGAATTACACCAATCATAGTTCGAACCAGGCCGGTTCGAACTATGTGTGAGACTGACTGTATATATATGGTTCCAAACGTGAGTTAGTCTCATTAGAGGGAGTAGGATGGCTAGTGAGGAGAGTTTTGTGGTTTTGGTGCACCACAGAGGATCTGTTAATAGAAAAACTCGTTCCGGAGTGAAGTTCACAGATAAGAATCCTCTATGTATTGTCATAACATCTACGACGAGTTACGATGACCTTGTTAGCGCTGTACTAATGAAGCTCGGTCTGGAGGGTGCGAAGCAGGTAAAGAAGTTTTTCTATCGCATTCCAGTCACGGTGCTACAGAATACGGTGAAGTATGATTGCTTCACGATTAATAATGATGCGGACTTGCAAGTAATATTTCTCTGTCGGCGGCAGTTTCCGGAGGTGAAGACACCGGAGTTGTTGGCCCGGCTGGTTGATGTTGTATCCAGCTCCGGCGGTTCGAACAGGAATACGAACACTATAGCGAATGCAGCAGGTTCTAGTTCCCGGCCTGCCGTTGCTTCCTCGTCCGTCCTTGTGTACGAACCAGTGGTCCAACATGTCGCCTCCCCATCTTTCGCTGTTGACCTCAATGCCACCGAAGGCGACGAGGTAGTGGAAAGGGAAAATTTGCCGAACGCTTTAGTGGGAGTTGCACCTGTTGGCGTAGGAGACGGTTTTTTGGACGATGAAGACGAGGATGACGTCGAGCCGGATATGATTGACGATGATAGCGCTGATGATATTGGAGCGACTGGGCCTGCATTGGAGGTAGGTGGTTCTAGCTCTGGCACACAGCAGTATCCACCACATTTTTCCTCGTTGGACTTGGACGCCATGAGACATGAGGGGCTTTTAGGGCACGCTGTTGGATTCGGAGCTAGAGATGCGGAAGGGACTACTGGTCTGACAGAGTTCCAGGTTGGTCAGCAATTCCAGGATAAAGATGAGGCCCTTTTAAGTGTGAAGACTTACAGCATCCGGCGAGGGGTACAGTACAAGGTGGTGGAGTCCGATCACCGCCGGTATGTGGGCAAGTGTTCGGAGTTTGGGAATGGGTGCACATGGTTGATTCGACTGAGTCTCCGGAAGCGTAAGGGCATTTGGGAGGTCAAACGGTACAATGGACCTCACACTTGCCTGGCCACATCCATCTCGAGTGACCACAGGAGTTTGGATTATCATGTGATTTCCGCGTTCATTATGCCAATGGTTAGGGCCGATGCATCCGTGAGCATCAAGGTGCTCCTGAACGCCACGGCAGCGCACTTTGGTTTTAGGCCGACTTACCGGAGGGTTTGGATGGCGAAGCAGAAATCTATTGCCCTCATATACGGTGACTGGGATGAGTCCTACAACGACCTGCCTAGGTGGGTCTTGGGTGTCCAGCTGACGATGCCTGGGAGTGTTGCGGTCCTAAAGACGAGCCCGGTTCGAGTTGGAGGACAGGTGGACGAATCTCAAGCGTACTTCCACAGACTTTTCTGGACTTTCCCGCCCTGCATCGAGGCATTCTGTCATTGCAAGCCGCTAATCAGCATTGACGGCACACATTTGTATGGGAAGTATGGGGGAACGTTGCTCATCGCGATTGCACAGGATGGGAACTCCAACATTCTACCTGTGGCATTCGCACTAGTAGAGGGTGAGAATGCGGAATCCTGGACATTCTTTCTCTCGCACCTTCGACAGCACGTGACCCCGCAGCCCGGTCTGCTGGTTATATCGGACAGGCACAACGGCATCAAGGCTGCGCTTGAGGCTCCTGACGGCGGTTGGCTACCGCCATCTGCGTACCGTGCATTCTGCATACGACACGTAGCGGCTAATTTTGCCCTAACCTTCAAGGGCAAAGACGCTAGGAGGCTACTAGTGAACGCGGCGTATGCGAAGACCGAGGTTGAATTTGATTACTGGTTTGATATCCTGCGATCTGAAGATCCGGCGATGTGTGAGTGGGCGAACCGGATTGATTACTCGTTGTGGACTCAGCATCGTGATGAGGGGCGGAGATTCGGTCACATGACGACGAACATCTCCGAGTGTGTGAACTCTATCCTGAAGGGGGTCAGAAATCTCCCTGTAGCATCCCTGGTGAAGGCAACATATTGTAGGCTTGCGGAACTGTTTGTTCGCAAGGGGAGAGAGGCTGAGGCCCAGATGGGAACAGGACAACAATTCAGTCAGCATTTGGTGAAGTGTATTGAGGCCAACATGAAGACGGCCAGGTGCTTCACGGTGACGCTGTATGACCGGGATAACTCCGAGTTCACTGTAGCAGAGACAACTCCGACTGGTTCTTTCTCCTTGGGTACTTACAGAGTATCACTTGCCTCTCGGACATGTGACTGCGGGTACTTCCAGGCTCTTCATTTCCCGTGTCAGCACGCACTTGCGTGCTGTGCATACTCACGGGTCACCTGGACCTCTTACGTTCACAGCGTCTATCAGATTAGCTCGGTCTTCAATGTGTATCGGATGGGATTCACACCTCCCATCCCGGAGGGCTTCTGGCCACCTTACGACGGGCCCACGGTGATTCCAGACCCTGCCATGAGGCGTGCCAGAGAGGGTCGTCCTAGATCCACTAGGATACGGACGAATATGGACGCGGCGGATCCGAATCGGCCAAAGAGGTGCGGCCTATGTCGCCAACCCGGACACACGCGACGTAGTTGCCCACAGGTTGGAGGCTCGTCTCAGACAGGACACCATTAGTATGCATGTTGTTAGTGTTAGCATTATCTACATTAGTGCGCATCTTGCTAGTCTTAGAGTTATTTAGATTATTTCCCATGTTGTTAGTGTCAGTATTATTTACATTAGTGCACATGACTTTTAGTTTGATTGTTGCGAGCTGTAATGAATATGGCTTCTTTAATTATGTATTTTTTCTTTAAAGTTCAATCATGTATGATAGTGGTTTGTACTTTTTTTGTTATGTTATAGTCTGTTTACCTATGTTTTTTTTTATTTCTGTTCTGGGACATTCATTTTGGATGATCAATGAATCTTGAAACAGTTTAGCGTTTATTTTTTCTTATTAAACTGTGTCCGGGTTGGCGACATAGGCCGCATCTCTTTGGCCGATTCGGATCTGCCTCGTCCATAGATACACAGCTCAGTCAGTCTCACACATAGTTCGAACCGGCCTGGTTCGAACTATGATTGGTGTAATTCGAACCAGCCCGGTTCGAATTACATGCAAACCTTCTCTCTCTATAATTCGAACCACCTTGGTTCGAATTACCTTCATTCCTAATTCGAACCAGGCTGGTTCGATTTAGTACCAACAGAAAACCCTAATTCGAACTCACCTGGTTCGATTTACTAACAAATAGAGTTCGAACCAACCTGGTTCGAATTATATAAAAATACGATCTGGCTTATTGCTGAAACGATTTTTACTTTGGCGTATTTACGTAATTTTTTGAGCCTGTTGGCTTAATATGGTTTTTTACCCTTTTATATATATACATTGTCCCGTGTGTCTTATACTGCACTCCTTACTGGTTACTTATCGGGATTGTAAAAACAAAAACTAAGTAGAAAACCGTGGCCCAATGTTCAAATCTTTGATACTATACAATTACAAAGGGCAATATCAGCAACCAGAAATTGGGGCAAAAGAATCAGTGATTCTGATTTTACTCAATTTTCTTTTTCTCTTTTTTCATTCTTAATCCATGTACATACTATAAGCAATAGTACAGGGGATAGAACAAATACAAGATACACGACAAAGGTTCTATTTGAACATTGGTGTAGCAAAAACTTGTGTGCATACATTTAGGATGCTACTTTATATTTTATCACAATCTGGATTTCTTGGAGGACAAGGTAGATGGTGACAATGGTGAAAGTACTGAAGACGAAGACAACGATGACAATAGCGATGAATCGCAGGGATGAGTCATCGGCGATGGGCTGCAATCTTCGGATCGCGATCTTTTGCAGCATCTTTTCTCTCCTTCCTTCACTTCACCCTTCATGATGAAATCTTTTAAGCGTCTTACATCGGATAACTTCACCGGCTTTAATAGAAAGTCCTCTGCTCCTTCCTCCAAGCATCTGTTAATTAGAACATTTTATAAGGTTCTTGGATGAACTGAAGATCATATAAGTGTGAAGACGCGAGACTCACGTGTCTTAAAGTTTCGGACTTTTTAACACATATAGGATTACCTATTAAGGTGACTACCATCTTCACTTGAAGATGATAGTTAAAATGTGGATATGTATTATGTTAAGTAATTCAATCAAACATGTCAAATTATCTAATAATTCACTAACTATTAAATCACCTTAATTTCTTACCGTGAAGTTATAAGACCATGTATGATGTATGAGTCAAGGACTTTATTCAATCGAATTCGGAACTAGGGAACATCATCTATGTTCAAATATGCTATTCTTTTCCATTGGAAAAAATAAGGTTTCAGATGCAAAATGATGCTAGCTAGTCCTAGATTTTTCTAGAGGTACTTGATTTTCTCTATCTTAGAATCACAAGCTAATAAACAAAAAATGTTACCCATGTCATGCCAAATGCTAGAGTCAATGAAAGAAAGAATGATTAGTTGAGAGCTTACCTATCAATTCTAGTCAAGATATTCTCCGATGACATGATCACCACTGGAATCTCTCTAAAAACAGACGATTCCTGCTGAAATTGAACACAAATTTACATAAACATATGATTGTATTGATGATGATAGTTTTGTGCACATAACATTCAATCTGTTAAGAACAAATTACACACCTTGATTTTCTTGAGAAGATCATAACCAGTCATCCCCGGCATCGAATAATCAGTCATTATCAAATTAACCTTCACACTCTGCCGCCATAAACAAATCAAAACAAACAAACATATAATAAGAACCACAGAATCCCAAGAAATGAAAACAAAAAAAGTTTGTTAGTTCTTCTTTGCTTACATCAAATCCAATGGAGCTTTTCTTATCCCCATCCAACCCCAAATACTGAAGAGCTCTAGTTCCACTCTCCACCACTGTCACTGCCATAAACAAAAGCTTCAGAATCAGAAAAACCATTGAATGAACCATTAATCCAGATGCAACAAACAACAAAGACTTGCTTGGTGAATTACCTTTGCAAGAAGATATCTTGAGCAAGCGTTCAATGACCTTTCTATCCACAAGACTATCATCAACAGCTAAAACATGAAGCTCATTTGCACCAGAAGGAGATTCCTCAAGCTTCTCAGGTAAATTCTGCCTCAAAACTTCACCACCAGCCATAGCCAATAAATAAAATCAGAAACCCAAGAGAGATTTTGATGAGAAGAGAGAAAATGTGTTGAAGGGACACAAGAAGGAGAAGAAATGAAGATGGTGTGGTGTTTAAGTATGGAGAAAGAATGGAGAGAGAAAGCGACGCGCATAGATTAGTGAATACTAAATGGGAAAGAGAGATTTGTGGGGCTGATCTTGGTTGAATTAATAAAAAGGAATAAAGGTGACAGATTCGGAGGATCCAAATCTCAGAGATCTTTGCAAATCCATCCACCTCCACTTGTCCCTTCTCATGTCATCATCAATATCAAAATCATAATCAAAATCCATATCTTATATTATATTATTATTATGTCCCCCCAATATCTCATCTTAATTAAGAGGGTTTTCTTTTCTTTAATTAACTATGATGTTAATTGATAAACACTATATTGATATTTGTAAAAACCAATTTGGCTCCTGGAGTGAAAATCTTACTCATTTATTTAAATTAGTGATAAGGGTTGAGAATATAAATTTTATTTTATATACGTAATAATTTATTAATCAACAATAAATTTTTAATTAAAATTTAAATTTATGATAGATTAATTATTAGATAAAAATAATTTGACTAAGTTATTTTGATATAATACTTATTGATATTTTAACTGTTATTTTTATATCGGTAATTATTTTTACATAAGAGATTATAGTAACTACTGCTATAATAAGCACCTCTTTGGAGGAGGAAAAAAAAAACTCAAATCAACATTTCAGATTTCTCTTGGTTAATTATAGTTTCTTTAATCATAATTAGAAAATTTTAAATGGGAAATGTGAGGAAAGAAGATTTTCGTCGTGTGTATCTATATATTATTATGATAAATTATGTTTTCATATTGATATTATGATATTAATAAATCACGTAATTATAGTGTTTATTACACGAAAAGATTCTCATAACGTTGGTCACGGTCAGAGTCAGACAGGGCCTAAATATGTAATATGGTCCCGGTGGCTGCCGCGGGTTTGACTTGACATTAGTTTTGAAGCTAAACGACCTTTTCCTCTTTTTTTTATTATTAGTTTTTTTTTTTTTTTTTGCAACCACCTTTTCCCTTGTCTCATAGAATATTTGTTTTTGTTTATTAGATGTCGTTATTAATAAATAATAATACTATTTACAGTGTAAGTTGCACATATTTTTTTCCCTTAATGAAGATAGGATATCTTTTCCACTAATAAGAAAAGTATACAATTGGTCCCGCATTTCTCTTGTTTGCATACTAATATTTTATTTTAAAGGCTAAACAATGGATGTTCTAATTTAATATTTTTTAATATTTTATTTTTATCACATGATGTGCGAAATTAATTATGGTCGAAACAAAAATGATGTAAGTTGATACTTGTTCTAAATAAGAATGGATAATGAGGAATTTGATTATACGGATTCAGACGTTACATAGATAATCTAATAATAAAAGAAGATATTACTCTATAAAACAGAAAATCTCAAAGAATAAAACGCACATCTGAGGTAATAAATGTCTTAACGAAATACTCGAAAAAGATATAAAACAAAAAAACAAGAGAACTCGAAATAGGTAACAAAAAATTTATCGCTATCTCCTGCAAACACTTTTAATTTAAGCATTGGAGTACTTTTACAAGAATCCTTTTTGGTCTGATGTGAACATAGTTCAAGTCGAAATCTCTGAAACATAGGTATGAATTGGCACCGTCTGTAGGAATCCCGAATCTTTTCACACCCGAATCTTTTCACACCATGGATGACTATAAAATTCAATCAAATTAACCTAAACAACTCCATAAAGAAACGCTTCACGAAGATGGGCATGAAACAGATCCCAATACTACAGAAATGTATCAAGTTCCTCTAGGTTTCAAGCAGCCTCAAAATCACAATGCCGGAACTCGGCACTTCGTTGGATTGCAGATTATTTCCATGCAATACAGGAGATGCGTCATCAAATGCAAGAATTAGACCGTAAGGACCCCACAAAGAGCTCGAGATTTCCATGGGGAAGATGACTACGACGAGATAGGAGAGATTCATCTCGATGCGAGGGAAAACATTGGATCATGAAAGGTATGAAAGGTGAGGAGGATCTAATTCACAATCTGCTCAATCAAAAAGGAAACGAACTTTACAAAGGAGTCTGAGTCCTAGGAGATATAGAGATTCTCGGGAGCACATCATCATGGGACAGATGCCATTCACCTCGCATGTTCTTTAAGTCAAGTTGCCTAAACCAAAAGATCTCAAATACAAAGGCAAGTCAAAACCTCAGGAGCATATTGATGCCTTTGAAGCACGCATGAACCTAGAAGGAGTAGGAGATGTCATAAGATGTAAGGCATTGTTGGTTACACTATTTGGACCAGCGATGGTATGGTTCAACACTCTATCCTCCAGTTCTATCTCCTAGTTTTATGATATCAAAATCAAATTTCTTGCTTACTTCACCACGAGGCAAAACTAAGCCAAACATCCTATCTCATTACTTTGTGTAGAACAAAGGGTTGAAAAAAGCAAATGAGATTACCGGGAACGTTTCAATAAAGCACTTTTGGAAGTTAATATGCAAACTTCCAAAGTTATATGTATTTGCCTTATAGTTGGGTTACTTGAAGGAGACTTCAAAAAATATCTCACTTCTAAAAATGTCAAATCTATGGAGAAAATCCATCAAATTGCTTTGGAATATATGAGAGATGAGGATGTTACAAGGGTAGTGTCGACTAAACAGAAGAACTCAGCTCCTTCACCTAATAAGGCCACGAGCTCGGCATAAGCAACACCAAAGCCGTTAGTTCCTTGGGTAAGCAAGTTCTCCACATATACACTTCTAGTCGCATCACTAGCAGATGTTTATCAACAGGTGTCGCATAAGGGCATACTCCCCAAAGCCAGACAAATAAGGCCAAGGGTTTCCTTGACTAAATCATAATATTGTGATTACCATAGATCCTATGGTCATAAGATGGAAGACCGTATACATTTAAAGAACGATTTGGAACAAACCATCCAAGATGGAAAATTTTTGGAAATCGTTCAGTATGCTAGGCCGCCTCGTCATCATAATGACAATGAGGACCGAGAAACCATGAACCCTAGAAACACTAAACCTAGTGAGAATCAAGATGTCACTGCACAAATAGTGTTAAACATAGTTGTGGAAAAAATGGTATAGTGAAGTCCAGAAATACAATCAAGAAGGATGTCAAAACTGCAAGTTTCGAAGTCCTGAAAATACAGAGTTTTTCGATTGTTCAATTTATTACTAAGGATTTTCAATATTCCACATTGGAAGATTATGAGACTTTGGTTATCACAGCTAAGTTATGAATGGGATTCTAAGGAGAATCATGGTAGATACAAGGTAAATTCAAATTTGTTGTTCAAAAATACATTTGATGCTTTAGGCCTTAAAGATCAACATCTCAAACCACACTAGCCTGGGGTTGTGGGTTTGGGAGATCACTATTCAAGCTTGAGGGAGCTATCAACCTCTTCTTCATATCGACATCTCCTTCACAATAGGGGAGGGATCAGAAGCTCGGATTGTGCAGGCAGAGTTCGCTGTTCTACAAGATTCAATAGCTTACAATGTCATTCTTCCGCAAAAAACACTTAATGATTTTTGTGTGTTCATTTCAACTAAGTTTTCTGTCATGAAGTATTTGACAACTGAAGGTTGGGTCGTAACAATCCGTAGAGATCAGATAGTAGCTATCAAATGCAACAATGCGAGTTTGACCTTAAGCGATAAAGTGAAGGAGTCTACAAGTGTATTTTTGGTGGATTTGGATTCCCTAATTCAGGAGAAACCAAGACCTGAGCTCAATGGGAATTTGGAAAAATATACATTGATCAACAGAGACTTGCCCTATTGCTTGAAGTCAGAATTCCAAAATTTCTTGAGAGGAAATGTCGATTTGTTTGCATGGGAGTCATCCGATATGTCGAGCATTGATCCTACGTTCATGTCCCACCAACTTGCCATTGACCACTCGTACAAACTGGTTGCACAACGACGTTGTAAGATGTAACAAGACTGAGCTAACAATGTCAAAAGACAAGTACAAGGGTTACTGAATGGCAAATGTGTGTAAATTACACCGATTTAAATAAATCATGTCCTAAAGACGATTTTTCTTTACCCAATATTGACAATATGATTGACTATTCATCTAGTTATCGGATAGTAAGTTTATCAGATGCGTATAGTGGTTATAACCAAATTCTGATGCATCAACTAGATGAAGATAAAACTGCCTTTCTCACTCCGAAAAGAATTTACTGTTATACTGTAATGAATTTGGTTTAAAAATGCATAGGCCACTTATCAAAGGTTGGTGGCTAAAGTGTTTAAAGAGCTTGTCGGAAGGAATTTAAAGGCCTACATTGATGACATGTTGATAAATATCAGAGATGCTGATTTAATTGCTAATTTGCGAGAAACCTTTCATTTCCTTTGACTTTATAAGATGAGATTGAACCTAGCTAAGTGGTGCAAAGGCTTACATGTCGTCTGGCTACTTTGTAGAGGTTCTTAGGTACCTCAACTAAAAAAGCGAAGCCCTTCTCCAAATTAATGAAGAAAGGGGTCGCTTTTGAATAGATAAAGGAGTGTGAGGATGCCTGACGAGGAAAAAATCGTTGGTAAAGATTTTCACAAAATTTATCGCATTGCAAGTATAGATCTAAACCGACAATTAAACCTCAATCAAATTTAATTTTTTTTGTCACTTAAGCAAACCCAATAAAAATCAATCGAAATATTTAAACCTCGGGTTGTCTCTCTAAAATTGAAGAATAACAATTGCAATAAACCAATAATTGCAAGGCATCAATAATAACAATTGAAGAAACAAGCAATAAACATGAAATACCTCAAATTGCATTAATAAGAAATAAAATCTAACATGAAAAGTTCATAAACTAAATTGGAAAAATAGGAAAAATCAACAAGAGAAAATAAACTAAGATACTAGAATAATAAAATGTAGAATAGAAACCAAAACAACACAATGTGAAAATCTGAAGTTGAGAAGAGCTAAACCTAAAAACCTAAAACCTAGAGAGAGGAGAGAGCCTCTCTCTCTCTATAAAACTACATCTAAACCTAAAGTTGTGGAATGACTTTTATGAATGATTGATTCCTCCATCCAGCTCCACTCTGCAGCCTCAAATTTGGAATTTCGGGCCTGAAACTGGATCAAAAAGGAGCCCAGAAATTGCCCACAGCGTTTTCTATAAATTGCAGCACGTGACGCTCGTCACGCGTACGCGTCACTTGACGAAGTCCTGGTCACGCGTACGCGTCGTCCCACGCGTACGCGTTGATTGTATCCTGCGCCAGTCACGCGTACGCGTCATACTACGCGTGCGCGTCGCTGCCAGCTTCTCAAAACTCCAAATTCTTGTGTTTCTTCCCCTTTTGCATTCTTCTTATCCATCCTTTAAACTATTCATGCCCTTTAAACCCTGAAAATACTCAGCAAACATATCACGACATCGAATGGTAATAAGGAGGAATTAAAATTAGCTAAATTAAGGCCAAAAAAACATGTTTTCAATCATAGTACAAAATTAGGAAGAAAAATGTAAAACATGCGAATTATATGCATAAGTGTGAGAATAATGAGTAAAATCCACTAAATTGAGTACAAGATAAACCCTAAAAATGAGTTTTATCAATCTCCCCACACTTAAACATTAGCATGTCCTCATGCTAAGCTCAAGAGAACTAAAAGAGTGAAAGCAAAATGGTAGAAATTATGCAATACAACCTATCTAAATGCAAACTACTTACATGCAAGATGCTATTCTAATTACTATCTATCTATATATATAAGCATATATGTGGTCAAAGTGAGTCAAATTTCAAGAAGTCATATATGCACAATCAAGGGCTAAATGAATCATATCAAAATACATTCACAGTTGAGTTGAGTTAATCAAAAGAATTCACAAACTTGCAAGACAAGCAATGATCAAATATGGGCATATGGAAATGAGCAATTAACCAATCAACAATTATCAAGTGTACAAATACAAATATCATGAGGATTTTTTTTTTCTACAATTTCACACGAGTATACACTCAAATTCTCAATAATTTTCAATAAAAATAAAGCAAATTCTCATCAACCAAAGTTCTTACATTTTTCCACACTTAGTTGACACACACTCATTATCTTAACCTAACCAAAGATTCAAACAGGATAATTAATTGTTTTTTTGCTTAAGGCTAGTGATGTGGTAATATAAAGAATAAAAGAGGATTAAAAGGCTTAATGTAGCAAATAAACGTAAATGAAATGGTGGGTTATTTGGAATAAGTGAGCTATAATCAAATGATAGCCTCAATAACATAATTGCATTAAAATACACTAAATAATGGACATATAGAATGGAACAAACCACAGATTGCAATCATAGAGAAGAAATACACAAGAATAAAAATCATGATTAAATAATGTAGCAATGCAATTAAGCTAAAAAACTCACGAATTGTATGTTCTTAGCTCAAAAACCATATTCTAAGCTATATACATATATCATGCAAGTTTAAAAAAGTTTTAACTCAAATCAATATGAATCTTAAATGCCCTTTCTAAGAAAAAATGAATTTCTTGAAATTTTTAACAAATTGACCAACATTTATCATTATATATATACTAAATGAAATGTTGTGATTATGAAAAGCTAAAAGTTTTTTTTAGTTCACTCCCTATTTTCAATCAAACCAAATTCTCATATGTAAAAGGGTAAACTAAGCTCAATAATCCACATTTTCCAAATCACAACTAATAACTAGAAGTAAAATTCAAGCTAAATATCTAAGATATATACAAGCCCAAAGTGCAAAATGCAATAAAGGAAAAATAAACAAAAGTACAATAAAATAAAAATGTGCAAGTACTAAAAATAAGACAAAATAAAGCAAAATAAAACACAAGTCTGAAATGGTTCACCAAAATATAGTCCGCCGGAGATGGCGACCTCCCCACACTTAGATGAAAGCATCGTCCTCGATGCTCCTCAAATCAAGTTAGGTGAGCGGGGTCAACGTCTACGTCTGGCTGCGGCTGTGGCTGTGCCTCTGGCTCTGTCGACTGTGACTGTGCAGGTGCCTGTGGTTCTGTAGGATCCTCAAGCTGTGCAACCACCTGCTGTGCCTCATCCTGTGTCTCCTCCTGTGCCTCCTCCTGCTGGTCATCCTCCTCCTCAGATTGCTTCGACGGTGTCTCAGGCTCCGAGGGAATGTCAGTACGCCTGGAAGTCATGATCAGCCTCAAATGTGCATAGCGTCGCTTGTTGCGACGCTCAGACTACTCATAACGTCGCAACAAGCGCTTCTCCATCCGATCCATGCGCTTAAAGAGGCGCTGCACAAGATGGTAAACCCGATGAGAAGTGGATGATGGTGCTGCTCGAGATGGTGCAGATGGTCCTGCTGGAGCTGAAGAAGTAGTCGGCTCAGTAGCTGCTGTTATGGCCGCTCGGTCTCTGCGGCGGGCTACTAGGCGGTCACCAAACTAATCACTCCAAATCAGAACTACCATATCGGCCGGAACCTCAGTAGCATGAGTACTGGGCATGACATAGTTGCATAGAATCTGCTGCCACACCTTGGCTTCCTTCGTCAGATAGTCGAACTTAATGCCTCTCGGAGTTGCTTTTGAAGATCCTTGCTCCCAAGGGGCATCAGGAAGGGCAACTGTACGATGCACTGCGTCCCAATCAAAAGTCATACACTTAATATCCTCCTCAGTCTGATAGAAGACATCCTTATCACTGATCTTAGGCTAAAAGTGGAGGATGTCCTCAATAGCCTCCTCTATAATCAGAATCTACCTATCTCTGAGATGAACTGCATCAAGGGTCACTCGGTAGAAATTGCAGTAGAACTCCCTGACCCAAGATTCGTTCACTCGCACCAGCTCTCTGTCCAGAAATACCCAACCCCGATCCCTAATCTAAGGCTCAGTAAACTGTCTCAAATCAGAAGGGATAGCCAGCGTCTTCTCCATAATGAGGTTCCGCTTATCAAAGTGCGGAAATCTGAGCTCACAGTATAGGTTGGCAAACTTAAATTGGTTGTTGGAAGGCGTAGCTTGGTCAGCCTTGTCCTTTTCATTAAAGTACCGCTCAGATAAACCTAAGGTCGCCGGCTCAGTGGATGGCTGTGACCTTTTCCTCTTACTGGAGGTGGCCTTTGCTTTGCCTTTCCCTCTGTCAGACATCCTGAAAACAGAAATTACAGGATACAGAATATTAAATAAAGCAGAGGAAAGAAAAGCAGGTAAATAAGCAAGCAGACAGAAAAACAGGCAACAGGAGGCTAATGAGACTCAATCATGAAGTGAGTTTAAAGAAATGAACTCTTGGAATGCAATAAAACATAATTCAAACATCAATCAGAATACAAATCAAGAATTCATGCATTAATAGCAGGATGCTTGTTTGTTAAGTAACAACAATTATCATGCCTCAAAAGGAAACTAAAAGAGTTAGTTGAAAACTAAAAGAAAGGTTAAAGAGTCAAGTAAGTCAAGAGTTAGAAAAGTGGGTTAAAATTAGCGGCATGGTAATGTTGTTCTTAACCAAAATGAGTGCAGTAGTGCACAAAATTAAAGAACAAGCAATCTCACTTTCATGAGAACAAAACAAATCATTGATGATGAGAGATGTAATGTAAGAGGCACAAAAAGAATTGGAGTCATCAACAATGCATATCAAGTAGAAAGGGAACCAAGAGGGCTGGAAATGCTAACCAGTCACCCCATGAATTGGCTTTGGTTGAAACCAAATAAATCAAAAGTCAAAATTACTCAAGTCAATTCATGAGTGTAATTTAAGAGCAAAACAGTTTTTAAAAAAAATAGGGCAGCATTCCGGCAGAAAATGGACGTTCCCGGAAAATCAAACAGCAAAATCAACAATGCATATGAATTCCATAAATGTCAAGCAGCATGAAGAACAAGAAAATTCATATGACCTAGGCATCATTAAGCAGAATAGAATAGCTCAGATCAGCATTGCAATAAATTGGCTATTTCCGAAACTCAATCAATCAATTCAGATTTCCTATGAATTCATGACAATTAAGAACACCAAAAACCATGTGTAAATTCATAGGGAGTAAGCAAATGAACCAACATATAGCAAGAAGGTACAATAAGCAATTGAGCCATAACCAAATAAGCAACATGCAGCATGCTTTCTTGGAACAATGAACAAAATACTGGCTTAAAGCACAGCACCAAATCAGCAACAATTCACAAAAATAATAGATTCAGTCAGCCTTCTTTTATTGAATTCAGCAATCAATCATAAGTAAGGAATATGGAGTCAAACAACTAAGCATCATTGAATCAAACAATGAAGACCGAATCGAAATAAGAACTCAGCAGCAATAACAACTCACATTCATAATTTAGCAAAATTAACATCACTGCAAACACAATTCAGAATTTATGGATTCCAGAGAAACAGCAACATGAACCATTCAATAGCTAGCAATTTCAATTCAAACATGGCACCAAATTCACTCAAACAGTAACATATGTGCACCTCAGCAGAAGAGAATCATCATCATCCTGATAAACCCAGAGCAGTACAGTGAAGCATGCACCAATTCAGACAGTAAAAATATGAAACCTAAATCCACTAACAAACAACTTAAATCACCTAACCACATGCATTTCTAACTAACCTAATTGAGCAGAATGTAAACAATACTTACTAAATAACTAAACAGAACAAGGAAAGAAGAAATGGAAATGCAGGGGAAACAGGGGAACCTGGAAGAAAGCAGAACTGGAAGAGGAAAGGATAGGATGATAGTACCGCCTAGAGATGGCGGCGACCTGGTGGAACTGGCGTTGAGATGGTAGAACTGGCACTGGGAAGCAGCGCAGAACAAAGGAAGGCAGAGCAGAGGGGCAAAGCTCTTCTCTGGTTGCAGCGACGAGAAAGGACGGCTAAGGGAGAAAGAAGGGGTTGTGGTGGTGAATGAGATTCGCCGGCGGCAATGGAGGCCGCGGCGGTGCTGGTGGTGGCGGAGAAGTGAACGGCCGAAAGAGAGAATGGGGAGAAGAGGAAAGGAAGAAGAAGAAGAAAAGAAGGACAGAGGGGCGGTTGGCGGCTCGAGTTCGCTGGACTGGGGTGGCCGATGGTGGTTGATAGAGGGTGGTTATGGGGGTGGTTGAGTTTGCAGAGGAGGGAAGAGAGAAAAGAAACATTGAGGTGAGAGGGGTAACGGGTGACGCGAAGGGCTTAGGGCTCACGCGTGAGGGGTACTGGAATTTAAACCCACGCGTACGCGTGGGTCACGCTTGAGCGTGAATGCGCAAAATAAGGATCGACACAACTTGTCATTGACGCAGACACGTGAATGGGAAGAAGTGAAGGTGATGCCACGCGTACGCATTAGACGAAATTGTGCTAAACGTACAATTTTAACGCTCTTTTTGCGCAATTTTCTGTAACTTTTGCATTGGGGTGGCATTTTGGTTCGACGCGTACGTATCGGTCACGCCCACATGTGGAATCTCTTAAATGAGTATGACGCGCACGCGTCGACGATGCACACGCGTGGTTGGAGTTGTGCGCCCAGCACCCTACCAGCGCAGTTCCAGCGCAACTTTCTGTAATTTTTTGTTTTAGAGCAAAATTCGCATGGACGCGTACGCGTGGGGCACGCATACGCATCACATCTCCCCCTTTTTTTAAAGAAAACTAACAAATTGCCAGAATAACTCTAAACATTATTAAACCACTAGAAACACAATTTAAACTAAGCAAACATAGCTAAAAATGAAAATTTAACTTATTACCACTAGAAATAAAAGAGAAAATAGGAAGTATATATCATGGTGGATTGTCTCCCACCTATCACTTTTAGTTAAAGTTCTTAAGTTGGACATTTGGTGAGCTCCTTTTCATGGCGGCTTGTGTTTGAACTCATCTTGAAACTTCCACCACCGATTGGACTTCCAATAAGCTCCATCCTCTCTAAGTGAATTCACCAAGCCTTGATGATGTTCTTCATAAGCTTTGAACTTCCAAAGTTGATCCTCCGATATTCCTGGATCCCAAATATTGTTTCTACACCCGTCTTTGAGTGGATCTTCATTATTCCAACCGGGTGGCAAGCAGTCCAAATTCTCAATGAAGTACCAAACTCGTCTCTTAGACCCATCTAATGGATCACCAATACGACCTTTGCATCTAGCTCTTGAAATCTCAACCTTGATGAGTCTTGATTTGCAAATCCAACCACTAAACATCCTTCTCTTACACTTCATTCCACAAAGCCTCCTAAGTTGATCGTCTATTTCAAGAATACCATACTCGAGTGGGGCAATAAATCGAATCGACATAAATTTTACCCACTCAAATAAAGGAGTAGCTAGCAACCTAGGTAGAGAAGTCTCCAGCGATCTTGACAAAGCATATTCAACTCCCGTCCAACCTTTTCGAAGAGCTTCCACCTCAATGTTTCTTTCAAGTTCATCGGGAGAAGGTTGGCTTGATTCGTGATCATCATCACTAAGGGAGCTTGCCTCTTGACCTATCCCATCCAATTCCTTATAAGGAATATGCTTTGGAAGTTGTGCACTTTCTTCCTTAACCTCCTCTTCAAGCCCAATGGGATCAATTATAGTAAGAAATTCATCGATTATTGAATCCATCTCTTGATCAATCTCCTCAAAGTCTTCAATCATGATATACTCTGGAGGTTGTTCACCTTCCTCAACATCAAATTCACACTCCTTAGAAGGGGGCTCTATGATTTGAGTCTCCCATGGACTCTCAACATCTCCTAAGTCTTCAACCACTTCTTCCTCTTTCTATAATTACGGCTTCCTCCAATTGTTCGAGTACAAAATCAAATTTCTCATTTTCACCAGAGTTTCCAATCTCTATTTCATGCTACGCTCCTTACTTGATTCTCTACAAGTGGCCACAGGTGTATCTTGAGTATTCAAATATTGGGAGGCTAATCGATTTACTACCTCGTTTAAGGTAGCCATGAACTCTAGTACCTCCTTTTTCATCTCTTCTTGCCCTTGAAGAAGAACACCAAGGGTTTCATTCATTGGAGATTAGGGTGGATATGAGGGTTCACTACTTGGAAGGAAGGGTTCATGATAGGAATGTGGTTCATCTTGATAAGGATATGGAGATGGTGTATATTGAGGTGGTGGTTCTTGGGAGGAATTGTGTTGGAATGGGGGTAGTTTTAAGTATGGCTCATAAGGCGGTTGATATAACGGGTAAAGATTAGGGTCATATGAGGGTGTTTAGTAACATGGGGCTTGCGAGTGCGGTGGTTCAAAGCTATATTGAGGAGGGGGTTCATAGGTGTATTGTGGTGGGTATTGATTGTCACGAAGAGGTCCACCATAACCATTGTCTCGGGATGCATCATGGAACTCGTATTGCTCATAGTACATTAGAGGGGGTTGTTGCCAAGAGGGTTGATCAAATCCTTGTAGCTCCTCCCATCTTTGATTGTCCCATCCTTGATGCAAGCCTTCATTGTAATCTCCACTTCCTGTAACATAATTATAACCACACTCGTAGCCGAAGGGGTGAGAATTCATAGTAGAAAAAGGAAACAAAAACCAATAAAAATAAGCAACTAAATCCTAAAACTAACAAAAACTAAGAAACACGCAAAAAGCAATATATACAATAACCAATAATAAGGCACACGTTTGCAATTCTCCGGTAATTGCGCCAAAAATTGACGGGGGAAAAATCGTTGGTAAAGATTTTCACAAAATTTGTCGCATTTCAAGTATAGATCTAAACCGACAATTAAACCTCAATCAAATTTAATTTGTTTGTCACTTAAGCAAACCCAATAAAAATCAACCGAAGTATTTAAATCTCGGGTCGTCTCTCAAGGAATTACAGGAAGTGTACTTATAATTGGTTATGAAAAAGTATTTTTGGGGTTTTTAAATGTTGAACAAGGAATGCAAATAATAAGGAGGTAAGCTAACAACTAAGAAAAGTCCTAGCAAGGATTGATAATTGGAATTTCTATCCCCATCATCGTAGTCACTTGTGATGGTAATTGCCTTTTGCTCTTACTTAGTTAACCTCTAACAATTGAAGGTAAGTCAAGTAAGTGATTCAACTTAGTTTCATAAGTCCTAATCAAAGACTAGATTTAGTAAAGTCTAAGCCAACTAGCAAGTCTCAATTGCCAACTAACAAGAGACTTTGGCAATTCAAGAGTCTCCAAATACTCAATCCAAGCTAAGAATATAAAAATTTAATTCAAAATCCTACCAAGCATTTTATCAAACACTTGGAAGGTACAAAATAAAAACATAAAAAAGCAATAAGAGGATGTTAAAGCTAAACCAATAATTGCAAGGCATCAATAATAACAATTGAAGAAACAAGTAATAATCATGAAATACCTCAAATTGCATTAATAAGAAATAAAATCTAACATGAAAAGTTCATAAACTAAATTGGAAAAATAGGGAAAATCAACAAGAGAAAACAAAACTAAGATACTAGAATAATAGAATGTAGAATAGAAACCAAAACAACACAGGGTGGAAATCTGAAGTTAAGAAGAGCTAAACCTAAAACCTAAAACCTAAAACCTAGAGAGAGGAGAGAGCCTCTCTCTCTACAAAACTACATCTAAACCTAAAGTTGTGGAATGACTTGTGTGAATGATTGATTCCTCCATCCAGCTCCACTCTACAGCCTCTAATTTAGAATTTTGGGCCTGAAACTGAGTTAAAAAGGAGCCCAGAAATTGCCCCAGCATTTTCTGTAAATTGCAGCACGTGATGCTCGTCACGCGTACGCATCGCTTGACAAAATTCTGGTCACGCGTACGCGTCGATTGTATCCTGCGCCAGTCGCGTGTACGCGTCGTACCACGCGTCCTCGTCGCTGCTAGCTTCTCAAAACTCCAAATTCTTGTGTTCCTTCCACTTTTGCATGCTTCTTATCCATCCTCTAAACCATTCCTGCCCTTTAAACCCTGAAAATACTCAGCAAACATATCACGGTATCGAATGGTAATAGGGAGGAATTAAAATTAGCTAAATTAAGGCCAAAGAAACATGTTTTCAATCATAGTACAGAATTAGGAAGAAGGAAAATGTAAAACATGCGAATTATATGCATAAGTGTGAGAATAATGAGTAAAAATCCACTAAATTGAGCACAAGATAAACCCTAAAAATGAGATTTATCAATGCCTCCAAAAACTTTAAAAACTTTGTTATCATCTCGTCCTGTCCTGGCAAAATCAGAACTCCGAAAAGCCATTATATTTGTACTTGCGGTAACCGATAAGTCTATAGCTTCAGTCTTAGTATTGGAAGGAGAAAGAAAATAACAATGACCTATGTATTTTATCAGTAGGATCCTTCAAGGTCCCGAATTAAGATACTCAAAATTAGAAAAATTTTCTTTTGCACTTTTTAACATCGGTATGTCAGTTAAGACAATATTTTCAAAGTTACCTAATAATTGTATGTACTGACCAACCAATTAATTTTTTTTTTGCAAAAGACAGATTTGGCAATTTGGATGATGAGCTGGTCGATAGAGTTATCACATTTTGATATACAATACAAACCATGCTCTGCTATAAAGGCGTAAGTAATGGTAGATTTTTTGACCGAAATGACCTACTCCACTCCCAAACTCCTAATCTGGGAGCTCCATTTTAATAGGATCCGAATACGAGATCAGTATCTATAGGAATCATCCTAACTAAAGGAGAAGATTTGGTCATTGAAGCCTCCATTAAGTGTGATTTTCCAATCTCAAACAATCAAGCTGAATATAAAGCTTTAATTGCAGGATTGATGTTAGCATATGAGGTCAGGGTAACGATACTTACGGTGTTCAGTGATTCCAAAATTGTAACCTTCCAAGTTAATGGCGAGTATCAAGCTTGGGGACCACTGTTGCAATTATATCTCAAGAAGGTACAAAGTGAAATTTTAAAACCTAAATCATTTTGAATTAAGCACGTGTCCCGAGAGCAAAACTCATGAGCTGACATCTTGTCAAAGTAAGCCAGTACTAAACCAAGAAGTGGTAACCGAAGTCTAATTTCGGAAGTACTTTCGAAGCCATCTGTAGGTATTTTCGATATTATGGTATCACATGTTAGAAATATCACCACTTGATTAGATCCCATATGCATGTACCTTGAACATGGTGTTCTTCTTAGCCATCCTAAGGAAGCTAGCAAGTTACACCTAAAGTCAAGTAAATATACCATGATCAATGGATAGTTATATGAAAGAGGCATCTCACAGCCTCTACTTAAATGTCATAAACTTCAACAAATAAATTATGTGTTGCAGAAAATACATGAGGGGTGTTGTAAGCATCATATGGGAGGCAAGTTATTAGCACAGAAGGTCATAAGTGCTGGGTATTATTGGCCCACAATCATAAAAGACACAATGGACTACTTAAAAATATGTCTAAAGTGTTAGGTTTATGGCAATGTCCACTAAGCCCCACCTCAAGAGCTTATTTTTGTTATTCCGACAAGACCTTTTGCCAAATGGGGGATAGACTTATTAGGACCCTTTTCCTAAGGGCCTGGCCAAGTCAAATTTTTTATACTGGCAATTGATTATTTCACTAATTAGATTGAAGCTATGTCATTATCAAAGATAACAATGTCTCAGTATTAGAAGTTTATTTGGAGAGACATCTTGACGAGGTTTAGGATTCCTAAGGTGATAGTAATGGATAATGGGACTCAATTTGCAGATTCCAAATTTCAAGAATTTCTAAGTGGTTTAGGTATACACCAAGTATTTGTGTCGGTGGAACATCCCTAAGCCAATGGACAAGTTGAAGTCGGAAATAAAATAATCCTAAAGGGTTTGAAGAAGAGATTAGATAACTTTCTATTATCATGGGCTAATGAGATATGGTCAGTACTATGGTCGTATCGCACTACACCTCAATCTTCTATAATAGAAATGCCATTCTGACTTACTTATGGCAAATAAGCAGTAATACAAGTAGAAATCGGTGAGCCTAGCCCCCGGTTACCTCTCGGAGGTACATGAAATTACTCCGATTTAGATCTCATTGATGAAGTGAGATCCGCAGCTAACTTAGTTGAGCAGGCCTTAAAGCAAAAAATTGTAAAAAGGTATAACACAAGGGTTAAACCAAGGAGCTTCTAGATTAGCAACCTCGTGCGAAGAGAAGCTAACGCCAGAGCCTCGGGTACTCAAGGAAAGTTGGCTCTTGATGACAAGTCATCATATACCCATTTTTCAAGCTAATTTCACTTGTTTTGTTAGCATTTATGCACTTTCTTGTATCCTAAGTAAGTGATTTGGAGTGAAAATGCATAACTTCCTTAAATCAAGCAACCACCATGAAATTAATGATAATCCATGAGGTTTAAGCTAATTTTAATTGAATTTTAATTGATTTATAAGCCTCTTGAATTTAGTGATACTTGGAGTGTTGTTTTGGTTTATTGTAGGTGAAGAAAAGAAAAGAAAAGGAAAAGCGTAGCCTAAAAAGTGTAGCCCAAGGAAGAAGAAGCGTGGTTTAAGGGAGGAGAAGCGTGCCGCATTGCAAGGGGGAGGCAACATTGCCCTCCACAAGGGCACACTGCCCTCTAGGAGAGCAACATAAGGTGACCAAGCAAGATGAGGCAACTCTGCCCTGCCCACTCCAAGGGCAGAGCACAAAATGTGCCTTGAAACCAAGAGAAAAAGAACCTTGCCCTGCCCTTGTGGAGGGCAGAATCGGGCTCTCCAAGGAAGAAATTCAAAGGAAAATTGTCACCCATGCATGCTACAAGGATCGAACAAGGAACCATGAAGAAGCTAGGCACTAAGGTCCACTACCGTGCCAAGAAGCCAAGAAAAAATGTAGCGTGTTTGCCTCCTCCGTGGTTCGAACACGGGACGAGAAAGTTGGAACATTGCCCTGCCCTTGGCGCGGGCAGGGCAGCATCGTGTGTGTGGCAGCACCATGCACGCACCAATTTCGATCCTGGCGCACCAAGTTCCTCCCCTGGCAGCACCAACGCGCGCACTCCACAATTCTGGCGCATCAAAATCTTCCTGCCCTGCCCTTGGCGCGGGCAGGGCAGCGTTTTGCGTCCCTGGCAGCACTTTGGCGCACCAATCCTCGACCATGACCGCATCAATTCTCGCACCATGCACCAATTTTCTGCCCTGCCCTCCACAAGGGCAGGGCAGCCTCCTGGGAGTGAATTTTCATGGGCCGAAAATTCAAATTAAAACACCATTTTAATTCATTTCTTCACCAATTCAAAAGCCCATCCAAATTCCAATATCCAAGAATAGAAAGTGTATAAATAGAAGTTAGTTTGATGTAATTAGGACCTTTTTTTTTTAGACCTTTACTTTGAGCTTTGAATTTTTCACTTTTCTTTGGAGCTTTGGCACTTGTTCTTGGTGACTTGACTGAGATCTCTGAGAATTGGGGGGGAGAATTGATCTCTCTTCTTCCTCATTCTTGCCTAGGCACTTCTAATTTTCTTGCTTTGAGTTTTGGGTGTGAGAAATTGAGGAAATTCTGTCTCAATTCCCATTCAAACTCTTTTCAATTTGTTTTCTGCATAATTCAATTTAATTTCTGTTCTTCTATTGCTTCTTCTTTAATTTTCTGTCAATTGCTTAGATAATTCGGATCTGGGAAGGAAATTGGGTTTTAGGCTCTGCTACCTAAGCCCTTGAGTCCTGAGATCAAAATTCACTTGGGTTCTTCTGTGAACCTTGCTGCATTTTATTTCCTTTCTGTTTGAATGCTCATTGCTTCTAATTAAATTTCTGCTCAATCAATTGTTGCAATTTACTTTCTCTTTGTTTAGATTCTGCAATCCCATTCCTCAACCCCTTTTACATTCAAGCAATTTATCTTTCTTGCCATTTAAGTTACTGCAGTTTAAGTTTCTTGCATTTTAAGTTTCAGTCATTTATTTTCTTGTTCTTTAAGTTTCTGCAAATTTACTTTCCTGTTCTTTAATTTACTGCACTTCCCCCTTCCCCCTTTACATTTACTGTCATTTACTTCTTGTTAAACACAAATCACTCAACCAAAACTTGATTCGCTTGACTAAATCACCCACTAAACTAAAATTGCTCAATCCTTCAATCCCTGTGGGATCGACCTCACTCATGTGAGTTATTATTACTTGATGCGACCCGGTACACTTGCCGGTGAGTTTTGTGTTGGATCGTTTTCCACACATCAAGTTTTTGGCGCCGTTGCCGGGGATTGAAATAGATTGACAATGATTAAGTGAAGTGGAGGTCTAGATTAAGCACTTTTTCTTTTCTGTTATTCTAATTCTTACTAACACACTAACTGTTTGAATTTTTGCTTAAACTAACCAAAACCTCATTCTAGCAATAGATTGAAGTTTTATTAATTTTCTGGGTCTGTGTGTTTATTGTTGTGTGTTTGTATGTCAGGTATAGGAAGATCTTCCCCTATTATCTCTGAAATTGATCAAAGGACTCTTCGGAGAATAAGAAGAGCTGAAAGAGGGAAGAACATTGTTGGAGAAGAAGAATCTGAGGAGGAATTCCAAGACATGGAAGGAGATACCAATCAACCAGGAGAAGGAGCCAACAATAATCAACAACAGAGAAGAGTCTTGGCTTCATACACATTTGCAAATGCTAGGCATTGTGGGAGTAGCATTCTTCCTCCCAATGTCAATGCAAACAATTTTGAACTCAAGCCACAACTCATCACTCTGGTTCAAAACAATTGTTCTTTTGGAGAAGGGCCTTTGGAGGATCCAAATCAACATCTGTCTACTTTCTTGAGAATCTGTGACACAGTAAAAACCAATGGTGTACCTCCTGATAGCTATAAGCTGCTACTCTTCCCATTTTCTCTCAGAGATAAAGCCACTCAATGGCTAGAGACCTTTCCAAAAGAAAGCATCAACACTTGGGATGACTTAGTGAGCAAGTTTCTTGCCAAGTTTTACCCCCCTCAAAGAATTCTAAGGTTGAAGACTGAGGTTCAAACATTCACTCAATTGGAGGCCGAGAACTTATATGAAGCATGGGAAAGATATAAGGCTCTATTGAGGAAATGTCCACCTGAGATGTTCACTGAGTGGGACAAGTTACAAAACTTCTATGAGGGACTCACTCTTAAAGCTCAAGAAGCTCTTGATCACTCTGCTGGAGGCTCTTTACAGCTCATGAAAACCACAGAGGAAGCTCGAAACCTCATTGATATGGTGGCCAACAACCAATATTTCTTTGCTCATCAAAGACAACGCCAACCATCACAAAGAAGAGGAGTAATGGAGTTGGAAGGAGTTGATTCAATTCTAGCTCAGAACAAGATGATGCAGCAGCAGATTCAACAACAATTTGAGCAAATAGCCAAAAGGATTGATGGCTTGCAAGTGGCAGCAGTGAGCACCACAAGCCAACCTCCAACCACTTGGGTGCAAAGTGAAGAAACTCAAGAAGAGCAACAACAAGAGCAAGTCCAATACATGCATAACCAAAATCCTGGAACAAATGAAGTTTATGGAGATACTTACAATCCATCTTGGAAGAACCATCCCAACCTCAGATGGGGAGACAACCATAATCAAAACCAACAATCATGGCAAAGAAACATAGGCCAGAACAATTGGAAAAACACAAACCACAACCCCCAGCCAAACACTAACCAAAACTCATACAGAAAACCACAAAACAACTACCCAAATTCTAACCAATATCCACCCAATAACCACCCAACCAACCAAAACACTTATCTTCATCCATCAACACCCCAAAATCAACCCATCTCACAAGACTCACAGAGAATCACCAATCTAGAGCTGCTCATGGAGAAACTGATGAAGAACCAAGAATTGACAACCAAGAACCAAGAAGCCTCCATGAAGAACCTAGAGAGGCAGATTGGACAGATCTCCAAGAAGATTTCTGTGGAAAAACCATCAAGTTTACTACCTAGTGACACCATTCCCAACCCAAAGGAAGAATGCAAGGTAGTGCAACTAAGAAGTGGAAAAGTGTTAGTGGATGGTAACCAAGGAGCAACAAAGAAGCTTATGGAGAATGACAATGAACCAACAAAGAATGATGAAGCCACCAACAAGGACATGCTAAGCAAGAATGTCCCAGAAAAACTCAAAAAGGAAGATAGCAAACCACAGAATTTGAAGAAAGGAAAGCAAATCATGGAAGAACCAAGTCCAAAACAACATCAAGTGGAGAAGAACTCAACACCACCACTACCTTATCCACAGAGATTTCACAAGGAAACAAAGGATCAGCACTTCCACAAATTTCTTGAGACTTTCAAGAAGTTGGAAATCAACATACCTTTGGCAGAGGCTTTGGAGCAAATGCCTCTGTATGCCAAGTTTCTAAAGGAGCTCATTAACAAGAAGAGACAGTGGAATGAAAAGGAGACTGTAATGCTCAGTGAAGAATGTAGTGCACTCATTAAAAAGGGACTCCCTCCCAAGCTTGAAGACCCTGGAGGTTTCTTCTTACCATGCACTATTGGAAATCTGTTCATTAACAAGGGGATGTGCGATCTAGGAGCAAGCATAAATCTAATCCCATATTCTCTAGTGAAAAAGCTTGGTATAGAGGAGGTGAAACCAACACAGATGTCCTTGGAATTGGTGGACCAATCAATAGTATATCCTAAGGGGCTGATTGAGAACCTTTTGGTTAAGGTTGGCAAGTTCATCTATCCGGCAGACTTTGTGATCCTGGATTCTTCAGAAAATGGAAGTGACTCCATAATACTTGGTCGACCATTTTTGGCCACAGCTAGAGCCATTGTGGACATAGAGCAAGGAGAGTTAACCCTCAGGATGCATGAGGAGAGCATCATCCTGAAAGTCTTCCCAGAATTACAAATGGATGAAGAAACAAGCAAAATGAGTGATGATCTCCTTCCAAAGCAATCAACTGAAAAGGAAGTGGAACAGAAAAACAAACAGATGCAAGAAGAAAAAGGGATTCACAAGGAAGCAGGGGTGATCAGCAAGAAGGAAGGCATCACAGCTCAAGTAACTGTCAAGAAAGGAAGATCAACAAGCAAGAAAAAGATGAAGAATAAGAAAAAGGCTCACAAAGGGTGGAAGAACAAGAAAATCCCAACTGAAGGATTTTCTAAAGGTGATAAGGTGCAACTAGTATATCAACAACAGGGAGCAGAAGATTATTACACTGTCAACCAAATACTCTCTCTTGAGCATATGGAAATTGAGCATCAAAGCACACAGAGAAAGATGACAGTGAGAGGTGACAAGTTGAGACACCACCAACATCAACCACCTTAAAGGGAGGTCAATGTCAAGCTAGTGACAATAAAAGAGCGCTTCATGGGAGGCAACCCATGATTTAAGATTTCTGTCTTCTCTTTCATTTAATAAGCTATGATTCCTCTGAATATGATTTTGAACTTTCATGCCTAACGAATGCATAACTTGTTTTAAAGCACATGTCAAACTTCTAAGTTTGGTGTCCCTTAAGGCACACTTAATTTTTGCTTTTCAAAAAGAGAGGGAGTCATTCTTAGAACATATGCATAATTCTTCTTGAGGAAGCATATGACCAAACACTAAGTTTGGTGTCTGCATGTGTAACAATGTTCAGAGGATCATTTCCCAATCATGGATTCAAAACCATACACAAAGGGATCATGCATCAGTCTTTTAAAATGCATCAATTGTGAAGAATGGTTTGCATTGCTAAGCCATCCCCTAAATAAAAGATAAGTTTGGTGTTCACCAACCTTTAACATCTTTAATTAAGGGACACAATTGACCATGAAAATATTTTTCATAATAATAAACAAAACAAAACAATTTTTTTTCATTTAATACAAATTAATTGCCAACGGCCATATTAATGATCTAAGGCTAGCTATCTTGATTCTTGCAGGAGAAAAAAAGATTAAGATAAACACAAGGAGGGGCCACGGCTAGGAGAAGCTATGTGAGGAAGGTCACATGTGCCTAGGAGAACGCGCTCATGGGGAAGCCGAATTTGTTTGCATGCATGCATCCTTGGACACTTAAATGCATGCAGCTAATGAGAAGAGGATCCTCGTCAAGCCTCAACCATGCATGCAGACCGTCCATCCCATGAATCCTTGAGATGACCAACTCAATCTCAGCCCTTCATGAACACTAACGGTTCCTTCTTCATTCATTCATTGTGGTTTTGTTGAAAAGCTTGAGAGCTTGGCCTATTAATAGCCGTTGAACCAACACGGCATACACATTCTCATTCAAGCCACTCTCATATGAAAACCATACTCTCTTCCACTTCCAAAGCCAACATAACTCCCTTACCTCACAACAGAACCGAACCAAAACTCTTCCCAAACACAACACACATTTCTTCTACTCTTACTTTTTCTTTCTTCTTACCTCAAATCTGATGGCCTCTTCAAGTTCAAAAAGAAGGCCGGGAAAGGAACCTATGGTAACCGAACCTCCATCCTTTGATGCAACCAAGTTTAGATCCCAATTTCATGAAGGGAGATATCATAGGTTCATGGAGGCAAAGAATGTCATCTATGAGAAAGGTCTTGATTTAAGGAAAGAAGAATACCCCATCATGGGGCAAATTACTAAAGAAAGAAGGTGGGAGCTCTTGTGTGCTCCTCTAACTGACATCAGTGCAGTTATGATTAGGGAGTTCTATGCTAATGCTGTGAAGGAAAATAAAGATAGTGCTCCTTACACAAGTTATGTCAGAGGAGTTGAAGTGAGCTTCAGTCCAGCAGCTATCACAAGAGCCCTTAAGTTGAGAACCATAACCTATCCAGAGCCTAGTTATGAGGCTAGATTGCAAAGGGAAAATAATCCTGATGAAATTTTGCAAGGGTTATGTGTGGAGAACACTGATTGGGAGAGAGATTCAAAGGGAGTTCCAAGTCACATAAGGAGGATAAATCTCACTCCTGTGGCTAAGGGATGGTATGAAATAGTGAGAAGATCTATCCTTCCTACTGGAAATGCTTCTTGGGTCACAATCAAACGAGCACTCTTGACATACTGCATCTTGCATGGAGGTGAGATCAACCTCGCACAACTCATAGCTGACAGTATTCAAGAAATGGCCGATAGCACAAGCAAATCAAAGGGTCTTGGACATCCAAGTATCATCCTCAGGCTATGTGACAAAGCTGGAGTAATCTTTGAAGATGAGGGTACAGAAAAAGTGAAAAAGGGAAAATGGATTACCAAGAAGAGCATGGAGGGAACAAATGAAGAAGAAAATCAAGAAGGGGTAGTAGCTCCTAGACAAAGGAGATCACAAAGAGAGGAAGGACGAAATCAAGCTTATGATGCCATAGATATGAGCCAATTGCAAAGATCAATTGAAGAACTATCTCAGCAACTCATGCAGGCTCAACAAGGTCAAAATCAACTCATGCAGGCCCAACAAGGCCAAAATCAGGAGGGCCCAGCGCAATATCTAGAGCCCCACCCTGAATTCATGGAGCAATCTTTGAAAGAAAAAGAGGAACGAGAGGCTTGGCAGCATCAAATGGAGGAGAAACAAGAGAGATGGCAACAACAAATGATGACTCAGCAGCAAGAATTTCAAGCACAGATTCTTGAAGGACAAAAAGAGCAATACAAAGAATTCAAAGAATCATATGATAAGCTGTATTTTAGTCAAGCTAAAGCAGAGGAATATAGTCACAACCTGTATCAATGGAAGAATGTTCATCATACCATGGGAGAAGTTAGACACGTACAAAGAATGGAGTATGATGAAAACATGCAAGCAAGGTTGGAGTACTTGACCCACAATTTGCCAACACTCAATCCTGAGATCAAGCCATTTGAACAATGCCCTGAATTCTTAGCCAAGCAACAAGCAAGATCTCATCACTACACTGAGTCAACCTTTAACAGATTGGAAGATTTTGGGCTCAAAGGACTCTTAGATTCTGTTTGGGGTAGAAGATGTCCTGGTGAAGAGATCAGAGATTATTCCAAGACAGGGAAGAGAAAGAAGAAGAAGGGAGAATCAAGCAGCAGCCATGACCATTAGAAGGTGGCAAAGTTCTTTCATACTTCCTCTTTCATGTCTCTAATAAGGAGATGTATGTCTGAAACATGATATGCCTCCATCATTTATTTCTTTTACTTCATGAAATTCTTGTTCTTTGTTTTTCATTTTAGTTAGTTAATAAATAGCTTGTTAAAAATGCTAAGTCTGCATAATGCTTGTTATCCATCACTTAGCTTTAAATATTGTTTTGTTTCCCATATGCTTAAATAAAAGAGTTTGGTTTGAATTGAAAAGTGAAATATCCAATGTTGCATAAGTATGAATGGAAGTTGGTGGTGGCATATGTGTTTGATTAAATGCATGACTCATGAAATAATTGTTGCATAATATCATTCTCATTCAATTGTGAGTTAGCTTGCTGTTATAAAAACTCCTATTAATAATGAGAAATCCCTTGGTAACAAAAACAGAAAGAAAAGGGAAAGAAAAAGCCAAAATGGCAAGAAAAACAAAGAATAAAGGTTGGACACCAATAGCTTGAACCTTAGGACATATGCCTGTGGTGTTCTTGTACTAAGATCTGCTTGGATGAGTAAATTCTAAGGGGTATTTTGAAACCCGGTCACTTAGATCAACTGATTTGGGATGACCAATTGAAAATCCACAATAAAGAGCAACTTAGATACAAAGCATTTAGTTATCCAAAGAGATGCTGGGCATCAATGATCCTAGGAAGAATTAGTGAGCCATGTGTCTGTGGTGGAGAGATGTTGAGCAAAAAGAAAAGAAAATAAAGCCAAAGGCTATGCTGCAACATTTGATACCAAACCTTCAAAAAGAATAATAAGCTTGCTAAGCATTGTAAGCCAAGAAAAGTTAGCAAGGGAGTGAGTAAAAAGTGAGTCTTATAACAGCAAGTTTAGCAAACTTTTGATGCAAAATGTATATTATGTAACAAGAACAATAACTTGAGTTGTCATTGTCTGCATAAATGCCCCATAGATCAAGTTCTGCTATCTGCATAATAAGGATAAGTGTCCTTTTCTTATTCATTCCATTTACTCTTGGTTTTGATGCTTGCTTGGGGACAAGCAAGGTTTAAGTTTGGTGTTGTGATGACAAGTCATCATATACCCATTTTTCATGCTAATTTCACTTGTTTTGTTAGCATTTATGCACTTTCTTGTATCCTAAGTAAGTGATTTGGAGTGAAAATGCATAACTTCCTTAAATCAAGCAACCACCATGAAATTAATGATAATCCATGAGGTTTAAGCTAATTTTAATTGAATTTTAATTGATTTATAAGCCTCTTGAATTTAGTGATACTTGGAGTGTTGTTTTGGTTTATTGTAGGTGAAGAAAAGAAAAGAAAAGGAAAAGCGTAGCCTAAAAAGTGTAGCCCAAGGAAGAAGAAGCGTGGTTTAAGGGAGGAGAAGCGTGCCGCATTGCAAGGGGGAGGCAACATTGCCCTCCACAAGGGCACACTGCCCTCTAGGAGAGCAACATAAGGTGACCAAGCAAGATGAGACAACTCTGCCCTGCCCACTCCAAGGGCAGAGCACAAAATGTGCCTTGAAACCAAGAGAAAAAGAACCTTGCCCTGCCCTTGTGGAGGGCAGAATCGGGCTCTCCAAGGAAGAAATTCAAAGGAAAATTGTCACCCATGCATGCTACAAGGATCGAACAAGGAACCATGAAGAAGCTAGGCACTAAGGTCCACTACCGTGCCAAGAAGCCAAGAAAAAATGTAGCGTGTTTGCCTCCTCCGTGGTTCGAACACGGGACGAGAAAGTTGGAACATTGCCCTGCCCTTGGCGCGGGCAGGGCAGCATCGTGTGTGTGGCAGCACCATGCACGCACCAATTTCGATCCTGGCGCACCAAGTTCCTCCCCTGGCAGCACCAACGCGCGCACTCCACAATTCTGGCGCATCAAACTCTTCCTGCCCTGCCCTTGGCGCGGGCAGGGCAGCGTTTTGCGTCCCTGGCAGCACTTTGGCGCACCAATCCTCGACCATGACCGCATCAATTCTCGCACCATGCACCAATTTTCTGCCCTGCCCTCCACAAGGGCAGGGCAGCCTCCTGGGAGTGAATTTTCATGGGCCGAAAATTCAAATTAAAACACCATTTTAATTCATTTCTTCACCAATTCAAAAGCCCATCCAAATCCCAATATCCAAGAATAGAAAGTGTATAAATAGGAGTTAGTTTGATGTAATTAGGACCTTTTTTTTTTAGACCTTTACTTTGAGCTTTGAATTTTTCACTTTTCTTTGGAGCTTTGGCACTTGTTCTTGGTGACTTGACTGAGATCTCTGAGAATTGGGGGGGAGAATTGATCTCTCTTCTTCCTCATTCTTGCCTAGGCACTTCTAATTTTCTTGCTTTGAGTTTTGGGTGTGAGAAATTGAGGAAATTCTGTCTCAATTCCCATTCAAACTCTTTTCAATTTGTTTTCTGCATAATTCAATTTAATTTCTGTTCTTTTATTGCTTCTTCTTTAATTTTCTGTCAATTGCTTAGATAATTCGGATCTGGGAAGGAAATTGGGTTTTAGGCTCTGCTACCTAAGCCCTTGAGTCCTGAGATCAAAATTCACTTGGGTTCTTCTGTGAACCTTGCTGCATTTTATTTCCTTTCTGTTTGAATGCTCATTGCTTCTAATTAAATTTCTGCTCAATCAATTGTTGCAATTTACTTTCTCTTTGTTTAGATTCTGCAATCCCATTCCTCAACCCCTTTTACATTCAAGCAATTTATCTTTCTTGCCATTTAAGTTACTGCAGTTTAAGTTTCTTGCATTTTAAGTTTCAGTCATTTATTTTCTTGTTCTTTAAGTTTCTGCAAATTTACTTTCCTGTTCTTTAATTTACTGCACTTCCCCCTTCCCCCTTTACATTTACTATCATTTACTTCTTGTTAAACACAAATCACTCAACCAAAACTTGATTCGCTTGACTAAATCACCCACTAAACTAAAATTGCTCAATCCTTCAATCCCTGTGGGATCGACCTCACTCATGTGAGTTATTATTACTTGATGCGACCCGGTACACTTGCCGGTGAGTTTTGTGTTGGATCGTTTTCCACACATCAGCTCTCACATGGAAATACCCTTGAGAATTAAGGAAAGTCTAGGCAAAGGGGCCTATAAGTTAGAAAGCTCAGGTACTTGAGGACGTGGAATGTTGTTCATTTAAAGAAGTAGTATCCTTAGAAGTCTGGACATTAAAGTAAGTGATGTCCTTAGGTATTTTTGAGTTTAGAATAAAAGGCACTATTTTCTTATTGATTTAGGTTTTTAATGAAGCCTTGCTTTAAATTTTTTGTGTTGAATTCATTATACGATAAAATAATTGTCAAAAAGTAACTACATAGTTAAAATTTGACCACATGAGTTGACGCTGAGATACCTAAACAATAGGAAGAGCTCATATGAAGATAATGTATGCAAAGCTGAAAAAACGGTAAAATATAACTAAAACACTAAAATTGTAAGTAAAAATCTAAAGTGTCTGTCCAAATAAATTTTGAAGAAATGGAAACAAAATTTTGTTAATAAGATACAAAATAAAACTTAGAAAACCCTATAAAGGGAAGTTAAAATATATTAACTATCATTCCGTCAATTACTTTCTTGAAAGCACAACTTTGGAGACATCCAATGCGGGAGCTAAAAGTTTAACCTGCTCAAGCATGTTCTTCTCAACATCAAACACTCCATCCACGGCAGCCTGTTCAACTTTCTTCATTAAGGTAGAGAGATCATCAATATGCCTTATAAGCTCGGAGATATGTTTCTTGTATCTCTCTTCAAAAGTATTTTTTACCTCTTCCAAAGTTGCAACTTTGGCTTGAAGGCTCTGTTTCTCCTTCTTAAGAGTAATTAAAGATTCATTCAAACTGTGAGCCTCCGACTTAGCCTCTTTCAACTCCTTCTCATGCTCTGAAATCTCAAATCGAAAAATAGCAAACTCTTTCTTGGCATCTGTAATGTAAGTAGCCGATTGAAGCAACATGCTTCAGACCTGAGGTAAGGTTTCTTAAGAAAAAGTTTGGCTAAGCCTGACTTAGTCATCTAAGTCAGTAGATATTCATCGAGAATTCAGGAGCTTGAAACTCCTTTTCCAAAATACAATCGAAGGAGGTTGGAGAAGGAATTTACCCTACTTTAACTTAAACTCCCTTTCTTTCTCTTCTTATTTTTGGGAGAGTTGATAGGAGAAAAGTCGTCAACATCGTGAATCTCGGGAAAAGCTCCTGAATTAAAATTTGGGAGGGGGGAGAGGAGAAGTATGTTGCTTAAAGTAGCAGAAGAAGAAATTGCATCTCCACTACCCGAGTTCACAACTTGGGTAGAATCAGTAGAAGCCATGTTATTTTGACGAACTGATTTTTGTGTGGTCTAGAATTTTACAAATAAATTCTCGTTGCAAGTATAGTATCTAAACCAACAAGAATCCTTTCGTACAAAAATTTGGTTGTCACAAGTAACAAACCAAATAAAAATAAACCGAAGTATTCAAACCTCGGGTCGTCTCTCAAGAAATTGCAGGGAAGTGTGCTTATAATTGGTTATGAAAAAGTGTGTTTTGGGGTTTTGTGAATAAGAGAACAAGGAAGGTAAATTGCAAAAGAAATAAACTAACAACTATAAATGCTCTTGGCAAGGTATGAAAATTGGAAGTCCTATCCTAGCTATCCTTATCAATTGTGATGAGAATTGTTCACTGCTCCCACTTAGTTAACCCTTTAATTATGAAGGAAAGTCAAGTGGACCAATCAATTTGATTCCTCAAGTCCTAGTCAACTCCTAAGGAAAGACTAGCTTTAGTGAAATCCAAATCAACCAGCAACTTTCAATTATCAATCAACAAAGGAGTTTGATAACTCAAGTGTCACCAATTACTCAACCAAAGCCAAGAGATTCAATAACAACAAATGGAGAAGCAAGCAATAAACATGAAGTACCTCAAATTGCATTAATAAGAGAAATCAAATCTAACATGAGAATTCATAAACTAAAGTAATAGAATAAATAAAAGTAGAAGAAAAACTAAATTAAAGGAATATTGAACCTGGAATTGGGAAGAAATAAGCCTAAAACTAAAAGAAATCCTAAATCCTAAAATCTAGAGAGAGGAGAGAGCCTCTCTCTCTAGAACCTACATCTAAAACCTAAAATTGTGTGAATGAATGATTTCCCCACTCTGCAGCTTCTAATATGTATTTTCTAGGCCAAAAACTGGGTCAAAAATAGCACAGAAATTACCCCAGCGATTTCTGATACGTCCAGCACGTGGCTCGGTCACGCGTCCGCGTCGCTCATGTGTACGCGTCACTTGTCTGCCGCACCATCCATGCGTACGCGTCGCCTAACAGCAAGGAAACTATAGCAAATTATATCTCGTTGCGAAGCCCTGGATGTTAGCTTTCCAACACAATTGGAACTGCCTCATTTGAACCTTTGTAGCTCAAGTTATGATCGATTGAGTGCAAAGAGGTCAGGGTTGACAGCTTTGCAGCTCTTTCAATTTCTTGTATTCCTTCCACTTTTGCATGCTTCCTTTCCATTCTCTAAGCCATTCCTTCCCTATAAAACCTGAAATCACTTGACACACTTATCACGGCATCGAATGGTAATAAGAGAGGATTAAGATTAGTGAAATTAAGGCCAAAGAAGCATGTTTTCAATCATAGCACAAAATCATGAAGGAAAGTGTAAAATATGTGGATTATGTGAATAAATGTGAGAAAAGTGGATAAAATCCACTCAATTAAGCACAAGATGTACCAAGAAATAGTGGTGCATCAAATCTTCCCACACTTAAACATTAGCATGTCCTCATGCTAAGCTCAAGAGAAACTATAAGAGTGAAGAGGAATGGTAGAAAGTATGAGATGCGACCTATATATATGAATGCAACTATATACAAAATGTTTTTACCTACATGGTGAAAAGTAACTAAACCTTTCAAGAGCAAATATGAACTGGATTTTACTAATTCAAATCATAAAAATAAAGTACAGATAGACTTGCAAAAGAAAATAGCTCATGAAAGCTAGGAACAAGGAATCGAGCATCGAACCCTCACTGGAAGTGTATACACTCTAATCACTCAAGTGTTTAAGGGTCGAGTCTCTCGAGTCTCTACTAATCTTGCTTTCTAAGGCTTGCTCTTCATCTAACAATCAACAAAAATTTAATGCACCAATACACAAATCAAGAGGTCTTTTGAGGGTTGTAATGGGGTTAGGGTCAAGGTAGGATTATATTTGGTCAAGTGGACTAAAATCTGAATCCTTAATTAACTTAAACTTCTCACCTAACTAAGGACAATCCATGTAATCAAAATACACAACCTAACTATCTATTAACCATGTTTTGCACATATTCATGCATCCCAAATTGAGTGCAATTCTTACGCATTGCTACCAACATTTACTTTGGGGTATTTTGTCCCCTTTTCATTTATTTGCTCTTTTCTTTTTCTTTTTTTCATCATTTTTTTCTTTTCTTTTGTCTTTCTCAATGCATATGATTAAGGTATTGTATGCATAAACATGTGCTTAACATTCTTGTTCATATTCTCCCAATAATACACAACACCCAATTCTCAAACCAAACGTTTCCAAACCCAATTTCCCCACACTTAAATCATGAACACTCTCACTAGTCTAAGCTAACCAAGAATTCAAATTAAAGACATTATTGTTTTTCACTTAGAGTTAATGATGTGCTAAAATAAAGAACAAATGGGGTGAAATAGGCTCAAATTGGTTTGCAAAGGATAATGAAAGGGTTAAGGCCATATGGGTATGTGAGCTAAATGAAACAAGGCCTCAATCATATAAGTGCATGCATACATCAACCCATGGAAATATAGAATCAAGCAAGACAAAGATCACAATTTTAGAGAGAACAACACACATCAAGAATAAAATATTGGTTGAAAAAAATACAACCAATCAAATAGGCTCAAAATCTCACAACGTTGTGTGTTCGAGCTCTAAACCATCTTCCAAAATACATTTCTTCCAACAAGTTTAGCAAAAATTTTAATTCAAATTAGTGAAATGCTATAAAATAGTTTCTTGAAAAAGAAATTATTACTTCAACCAAGCAGTGGTAGAATATGCACAAAGTCTATCTATAATGCAATCAAATATGCAAATGCAACAATGAACTAACAAAGGAAATTAAACATTGGTGTTAAGAAGGGACTAACTAACCCGCGAAAGTCGGTATCGACTCCCCACACTTAAAGATTGCACCGTTCTCGGTGCATGCAGAGATGTACAAGTGGACAGGGGTTGTGAGCTACAACTACTGCTCTTTCTCTAAAGAATATGCATATGGACTTGTTTGTCGTTCCATTTAGAACTGCTCCGTATCCCTTCTTGGTGGCCATCCTGAAAGAAGAGGAAAATGGAAGAAGAATAACACACGAACAAAGATATGAAAAGAAATAAAATGTATGTGGGCTATTGCCAAACAATAAGGTTCTCAACTACATGGTAGCTACAACATGCAAATGAGGGAACAGTAGAAGTACATGGCAAGTCAACTAAATGGCAAACAAGTTAAGAAACACCTAAAATAATGCAAGAAATATGCAACAGTTGAGTAAGAAAATTTTAACACCAAAGAAAAAGTAACACATTTTGAAAAAAATAAAAACATGCACAAAATTAAAATGTAATGAACGAAAGTATGAAAATGTAATGAAGAAAATAAGTGAAAGAGAATAAGGAGGAGAAGAAAGTAAGAAAGGGATCGAAAGAGGGAGAAAGGAGAGAAGAAAGAGGTAAGAAATGAAAAACAGGGTGCGACGCGCGCGTAAGCATCACTCGTACGAGGGAAAGCTGAAATAGCCATACGATGCGTAAGCATCGCCCATGCGTACGCGTCATTGTTTGAAAGCAAAAGGACGCGCACGCGTCAGGGACGCGTACACGTGGGTGATTTTGTGCGTCTAGCATAGTGCCAGCCCCAGACCATCACAACTCTCTATTCAGCACGCTTTTATGCTGATTTTCATGCCCACGCGTGGGTTGAACTTTCTACAAGGGACGCGTACGCGTGCGGTACGCGTACGCGTGGTGTGGCTTGTGTGCCACGCACCCCTCCCGCGCGTCTCTCGCGCAACTCTCTGTTCATTTGCGCATACACATACGACGCACGCGCGTTGTGGACACTTGCGCATCGATCCCTCTTCTTTTTTTTATGCAGAATGCAAAATGCAGAATGCAGAATATAGATGATTATGTAGAAATTATGAATGAATATTGTGAAAAACAAAATAAAATAAAACTAGGAATGAAAAGGGATGATTATACCATGGTGGGTTGTTTCCCACCTAGCACTTTTAGTTAAAGTCCTTAAGTTGGACATTCGGGAAGCTCCTTGTCATGGTGGCTTATGCTTGTACTTATCCTTGAATCCCCACCAATGTTTGTAATTCCAATAGCCTCCGGAATCCCAAACTAGGCGCATAACACCTTCGAGCAAGTTGAAGTAAGTGACAAGGTCCCAAGAATGTTGATTGCTATAATGAATTCCGGGGTCCCAAACCTTGCTTTTGCACCCGTCTTTATGTTGATCACCATTGTTCCAACCGGGTGACAAGCAATCTGAATTCTCACTAAAGCGTCCAAACAACTTCCTAAACCCATTCAATCAAGCTCTACACCAACCTTTGCATTTAGACTTTGAACTCTCAACCATAGTGAACCGAGGACTGTGTTGCCAACCACTAACCATTTCTCTTTTACTCTTAAAGCTACAAAGAGCTCTAAGTTCACCATCTGTCTCAAGTAAACCATATTCAAGTGGAATGAGAAAGCTAAAGGATATGAATTTTACCCACTTGAATGTTGTGAAGGATGATGGCGACTTAGGGGGAGAGGTCTCCAACAACTTTGGCAAAGTGATTTCAAGCTCCACTCCTGTTCATACCCTGGGTCAAGCTGTCCGACCCGGGATGTTCTACTGACAAGTCGACCGACCTCTTCAGGTCAGGACAATTTGACCTCTTCTCAAAGAGCTCGGCCAAATCACCTGGAAAGCCCAAAAAGGGCCCAAATGGAGGACCACGCCCCAAATCCTAAGGCAGCCCAAGCCTTCAGAGAGAAGGGCGGTTCCCTTGAAGATAAGACGACCTCACTTGAAGATAAGATAAAGATAAGATAAGATAACTAACTTAGCTTATCTAAGAAGGTCACTCTACGCCATTATAAATACACTGGAGCACCCAGGTATAACTCATACTCTGATTCTACTAAAAACCTTCTTAATACCCTTGCTAACTTAAGCATCAGAGTCCCTTGCAGGTACCACCACCCTCTGGGGACGAAGGATCAGCACCATCACCAGGTCCCACAAGTCAGACACAACAGCTCCGACCAGTACAGAAGATCTCATCCGAGATCGACGTACAGTTTCAGGTAACCCTCGGAACATTGGCGCTGTTGCTGGGGAACCTGAAAGTCAACCCACCACCATGGCGGACGAAGATGACAACGACCACGATTCGGATCTAGAAGACAGAACGCCGCACAAAAATGCAGACACCACACCAAAAGATATCCCACAACCTAACGGAGACAAGAATTCACCAAACCCAGGAGCCCTTGAGACGCTTCAAGATCGTTTAAAACAACTTGAGAAAGAAGCCCAACATCAGCGAGAAGCTGGGAAAGACCTACAAAGGGAGATAAGGCGACACCGGGAATTGGAGGGCAAACTCCTAAAACTTGATGCCGGTCTCAAAGCCAAAGCGACTCGATCCACTCACGAGGATGGTTCCCGCAAGGACGAGATCCATTTACCAAGGAGATCATGAAGACCAAAATCCCAAAAGACTTTAAACTCCCAGATATGGCTTTATACGATGGCATGGCAGATCCCAGCCATCACCTCAGTAATTTCAGGAGTCGAATGTACCTCACTGACACCTCAGACGCAGTCCGCTGCAAAACCTTTCCGATTACCTTAACAAAAACGGCAATTAAGTGGTTCGACAATCTACCACCTAGGTCCATCTCAAGCTTCGATGACCTAGCCAAGAAGTTTCTAGCCAGATTCTCTATTCAGAAAGACAAAACCAAGCACGCCCCAAGTCTATTAGGAATTAAACAAGGAGATCGGGAAAGTCTCTGCAGCTACATAGAAAGATTTAACAAGGTATGTCTAGACATACAAAGTCTACCCACAGAAGCAGCCATTATGGGCCTCATCAATGGCCTACGAGAAGGGCCTTTTAGCCAATCCATATCGAAAAAGCATCCCGCATCTCTAAATGAGGTACAAGAATGAGCAGAGAAGTATATCAACATGGAGGAAAATACTCGACTAGAAGAGACCTCAAAATTCGGATTCTCCTACTCCTCCCGAGATAAGGACAAAGAATCCAAGAAAAAAAAAGATCGACATGGGGAAAAGATAAAAAAATACCACAGTTATACGCCTCTTCGGATATCCCTTGTGGATGTCTACAGAGAAGTATGCCATACTGAAAAGATACCTCCAGCTCGACCACTCAAAAGCAAAAAAAGAGGAGGAAACCGGGCAGAATATTGTGAATATCATCGAATCTATGGACATTCCACCAACGAATGTTTCGACTTAAAAAATATCATAGAAAAACTGGTAAGAGAAGGAAAATTAGATTGATACTTGGCGAGCCGAGCAGACGATCCCAAAAAAAGAAAAATGGATGAGGATATCAGACAGGCAGAACGACCACCTCGTACACCTGAGAGACACGTCTACATGATTCACGGAGGATTCGCGGGAGGCAGGACCTCCAAATTATCTCGCAAAAGATATCTTAAAGAAGTATATCATGTCGAGGGAAGAGAGGAAACACCCAACATCCCCACAATTACTTTTACCAAAGAGGACGTATCCGGCATCATCTCCGGACACGACGATCCCATGGTCATCACTATCGTATTGGCAAACGTAAATCTCCACCGCACACTGATAGACCAAGGAAGCTCCGCTGATATCCTATTCAAAACTGCCTTTGACAAACTCGGCCTAGAAGAAAAAGAACTCAGAGCATATCCGAACAGCCTATTCGGACTGGGAGACACCCCAGTTCAACCACTTGGATACGTTTCACTACACACGACCTTTGGAAAAGGAAACCAGTCAAGAACACTCAAAATAGACTACATTATGGTCGACATAAGCTCAGCCTACAATGCCTTAATAGGTCGGACAATATTAAATCAGCTCGGCGCAGTAGTCTCGACTCCACATCTATGCATGAAGTTTCCAACTGCAGAAAGAATAGCTACAATAAAAGCGGACTAGAAGACAGCGCGCTGTTGCTACAACGAAAGTTTAAACCTTAGAGGCAGAGGAGAAGAATTCCACACAATCGAACTCGGTGGAGGTCAGAGACGGGAAGAACTCCTCCCACAACCTAAAGGTGAAGTAGAAAAAGTCCAGATCGGAGATATCCCGGACAAAACAACCAATATTGGTACAATCCTAAAAGGAGACAAAAAGGTATCACTCGTACAGTTCTTATGAGATAACATCAACCTCTTTGCATGGAAGGCTGCAGACATGCCAGGCATAGACCCCAAGTTAATGTGTCACAAGCTAGCAGTCTACCTAGGATCTCGGCTAGTACAACAAAAACGTAGAAAGCTCGGACCAAAATGATCCCAAGCTGTGGAAGAGTAGGTACAAGCTTTACTGGAGGCAGGATTCATAAGAGAAGTCAAGTACTCACTATGGCTAGCTAACGTTGTCTTGGTGAAAAAATCAAATGGAAAGTGGCGGATGTGCACCGACTACACTGATCTCAACAAAGCCTGCCCAAAAGACCCTTATCCACTCCCAAGTATCGGCACTCTGGTGGATGCCTCCTCCGGATATAAATACCTCTCATTTATGGACGCATATTCGGGATAAAATCAAATCCAGATGTATCCACCCGACCAAGAAAAAACCTCATTCTTAACCCAAAAAGCAAACCACTGCTACATCGTCATGCCCTTTGGACTTAAAAACTCGAGAGCTACTTATCAGAGGTTAATGAATAAGGTCTTTATGGATCACATCAGAAAAATCATGGAAGTATATGTGGACGACATGTTAATAAAGACACAAAGTGAAGAGACGTTGCTGTCCGACCTTACCCAAGTATTCGACACTATAAGAAGGCATGACATGCGACTTAATCCTGCAAAATGCACCTTCGCAGTAGAAGCTGGCAAATTCTTGGGTTTTATACTCACACAAAGAGAAATCAAGGTAAATCCAGATAAATGCTGGGCCATGCTCGACATGAAGAGCCTGACTTGTGTCAAAGAAATACAACAACTCAATGGAAGGTTGGTAGCCTTGTCCAGATTTATAGTGGGATCAGCAATAAGGTCTATCCCCTTCTATGCCACTCTAAGAAAGAGGCAAATAGGTTAAAACGGGAGGCACAACACTACACAATCATAAACAATACTCTATACAAGAGAGGGACTTCAACACCACTGTTAAAATGTGTGCCGACTTCCAATACAAAGGAAGTATTAGAAGAAGTACACCGCGGCATCTGTGGTAACCATCTCAAAGCACAGGCTCTTACCAAAAAGGTACCCCAGGCCGGATTCTATTAGCCGACTCTACAAAAAGAAGCAACAGAATTTGTAAAGATATGTCCACCATGCCAAAAACATGCCAACTTTCACATCGCCCCACCAGAGGAGCTTGTCAGCGTAACCTCACCCTGGCCATTCGCAAAATGGGGACTCGACCTTCTCGGTCCTTTCTCTTAAGGATCCAGACAAGTTAAATTTCTCATCGTAGGGGTAGACTATTTCACAAAATGGATTGAGGCTGAACCCCTAGCTAACGCCACCACTCAAAGAAGCCGAAAATTCCTATATAGAAACATTGTCACAAGGTTTGGGGTTCTATACTCCATTACCACAGACAACGGTACTCAATTCACAGATACGGGCTTCAGAAAATTGGTGGCCGATTTGAACATAAAACACCAATTTACATCCGTAGAACACCCTAAGGCCAATGGACAAGCAGAAGCTGCCAACAAAGTCATATTGGCGGGGCTAAAACGAAGATTACAGGATGCAAAAGGAGTCTGGGCCAAAGAGCTCCCACAAGTCCTATGGGCATTTCAACAAGGCCATATTCCACCACAAAGGAATCCCCTTTCAGATTAGCTTACGGGATGGAGGCAATGATCCCAATAGAGGTCGAAGAAAGGTCGCCCAGAGTGATCCATTATAGTGAAGAGGCCAATTCCCAACTTCAAAGGGAAGAACTCGACCTACTTCTAGAAATTTGTGAAAAAGCTCGGATCAGGGAAGAGGCATTAAAACGTCGAATGTCTTCAAGATACAATCAAAAGGTAGTACCGCGAGGATTTGCCAAGAACGACCTCATCCTAATCCAAAATGATATCGGAACAACTCGACCTGGAGAAGGAAAGCTGGCAGCAAACTGAAAAGGACCCTACCGAGTCATAGAAGAACTTGGAAAGGGCTACTACAGACTGTCCGAACTCGAAGGGCGAGAACTTCCCAGGTCATGGCACGCCTACAACCTAAGAAGATACTACAGTTAGAGGTAATAAAGATCTTAGGATAAGGTACACTCTTTTTCCTGAAAAAGTTTTTTAACGAGGTGACAAGCCAAGATCTACAAAATTGCTCGACCTAGAGGGATAAAACTCCCACATGTATATATATGCATTTTTTTCTGAATAAAGTTTTTTTAGATTTTCTACAAATTCTCAAGACGCATTAGTCTGAAACGCTAAAAAATTCATCGCCCGATTATAAAGCTACAAGATCAGTAGAAAGTGAAGATCAAATTCACTGTCCGACCACAATAAAGATAAAAAAGATGAAAACTAAATTCATCAAAAGGTCAACCAAACAAGGATCAAACCTGACTTTGACAAAATTGGCAAATATGAAAAAGCGACAAAACAGAATAATGCAAGAAGTTATCAAAAGTGACCCATAGAAAGGACCTGACGAGGTCTTAATAAAATGGTTGCTAAAAATAACTTAAAAGAGAAATCGGACCAGTCGATCACAATAACCAAAGTTATGAAAAGTCAATCCCTGGAAAGAGGCCTGGCCAACCCTAATAAAGAGAATTACTAAAAATAACTTAGAAGGGACCGACGCAAAGAAGTCGGCCCCAAAATAAAAGAGTTATAAAAAGTAGTCCCTGAAAGAGACCTGACAAAGGTCCAAGAAAGAGGATTACTAAAAATAACTTAGAAGGGACCGACGCAAAGAAGTCGGCCCCAAAATAAAAAAGTTATAAAAAATAATCCCTAAAAGATACCTGACAAAGGTCCAAGAAAGTGGATCACTAAAAATAACTTAGAAGGGACCGACGCAAAGAAGTCGGCCCCAAAATAAAAAAGTTATAAAAATTAATCCCTGAAAGAGACCTGACAAAAGGTCCAAGAAAGAGGATTACTAAAAATAACTTAGAAGGGACCGACATGATGAAGTCGGCCTCCCAAAAACGAGTTATAAAAAGTAATTCCTAACAGAAACCTAACAAAGGTCCACACAAAATGGATTACTAGAAATAACGTCAGACCGAAGTAAGGAAGTCGACATACAAGTTGAACCCAAACACCTACAACCTCAAAAAGAATCAAGCCACAAGTATAAAAATACAAAGGCAATCCAAAGAGGTTAGACAGTAAGGCTCCAACACTCCCAAAAAACCTAAAAAGGTACCAGACAGATGCAGGCGAACATGTCATAAAAAGCACAAGTTATAATAATAACAAACTCAAGAGGCCAACAAAATCAGCCCCAAGATCTTGAAAACTACTTAGTTTTTCAAAATAAAGTTGCTAAACAAGCAACTAAGAAAGTAGCAAAAAGTCAGAACCACCATTTATAAAATATAAAGAGTTCAAAAGCCCACAAGGCGGGCTATCTACACAAACATCCAGAATAAACATTGAGGATCCAAAGACTTCTCAGCGGCATCAACACGGGGTGAAGGAGGACGAGTGTGAAGAGGCACCGCATCCACTGTTCCATAATCCCGATTCAAGATTTGACAATCAGGTTCTGACTCAGGATGACCAACCTCAGTTGATGGAGTTAAAGAGGTTGGCACAACAGAGGTTTTAGTGGCAGGCATTGAAGGAGGGTCGACATCATCATCAGGGTCATCAGGAACAATTTTACTATCTCTCACGATGTTGTCCAAACTGAAGAGAGTAAGGTCGACCTCGGGTGCAAGAACCCAAACCTGCTCCTTCAGGTTCTCATAAGTAGCATTAACACTACCCACCAGATGACCCTGGAGCTCGGCATAATCAGCTCGGGAAGATTCCAACTCCTTCCTCAGACCCATCATCTCTCGATAAGTGGTAACATAACTATCCTTATGCTTCAAAGCTGTATCCTCAGACAACTTGGCAGAAGCCGCCAAAGCAACAGCCCAAGTCTTCTCCCCCTGCAATTCCTTCTCCAACTTGGCCATTTTCACATCGAGCTCCTCCTTGAAGCCCTTAATCCGATCAAATTCTGACTTGGCCTCCTCCATAAAGGCCTTTGTAGCATGGATAGGAAGATTTTGAGCAATCCGGTATAAAGCTGCTCCCATGTGTGCCAGTTTAATGCCACTTCCAGTGATAAAATCCAAGTGACGAAGAATGGATACATCATCAGTAGGCATGACACCATAAGGACCAATTTGTTGATCAACAAACCCGACAACATCAAAGTCAGGAGCATCTAGATTAAAAGGCTCGACAGTCCGGGGTCTTTTTGGAGGAGGAGTGGTCGTAGGAGAGAAAATAGTAGCATAAGCCTGGGGAGGATTGAGCACGCGGACCCGAGGGGTAGGGATCATCCTCCTCGGTCTAGGAGAGCTCGGTACCAATAGCTTGGACAAAGCATGAGAAGATCCCTCCTCAGCCACCTTGGTCGAGATGTTTTGGGCCGTCGTAGCCTTCCTTGCCTTTTTAAAAGCCTTCATAGAGTCATTATTCTTGGCCATCCCTGAAAAACAAAAGAAACCATAGAAGCAGATTACAAACCAGAAAACAAAGAAAGCAAAGTAACATGGAGCAAAATATAATACCCAGCACAGTTCGGATTAAGGACGAATCCCCCAAAAATTTTTTGGTATCAAGATGGGGAGGCTCCCCCCAAATATCCTCCAAGACAGTCATAAAAGCATGCTCAACCTCGTCCAACATTTCCCAAGTATACCTAGACACCACTACGTTCTTCTGCCATTTTAAAGGAAAGCGGGGCTCGCCAGTTTCATCCAAAAAGAAAGGATGAGCTCCTTCAACAGCTCGGATCTTAAAAAAGTAATTCTTAAAATCCCGGAAGGACTCATCATACATGGAAAAAACTTTATGTCCCTGGGCCGACCTAAAAGAAATCCAAGAAGCTTTCTTTTTGGTAGTCCCAGGCTTGGTCAACACAAAGAGATACAGAAAAAGAGTTTGAGAAGGTGTAACACCAAATTCTTGACAAACCAACTGAAAAAATATTAATGAAACCCCGAGAATTCGGATGAAGCTGAGATGGGGCTACATTACAAGACCATAATAGGTCAGTCTCAAAAGAAGTGAATGGAAGGGTTATGTTCATCTGACTAAAGAAGAAATCGTACGCATAAAAAAAGGGACGCTCCCCCTGGGTCAGAACAGGGAAGCAGATCCTTTCGTCAGAATCAGGTGCTACCATTTCATAGTTGTTTTCTTGATCCCCACTACTACATATTCGATGATGTTTCCTAAGCTTCACACAGAATTCCGAATTAGCTAGAGATACACACAGTAACACAAGGGAGTCCAACCAGTCGAACATCCCCTCAGGAACCTTAGAAGACGCCTCGACAATATTTTTTTGAGAAGACATGGCCAACTAATCCTACAAACAAGAAAAGAAAATGGATTACTAAACAAAAAATAGCTCGGGCGATATTAAAACAACTCGGACAATATGATCCAGAGCAATTCAAACAGTAAAAGGAAAGCCCCAAGACACACACCAAGGTCCAGGGGCAACCTTTGGAGGTAGTGACACAGAGTGAAAGACTCAGGAAAACCTACAGAAGCTAAAACAACCTAGCAAAAGACTCTAAGCAAAAAAGACGCAAATCAGAGCAAGATCACCAAGAAAACCATTGTTCTCTATAAAGCTATCACAACAGAGAAGAGACTTTCTTTCAATCAACACTCCAAAGAGAAAAATGGATTGTCAAAGCCGTTCTCAACTATAGTTTCAGTCTACAAAAACTACCAAGCAACAAAATATACCAAGGAAAATAATCAAAGACGCAACCTTTCCCTGAATTAAACAAGCCATTATCCTAACAAGCTACAAAATCTACAGAAGCAGTAGACAAACATGCAAAGCCTTAAAACCCTATCCATCAGCAGAAACACCAAAGTACACATAAAGATCGAAAGAAAGCCTGAAAAGTACATCACAATGAACGGACAGGCACAGAAACACGAAAAGGTCCAAGCTTTCCGATAATGCGTTCAAACAAAATTTAAACTTTTCCAAGAAACAAAGGAGCAACGAGAAAAGTAAAGAAACGATAAGCCAACCTGAAAGAAGAAAGCTCTGGAGAAGTTGAAAAATGAAGGAACGAAATCGCCCTTCAAACAAAACACCAACAAATCACAAAAGAGCGTCACGAGGAAAAATGTGAATGCGCAAAGTCTCAGGCAAAGCAGAAAGATAGAGAGAAAAGGGGGGAGTTACAGAGAAGAGAAAGAAATATTTTCTATGTGTAAAGTTCAAAATAAAGGAAGCAAGAGAAATGGGGCATTAAAAACCAATTAATGAGGGTATTAAACTCTCGCACATTTCCAAGACAAAAAAGGTTAAAAGCGCGCGCTTCTAAAAGCGAAGGAGAAACGCTTCACGTTCAAAAGCTGCAGCAAAGTTGACAAAATGCTCGAGTTCGGCTTCACCATAAAAGGATCGAAGTCCTAAAACTGAAAGACTCGACCTCAAAAACAGAAGACCGAGCTCGAGCAGGGGCACTGTTCATACCCTGGGTCGAGCTGTCTGACCAGGGATGTTCTACTGACAAGTTGACCGACCTCTTCAGGTCAGGACAATCCGAAGCGGTGCACTGAAGCTTGAGGGTTGAATGTTGGAGGTGGAGGGTTGGTCCCTACGGGATATAAAATATTGGAGTTTAGAGGTGAGACCAATGAGATTAGAGATAAGTGTGTTGTTATCCAATGGAGGTTGAAGTGGATAGGAGGGTTCATTTGTTGGGAAGAATGTTTCATGATAGGAAGGTGGTTCTTCTTGATAAGGATAAGGAGATGGTGTATATTGAGGTGGTGGTTCTTGGGAGTAATTGTTCTGGAATGAGGGTGGTTCTAATTATGGTTCATAAGGTAGATAAGGGTTAGGGTCATATGGAGGTGAATGGTGAAAAGGGCTTGTGAGTATGGTGGTTCAAAGTTATGTTGAGGAAGGGGCTAATAGGTATAGTGTGGTGGCTGTTGATTGTCACGGAAAGGTCCACCATAACCATTGCCTTGATATGTATCACAGAATGGTTGTTGATAGTCCATTGGAGGTGGTTGTTGCCAAGAAGGTTGATCAAATTCTTGTGGCTCCTTCCATCTTTGAGTGTCCCAACCTTGATGCATGTTCTCATTGTAATCTCCTCTTCCTACAACACAACTGTAACCAGACTCACAGCCAAAGGGGTGAGAGTTCATAGTAGTAAGAGAAAATAAAAATAAAAACTAATAAAAATAAGCAACTAACTCCTAAACTAATAAAAACTAGCAAACAAGTAAAAAGCAAATATTTACAATAACCAATAATAAGGCACACATTTGCAAGTCCCTGGCAACGGCGCCATTTTTACGAACTGATTTTTGTGTGGTCTAGAATTTTACAAATAAATTCTCGTTGCAAGTATAGTATCTAAACCAACAAGAATCCTTTCGTACAAAAATTTGGTTGTCACAAGTAACAAACCCAATAAAAATAAACCAAAGTATTCAAACTTCGGGTCATCTCTCAAGGAATTGCAAGGAAGTGTGCTTATAATTGGTTATGGAAAAATGTGTTTTGGGGTTTTGTGAATAAGAGAACAAGGAAGGTAAATTGCAAAAGAAATAAACTAACAACTATAAATGCTCTTGGCAAGGTATGAAAATTGGAAGTCCTATCCTAGCTATCCTTATCAATTATGATGAGAATTGTTCACTGCTCCCACTTAGTTAACCTTTTAATTATAAAGGAAAGTCAAGTGGACCAATCAATTTGATTCCTCAAGTCCTACTCAACTCCTAAGGAAAGACTAGCTTTAGTGGAATCCAAATCAACCAGCAACTTTCAATTATCAATCAACAAAGGAGTTTGATAACTCAAGTGTCACCAATTACTCAACCAAAGCCAAGAGATTCAATAACAACAAATGGAGAAGCAAGCAATAAACATGAAGTACCTCAAATTGTATTAATAAGAGAAATCAAATCTAACATGAGAATTCATAAACTAAAGTAATAGAATAAATAAAAGTAGAAGAGAAACTAAATTAAAGGAACATTAAACCTGGAATTGGGAAGAAATAAGCCTAAAACTAAGAGAAATCCTAAATCCTAAAACCTAGAGAGAGGCTCCTCTTTCTCTAGAACCTACATCTAAAACCTAAAATTGTGTGAATGAGAAGTGAATGAATGATTCCTCCACTCTGCAACTTCTAATCTGTGTTTTTTGGGCCAAAAATTGGGTCAAAAATAGCCCAGAAATCGCTCCCACCAATTTTTGATACGTCCAGCACGTGGCTCGATCACACGTACGTGTCGCCCACGTGTACGCGTCACTTGTCTGTCGCACCATCCACGCGTACATGTCATTCACGCGTACGCGTCACCTAACAGCAAGGCAACTATAGCGAATTATATATCGTTGTGAAGCTCTAGATGTTAGCTTTCCAATGCAACTAGAATTGTCTCATTTGGACCTCTGTATCTCAAGTAATGATCGATTGAGTGCGAAGAGGTCAGGGCTGACAACTTTGAAGTTCCTTCAATTTCATCGAATGGTAATAAGAGAGGATTAAGATTAGCGAAATTAAGACCAAAGAAGCATGTTTTCAATCATAGCACAAAATCAGGAAGGAAAGTGTAAAACATGTGGATTCTGTGAATAAATATGTGAATAGTGGATAAAATTCACTCAATTAAGCACAAGATGTACCATGAAATAGTAGTGCATCAAGCCAACATCCTCTTCATTGCTATAATAGCTTCTAAGCCGTCGGCCATGTCAACTACAAAAAAGAAAGCGTAAGGTCGTTATGAAAAAAGGGAGATAGATAGATAGATAGATAGATAGATAGATAGATAGATAGATAGATAGATAGATAGATAGAGAGAGAGAGAACGTTTACCAACATCATTTCGAGCAGCATGTTCATCGGCCAAAATAGTCCGAAGACTAAGAGGTCAGTTATTCCAAAGTTCTAAAAGCATTTGAATACTTGCAAACTCGGAAGCGTTAATGCCTTCTAATTGAATCTTGGGAGAAGAAACATTAAAGTTCCAATGCAAATTAAATATTTTTTCATCTTCAAAAGTCATGAAAAAAGGTACAGTTCCCTCTACTCTTTCTATCTTAAAAAATCTCTCTTTAAAATAGGATTCTTTAAAAATGTTAAAAATCCTCCTATTCGGGTTACCTTGAAAGGAGATAAACCCGTGACCTTGAGAGCTGAAGGGAATTGTTAAGTTAAAAAAGTAGAAAAAGAATCTATATGAGGTGTCCAATCCCAAAAAAGAACACAAAAACTCAAAACTTCGGATGATGGCCCAAGTGTTTGGATACAACTGTGAAAGAATGCATCCCGTATATCCCAAGATATCTCGTTGAAAGTTGGAGAAGGGAAGACGAACCCCAAGGCATGTAAAGAGAGTCTCGTACATCCATAGCCAATCAGGTCAAGAGCCCGCATGATGGTTATAGTGACAGATACAATCATTTTTGTGAGGAACAAAAAGGACATATAAATTTCCCAAGTCAGAATTAAAGATAACCCCAGATCCTTGCATGGCATCTAACTCATCTTGAATAACCGTGGAAGGAGTGGACTTCACTTCCTTAGAAATCCAAGAATAGGGATTCACCTACTGAGTCGGGGTAGGACGTGGAGGTGGTCTTGAAGATGATGTTCCAACTCGTTCTTGAAAAGCTATTACTTTCTTCCTTGGCACCCCGGATACATCTACAGGGCACCACCATTATGTCACAAAAAGGAAAATTTCCTATGTTACCTCTAGAGAATAAACACACTACAATTTCCAAGAAAGAAAAAGGAAAACCTAAAATCACTGGTGCATTAAGTAGGATAAACTAAATTGTGGTACCCTAACTAAAATGATCAATTACTTAAACACTCAATATATTCAAATTAAGCAGTGAAAAATGAAACAATTCAAATGAAGTCACACACATGAAAGAATAATGAAAGGAAGAAAAATTCCTTTACGAACCCTTTCTGAATTCATAAGCAGCAGAATAAGAAAAAGATAAACATAGAAAAGACAAATTTTCTTACCTAGATACAATTAACAGCCACCAAGAAAAGAAGAAGAAGGAACCCTGAATGCCCAAGAACTCAGAGGAAATGAGAGGAAAGGGAGGTATTTTATCTCCGAAAAAGAAGAATAATTTTCAGAATGAAGTTAAGAATGGAAGAAGCGGAAGTGGAAGTTCTATCTAGTATAATTAAATGTGATATTGATTGATGGTTAGGGAGAAAGATGTGAAATAAAGCTGATGTTTTGAAAACCAAGGACAAGTTAGAACCGCTTGAAGAAACTAAAAAGGCTCCCTCCCCAAGTTTTTTGGCGCCCAAAAAATAAAAAAATCCAAGTGGGCTTGATCCATTAAAACCCGTGTATACTTGACCAGTTCGCAAGTCAAGAAACTCGAGTTGAGGCATTGTTCTGGATAAGAATGGATAATGAGGAACCCCGGTTATACGGACTTAAACGTTACACAGATAACGTAACAATAAAAGACAACATTACTCTATAAAACAAAAAATTAAAAAGAATAAAACGCACATCTGAGGCGATAATTACCTTAACAAAATACCCGAGAAAGATATAAAATATGGAACAAGGGAACTTGAGACAGGTAACAAAAAATCCATCGCTATCTCCTATGAACACTTATAACTTAGGCATTGGAGTGTCTTTGCAAGAAGGCCTCTCGGCCTGGTGTAGACATAGTTCAAGTTGGGGTCTCTGGAATACTTCATCTCGTTCTGACCAAAAGGTACGAACAATACTAATTTCAATAAATATGAAAAGAAATCATTTACTTAAACATTAAATCAAGTCCATTTAAAATATATTATCCATATACCAAACATATTCAATAATCATGTAAAATATTTGTCTTAAAGTTAATGATGCATAAATAATCTGTATAAATAGTAAAGCTTGATTCAATTCACTGTGTATATGATGTATCAGTAGTAAATTGAATCAAGTTGATTCGATTTACTACTTGTATATGATACACATAGTAAATTGAATCAACTTGATTTGATTTACAAGTTGTTTTGGACAAGAATGACCTTTCGAGAATACGAATCAATGAGAAAACTATGCTAACAGTTAACGACTAAGTCATTAACTCACAAAACTAGAAAATTATGGCATTAAAAAAAAAACATTAAAGATAGTAAATGTCTAATAATATTACGCCGGAAAAATGGAATAAAGGAGAAAGGACAATTCAGCAGGTAACGCACGGTTCACTTTATCACCTAAAGCACTACTGACATAAGCATAAGAGTGTTTTGTAGGTTGTCTTCCCCGCCTGGTTCCAATGTTGCTTAAGTTAGGATCTCTATATCTCCTCAGTTTATAACCTCTACAAAAGGTATGAACTGGTGCTGTCTGTGGGAATCCTACACTGTTGGTTCCACGGCTGATCACAAAATTCAATCAGTAATTAACCCAAACACTCCTTTCAAAGAGCAACAAAATAAGATGATGAACATGATACCGATGTTACTCCTTCTGCTAATCAGGAACATCATCAAGTTTCTGCAGGGTTCGAACGTCAGGAAGTTCAAAACCCTGTAGTTCACTATTTTACTGGCTTAGGTGAGAACTATGTCCATGCCATGAATGAAATGTGCCATTGAGTGCGACAGTTAGAGCGACAACTAGCAGAGCAATGAGGACCTTAGAGAGGCCCATGCTCGATGTTAGGAGGATGATCGTTTCCATTCTTGCTCACCATAAAAAAATAAGTGAGACTCACCTCGACGTGATGAGGACCAACTATGGTTTGGTTCAACACTTTGTTTATTACTTGGATCACTTTAATAAGGCTTTACTAGAAGTTAACACATGGACTCCTAAAGGCGTGTGCTTGTGCCTTATTTCTGGTTTGTTGGAAGGTAATTTCAAGAGATAGTTGACTTCTAAGGATGTAAAGTCTATAAAAAAATTCATCAAATCGCCTTTGTATATATGTGAGATGAAGATGTTAACATCACATGGTGGTTTCAACTAAAAGAAAAAAATCCAGCTCTATAACCTGATAAGGCTAAAATTTTAAGACAATCCTCAACTCCAAGGTCGTCAACACCACAAGTTGGAAAGGAAGATAATAAATGTGATCCTAAAGGATTTAACAGGTTACAATGTGATTCTAAAAAGGAAGACAATAAATGACCTCTGAGCACTTATACCAGCAAAGTTCTGGGATGAAATCCTGACTTTTGAAGGTCATGTAGCTACTATCCGAGGAGAATGGTTAGCTGCTGTAAAGTGCAATAAAGCAAGTTTGACCTTAAGGAGAATGGTTAGCTGCTTGTATTTTTGGTGGACTTGGACTCCTGAGTTCAAGAGAATCTGAGACCAGAATCTAATGAAAATTTGGAGATCCTAGTCCGAGATTGCTACTTGAGAATTTTGATCATCGAATGAATCTTGACCTTATTAATGAAGTAAGGTCAGCAACCAATTTAACTGAACAAGCATTAAAACAAATGGTTGCAAAGAGATATAATGTCAAAGTCAGACGTAGGAGCTTTCAAGCTGGAGACCAAGTACTGAAACATGCTTATACTGGCACCTCGGTATCTCAAGAAAAGTTAACCCCCACTTAGAAAGGACCCTTTAGGATTAAGAAAAATTTGTATAAAAGGGCATATAAGTTAGAAAATTTAAATGGTCCCGAGAAACATAGAATTCTATCTAACTCAAAAGGTGCTATCTATCTCAAAAGGTATTATTCTTAAAAGGTTATTGGAGCAAAGGCACTCTTTTTCTATTAATTTATGTTTTTAATGTGGCCTAAATTCTATGTTTTGTAATTGAGTTCATTAGATAATTCAATTTGATATATCAATGATTATCAATTGCTCCATACATGCCAATGAACTATAGCTCAAATGGTATAGTCTTCTCATACTCACCTACTTCGGTAAAAAAAAATTCTCCATACATTAAAAAGTAAAAGCACAATCATAAAATTTAAAGACAATAAAGTTTCAAGTAAACTTAGCCTATAAAATTTAAAGGCAATAAAGTTTGAAAAAAACGAAAAAAGAAGTTCCCAAAAAAATGAAAAAAAAAATTGTCAGCAAATACCTAAAAAAAACTTCCTAAGACAAAAAAAAAAGAATTTGTCAACAAAGACAAAAAAAACTTTCTGAAAAAACAAGAAAAGAATTTGTCCACAGAGGTAAAAAAATTCTTCAAAAAAGGGAAAAGAATTCATCCACAGAGAAAAATAAAAAACCTTGTCTACAAAAGTAAATAAAAAGTACTAAGTGCAAAAACTTAAAATTCAAATAATTTAAAAAAATCATAAAAATATTTACAAGATCTCCACCATTTTTCCATCAATAGCCTTCTTAAAAGCACTAGTTTCGAAGACGTCCAAGTCAGCAGCTAAGAGTTTTGCTTGCTCAAGCATGTTATGCTCAGCATTGAACAACCCATCCACAGCAGCACATTCAACTTTTGTGACTGACTGGTTGAGGGTTTCAACCTCCTTCATGAGCTAGGCAACATATTTGTTCAGGTTCTCAATCTTAGTATTAGAAGAAGTCTTCGCTTCTTCCAAACTTTTAACGTTTCTCCAAACAATGGTATTTTTCTCTTGAAGAAAAGCTAAAGATGCATTTAAATTCTGAATCTGGATGATGGCATTGTCTATGTCTTTATCCTTTTCCAAAAGTTTAGAATAGAGATTTGAAATTTTTACCTCGGTATTCCTAATAAGGGTAGTTGAGCGTTGAAGCATCCTCTAAATTCAAAACAATGTGTCTTCAAGGAGCATATTGGCTAGCTCCAATTTGGTGGTCTCAGTCATAACATACGAGTCTATGATGTGAGATATTTGTCGGTATAGAATTTAGCAATAAAATTTCGTCATGAGTATAGTCTAAACCAACAAGCTATCTCGCACCAAATTTAGAAAATGTGTCACCACACTTAAAAATCAATAACCGGGAGTAGAATTTTTGGAGTTCTCTTGGTATTTTTGGAGTTGAATGCAAGGGAAGTAAAGGAGCATGAACTAAAGCAATGAACAATTAATCAATTGAAATAAGGAAACTAAGAAATCAAACTAACAAGGGTGAATGACAATCAATCAATATAAGATCCTTGGCTAGGGGTGAGAATTGGAATTTCTATCATCACTGCCTCCATCAATTATGACAAGAATTGACAATTGCTCCACTTAGTTAACCTCTAGCTATGAAGGAAAGTCAAGTGGAGATAATCAACTTGAGTCCACAAATCCTAGTCAAATCCTAAGGAAAGACTAGCTTTAGTGGCATTCAAATCAACTAGCGATTTTCAATTGTCAACCAACAAAGGACTTTAACAATTCAAGTGTCTCCAATTATCCAACCCCCAAGTCAAGAGTGAAAATCTACTCCATAACTACAATTGACATTTTCTCAAACACTTGGTGAGCAAGAATGAAAGACATTGTGAAATTGAGAAGAGAATTCAAATTAAAGCTTTCTACTACAAATAACTAACATCAATAAAACACTTAACAACAATGAACATAAAATTTCTCAATGCATTAGTAGAAATAATGTAAACAAGATCCCAATCTAAGATCCAAAGTACTATAATAACAAGAACACTAAATGAGAGTAGGAGAATGAGATCTACAAATTAAAGCAATGAAAAATTGAATTAAAAATAGATCTAACCAAAGGATCCAAGAAAGATTGAAATTGAGAAGGCTAAAACCGAAAGAGAAGTGAGAGTTTCTCTTTCTACAAAACAAAACTCAAAAAATAGCTAAAATTATGTGTATAGTGTGAATGAGTGAATCCTTCTTTCCTCCTTGGTTTCTTGGGTCTTTTCCATGCAGAATTGAGCTCAGATTGGGCCTAGAGCTCCTGAGAAATCGCCAACCACGATTTCATTAATGATGTCACGTACAGGGCGTCACGCGTGCGCGTCGGCCACGTGTGCGCGTCATCTAAGTTCTGCAAGCCACGCGTGCGCGTCGATCATGCGTACGCGTCGGTGGGATTTTGCCAAACCACGCGAATGCGCCAGCTCTTGTGCGCCAGTTTCATCCGCATGCATCCACGCGTGCCCGTCGCTACCAAGTCTCCAAAGCTCCATTCTTCATATTCCTTCCACTTATGCATGCTTCCTTTCCATCTTCTAGGCCATCTTTGCCCTATAGATCTTGAATCCACTTAACAAACACATCACGACATTGAATGGTAATGGAAGAGGATTAAAATATAGCATTTTTAAGGTCAACGAAGCATGTTTTAAACCATGAAGTAAAATTAGGAAGGAAACGCAAAAGTATGCAATTTATATGAATAAGTGCGGAAAATATTGAATAAACCCCCCAAATTTTACACAAGATAAACTCTAAAATTGGGGTTTATCAATCTACAAACTCAGAAGAATGAAAGTCTTTCTCCAGAATGCAACCAAAGGAAGTTGGAAGAACGACCTTAAATGGTTCATTAAAAAGTGTATTGAGATAGTTCATAAATGCAACAAAAAAAAAATTTATTTGGGCTTGGTCCATTAAATTCAGGTATTTTTGACAAAATTGTTAAATCAATAAACTCGAGTTGGGACACTATTATGAACAAGAATGACTTTTCGAAAATACGAATCAATAAAAAAATTATGTTATTAACTAACGGCTAAGTCAATAAGATTAATAAATGCATTAACTTACGAAACTGTCAAATCATGACATTAAAAACATACATTAAAAGATTAAATGCTTAATAACATTATACTGAAAAAAGGAATAAAAAAAGGGAAATTCAACAGGTAACACATTGTTCACTTTATCACTTAAAACACTACTAACTTAAGCACTAGAATATTTTACAAATTGCTCTTCCAGCCTGATTTCAACGTCACTCACATTAGAATTTACGAATCTCCTTAGCTGGTAACTTCTGCAAAAGTACGAATGCATGTAAATAATATAAATCAAATAAATTTGATTTATATTTTAAGACATCGGCATAAATTTATCAAATATTATATACTTCCTAAATAATAGGAAACATTTAACCTATTCCTACTTTCTAACCTTTTATCTATACTCAATAATTAATTTTTTAAAATAAACGCAACTGTACTCCCTTATTTTTCTTTTTCCTCCATCTTTATTACTCTTTCAATTATACTATTGTAGATTTGTTGAGTAGCATTCTAATTCATTCTATAATGAGTAATTACCTAAATTAGTTCCAATCTTAAAAGTTTTAAAATTAGACATTTTAGTCTTAAAAAAAATTAATACACATATCAATTCTTAAGGTTTTACTCCGTCAGATAAATCAGTTCTCAATTCATTTTCCATCAATGTAATTATCCAGATTAGTTCCCAAAAATTTTAAAAATGGACATTTTAATCCCCAAAAAAAATTAATGTACAAATTAATCCCGAACGTTTCTTTTTATTAGATATAATAGTTCTCTGTCCAAAAATAAAATAAAATAAAATAATTATTATTATTATTATTATTATTAATTGTACAATAATATTGTACTATATTTTTTTTGTATTTTTTGGACAAAAAAATAATAAATTTATTCTTTAGATTCTTATATATAGAGTCACTCAATAATAATAATAACAATAATAATAATAATAAAATTATTAGAGATTATTCTACAAAAAATTCAAGATTAAAATCATTTGATATTTTTGTATTTAATATAATCAAAAGATGTCTTATGTAAAAAAAATATGTATTAAAAGAAAATATTTTAATTTGAATTTATATTAAATACATGTTTTTTTTAATACAAACATATTTTTTAAAATAGTACATCTTTTAATTATATTAAATACAAAAATATCAAATGGTTTTAATTTTGAATTTTTTGTAAAATAATCTCTAATAATTTTATTTATTATTATTATTATTATTATTATTATTATTATTATTATTATTATTATTATTATTATTATTATTATTATTATTGAGTGACTATATATATATATATATAAGAATTTAATGAATAAATTTATCATTATTTTTGTCTAAAAAATACAAAAAATATAGTACAATATTATTGTGTAATTAATAATAATAATTATTTTATTTTATTTTATTTTTGGACGGAAGATTATTATGTCTAATAGAAAATAACGTTGGGGATTAAATTATACATTAGTTTTTTTTGGGGACTAAAATGTCCGTTTTTAAAATCTTTGGGGACTGATCTGGTAATTACTCTGCTAAAAAATAAACTAGAAACTGATTTGTCTGTCGAAATAAAACCTTAAAAATTAATCTGTGTATTAATTTTTTTTAAAGAATAGAATATTCGATTCTAAAATCCTTGGAGACTGATTTAAGTAATTACTCTTCTATAATTTATTTGACTAACTTATTCACACTCATGTCATACGTAAGGTTTTTTCGTTTTATCCTTTCAATTCTATTATAGGAGATTCTTATCAATTATCATCAATTAATTCATTGCCAATAAAAGACATAAAATAATATTAGCATCAAACATTATTGTTCAAATCATAAATTTGATTGAGGTTTTTATTCACGTTTGGTTTGCGGATATGTTAACATTTGATTTGTGAATTTACGGAAATTTAATTTGTGGTTCAGTTGAATTTGATCAATATATAATACGAATCATGAGTTTTAATAAGGAATTTAGTTGAGTTTGATTAATAATATGAATCATGAGTTTGATGATAAGTTTTGTAAATATGTGATTTTATAGGTATGTTAGAATTTGTTTATTGGGTTTCAAATGAGAGTTTAGCTGAAATTTGATAATGAGATTTTGTTAGAATATGTTTTTAGGGTTTGATTTGTAAGTTTGTAGTATCTCATTAGAAATTTTGTTGGGTTTGTTTTGTTCAACAATGTGAATTATGGTTTTTTTTTTTACTAAAAAGTAAAAAATAATTAAACAAATAAAAAAAACAAAGTCCTAAGCAACTAAAAAGATGCAGGGTAGTTCTACTGAACACTCATCTCAAAGTTTTTTTAAGGTACTGAAAGTTTTACATGCTAGAAATGCAATCTCATCATTGTTTTTATCATGGTATTTGTTATTGTATTTGCATCTTTTAGGATCAAGCGAAAATCAACGCGCCACTTCTAAGTTAAGATATCTCTGATTTTAAGCACCAATCAGCATTATCATGAGAATTGGTAACAAGATTGAAAGTCTTAAGACAATCCATTTTTCAAATCACATCTCTTTGTCGCAAGTCCCAGACTAGAAGAAATCCTCTCCAAATAACAAATAACTCTCCTTGAAGAATATTGCAACTCTCAATTATTTCCAAACAACCTCGTTGCCAATTTCTATTATAGTCTCTGCTAACACAAGCAAAACTAATCTGATCACCAGAACCTGAATAACTAGCATCACAATTGATCTTGAAAGTACTCATTGAAGGGGGAACCCAAGAGCAACTAATCGTAGAAGGAATAGTAACTCAATGCAATTCAAAAATAGTCTGAAACTCCTTCTCCAAGGCTAAAGCCATACGAGCCACTAAGATAGGGCAGTGATTAGACTACAATCTATTCAAAATTTCTGCACAGACCTCAGAAAAAAGAGATAACCATTCACTATTAATACAAATCTGGTCAAGCTTTTTTGCCACCTCAATATTGTTTTTCACACTCCTATACCAAGAAAAACGTCTTCTAATAGTCTTCAAGTCAAATAGAGCACTATCTCCTAAACAATTAGCAAACTGATCAGCATGGTGACTCAAAAAATGGCAACCTTTAACTTCATGAGAGAAAAGAACTTCATTAAATAAAATCACCGAAGACAATCCAAGGCCCTTGAAAAGTTGATGACTGAGCTACCAGGTAATTCCAAATAAGACCTTTTGTATTATGTTGTGCCACATTTTTAAGATGAACTTCGATCGTGACACACTGATCGCAAGCATCGACTAATTTGCAGGAAGTACCTTGCATTGAAGAGAGAAACAATATACTACCCTTATACCCTACTGCCTCTTGTATACCAATAAGATAGTATCAAAGTCTTTTCCAGAACAATTTCAAACGCTGAAAGGGAGAATGAGTATCAACCACAATAAAAAAAGGTCTAATTTTTTTAACAAATTCTTTACAATTCACTCAGGCTAACTTGTTAGAAGTACCCCTAATATTCCAATCTAAAATATTTAAACTATCCATAATAAAAAATGACAAGAGAATATAAAAAAGGTGAGATTAGCTTGCACCACCAACTTCAGTAGGAGATTTGTCCCCTGAAATGGAACACCACGGACCTCCATGCATCGCTTCTTCCTATTTCATTGATAATGGACTTTTCTCCCGAGACAATTGGCGTCACAGCTCCCATCGGACCTTCCTACACCCATTCTGTCTTAGCTGTTGTGGAAATGCCATTCTCTCAAATCCATAAACAAAAACTAGCGGCGGCGCAGTTTTCTTTTCCGGCGGATTCTCGGCTGGACCCTTAAGCACCAGTGAATCTCCTGCCGCGTTTCTAATCGGCGAGTTCTGCAAAAACGCCAGACGCAGACGCTTTCTGATGGAGGGACTTCGCGTCATTGGCGTGTGGCGAGAAGTCGGTGCACACTGCTAGGTTGTATCCTGCCCGACCCAGACTCTCTGCTCCCTACTCCTTGGATCTGTGAGGTGACTGAGGTTTAGGCCTTGGTTAACCACATAAATCAGTAGAAGTATGGATTTGATGGTATGTATTTTGGAGTTTGATTTGTGAATTTGTTAGCCTTTGATTTTCTATTTTGATAGAAGGTTTGGTTGTAATTTAATTAAAAAATTTTGTAGAAGATTTTTAGGATTTAACTAGTGAATTTGTTACTATTTAATGTAAAGTATGAATTTAATAATATATTTTTGGAAGTTTGATGAGTGAGTTAGTTAGGATTTGATTTACAAATTTATTGAGTTTTTTTTATAAAAGGTTTGGTTAGAATTTCGATTTTTAATTTTAAAATTTGATTTTGGTTATATTTGAAGAGAAATATAAAGAGTGAGTGGAGTTTCTATATAAGAAAAATGAGTTTGTTTTTTAACGAATATTATTCTAATAGTTTTACACTTTTACGTATTTTTATATTGTTGTTAATTAAAAAGATGTACAGGTAACAGAATTCTTTAATTTATTATAAGTATTATATACCAAGGGTGCTCATAATAACTTACGTTATTCTTACTCTTCAAGTAAACTATTAGATAAAAAAAAATATATTGTAGATTTAGATCGATTTAATAAAATATTTCGGAGAGGTATTTATATTCGTAAAAAGTACAAACAATTTATTTTATATTTAGTAAATAAAAATATCATATAATTGTACTTGTAATTTTAAAAATTTTGATATAATTTTAAAGAATTTAATATAATTTTGTATATTAATAAATATATCTAAGATATTGATACTAAATTTCATCAACAATAATTTTTTTTCTTTATTTATCTCTATTATGGTCATTAATTAAATTTAAAAGTTATTATACTAAATATAATTATTGTTTTTCGTGTTTATTAAAAAGTATTTTTAGTTCGATTTATTAAACATATATGTCATAATTTCTAAAAAAAATATCTTTTAAAAATTAAATTTAATAAATAAATTATAAAAAATAAAAATTTTACTAAATCAAGTCTTAAATAATTGAAATAAGTAATAAAATCATATTTTTAATATTTTGTACTATTTATTTATTGTGAAGATTCAATTTGTAATATTTTAAACAATTTTATAAATATGTATTAAAATATCACTAAATAAAAGTATTTAAATTTATCCATATATTTGTAGTTTAATATCTTAAAAACACAAATATATTTATATATATATATATATATATATATATATATATATATATATATATATATTTTAGAAGTGTTTTTGTCTTTTTAAGTTTATAAGTTATTTGGACAAAATTATAGAGAGTAAATTAGAGATATAATGTTATTGTCATTCTCTTATTATGAGCTTTTAATGTTCCGAGTTCGTCATTCTCAATGATGAGAGTATTTTTACAAGGACTCCAACACTCGAATTAGCATAAGTCGCAAGAGAAACTAAGTTAGAAATCATATTTTAGTGCTCATATTTAGAATAGCGCATATATTGTGAGGTTGTGATGTCATAAATTCTTTTCTTCATGTTCTTTAGAGGTTATGAATTGTCTTTGAAATTAAATTTATCTAAAAAAATGAATTATTATTATCATAAGTTATTTGATATTTTATTATGATATCATAAGATGTTTTTAGGTTTATATGTAATCAATAACATTGTAATATTTTTTAATAATAAAATAATTATTATAATGTAATAATTAAACTCATAAAATTAAGTTATTAAATATAAATGAATTATGAAAAATTAGTGTTCTTTTTGTAATATATTTTTTTGGAATCTAAAAAAATATTTAATCATTAAATAGTTTTTTTTAAAATTGTTATACTTTTGAACCCAATTTTTAGTATTAGACTCAGATATATTTTAAAAGGATATGATTACTCGTCTTTTATATACTAGCTAAAGTTCATATCATATCAATTAAACTTTAAATTTCTTTTTGACCTTATTTGAATCCTTTTTATTTTCCCTTTATCTTAAATCTCGAAGCAATGTGACACCAGTATTACATGAGAAATTCAGTTAAAAGAGCACTGAGAAAAAGAAAAGTTCGTCAAAAAAAGTCACCTTCTTTTGAGTTTGAGTGTTGTAGTTGTATTGTTTTGTGTTTGATCAATCGATGTTGCGATTCAGCGCCGTTTGAGTTTGCTGGAAAGGGGGTGGCGGGTTTATTGGCCGTACAGGATGCATGATATCTTATTATCTTAGGATGATACGCTTCATTTGTTTGATTGTTTCCTAGTTTCTCCGCCCTTTCCGCTCACCTCACATCTCAACTATATACTATAACTTTCTTCTCGTTTGTTTGATTGTTTCTGAGTTTTTCTAATATTTTATTAAGACTAATACTGACTATGTTAGTACTTAGTACAACTTTAAAATATTCCTTTAACATGTTTTAACGGTTATGGAAAGGAGATTCATAGATACTGTTAGTATAAGATAATTTTGTACATATATATTACTTAATATTATATTAATAAAATAATTATTTATTATATTAACTATATGAATAATAATTTAAAAAAGTTGTAATTACGTCATTAATTATTCAAAATATTTTATACTATGAGTATATTAAAATTAAATTTAAATTTAAATAGTATATCTTAAAAGAACGAATATTAGCATTTTATTTAAATGTTTTTTTCTTATTCTGATTCTCGCTTCAAAATCAATTTTATAGAATATTATTTTTATATTAAAAAATAAATAAGTTTAACATCAATTATCTTATTGTTATAATTAAAACATATTACCAGGTTTTTGAAACAAATAGTATTTAAAAGGCCTCATTTAAAAAACAAAAAGGAATCATAAAATCAAGAGGAGATAATGGATGATTGGTTAGTTTCAATTGGTGATTGTCTCTATAATGGGATTCGCTAGTTACGGGTCTTTGTATGTTGCTGGATTTGCTTTGGAGTTTTCGTTACCACCGTATCTTTCTTGATCTTCACCTTTTCGTGCTCCCCTTCACGAAGCAACTTAAACAACTAATATTAAAAAAGAAAGTCTTCTCTGTTTTAAGTGGTGATTATATTATAAAAATTTCTTAAATTAGGCAATTTCATCTGATTTTTATACTTTATTTGGATATAAGAAAAAAAATAAAAATAAAAACAAAAAAATTATTTGTGTATTGTTTAATGAATAAAAAAAAATAAATAAATATTTTTTTTGAATAAAAAAATAAAAAATTATAATATTATAAATTTATATTAATACTCTTATAATAAAATAAAATATAAATATTTTTATTTATTTATATTTTATTGTATTTTATAAATATTATAAAATATTATAATTTTATATATTTAATTTAAATTATTTATTAATACATTTAATGTTTAAATATAAATTTTTATTATAATAATATATTAAAATTATTAAAACTAAATTTATATGAATAATTATTAATAATAATATAATAATAAGTAATATTTATAATTGTACTATTATTTGCTCTTTTTTCATGAATTTTTATCTCATGATGAAAGAAAAAAGTTTTGAATGAGTGCACACCACTTTTTCTTTTTTTTTTTTTATTTTTTTATAGTCATTCAAACAATAAAAAATATTTAATTTTTTTCTTTTTTTTTCATATTCTTTTGAACCAAACAATACGTTAAACTAGATTCTATCATTTATGAACAAAAAAAACAAAAAAAAAAAACTAGATTCTATCATTTGTTTAGAGGGAATTACTAGACAAGTATATTTTGGTTCGTTCTTAAGATATTATTGAAATTCAAATTATAATTAAAGTCTTACCGTTTTGTGACACAATCTTATCAAAGCTAATGTGTACGATTTTCACATGGAAAAATTTGCAAATTAATTTTAATATGAGAGATATGTTGGCGTAATGTGTTATTATTGGGTTAGAATGATGTAATACATTAGTATGAGATATCATTACTTCATTAGTAATCGTGAGTGATGTTTTCCTTTTCTCACTTGAAATTGAAATCGTTACTTATCTGTTTTCTTTTTAAAAAAGTTTTTTACTTTTCAACCAATTAAAATTGTTACTGGCAATTTCTAAATTTTTAAATTTTAAAAAATTGAAATAGTTATTAACGAGTTCTCATTGTCAGCAACTATCCCATATTAACGATTCACCAACAAATTTTAATATTTTAATAAATCTCACGTGACAATCCAATATTAAGAAAATTAGCTAGAAAAATTATCTTTTTTTTTTTCGGTTGGATTTTTATTTAAATAAAATTTCATTTTTAACCATAAAAAATTTAGGTACTATAAAATCGATCACAAAATATTTAAACAAATTTGATAGCCATCAAAATTTATTACTATCTGACAAAACTAACAAAACATTAACTATATCATAATAATTTCATAAATATCCATTTCTTTTTTTTTTCATCTTCCTTTCATAAAAAATTTTAACTTTATCATCATTATTATAACCATCGATGTTATTCAAAAAACTTTAAAATTAAATTTAAACAAAAAAAATCATAATCTTAAATCATAATTCCAACTCTATACTCTAATAGCAAAAAAAAGAGACAAACAAAGAAAGAAGCAGACAGAAGATTAATTCCACTCCCTCATGGATGAGTCAACTAGGAACTCGTCGTTTGATTCCAACAATGGAGGCAATTTCGAAGGAGGAAATGATAGTTACGATAAGGGTGTTAAGAATCACCAGATTCTAGCAGTGGAACGAGTTTTCGGCGACGAAGTGGTGATTGATGCGGGTACGGTGATCGATCCCCAAGAGATAGCGACGAGAATGGTAGAGGTAAAGTTTGGCAACTTGTGTGTACGTGTGTACGGTATAACACCCTACCACACAGAACTTTACGCCTAAGACGTAAAATAAAGGTGGCGAGACACTACGACCTCTAAAAATAAAATACATATGTATAATTACAAGAATAATATATCTAGGAACCTCGAAAGAAAGGGGATACGATCCAAAGAAAACTGAAGATGCATCGCTCACGAAAAACGATAAGGCAGAAAGTTTATATAGAAAACCAAAAGATAGATATATATAATATTCCAACTGATAAGTATAATCAAGTTCTAAACTTGACTTGCGACAAAAGGCCGGCCAGAATATATGTATATACAACCCAAAAAATGGATACAAGTCCTAATTCTCCAATTCAACCTCTAGGAGGGACAAATACAAGTTTTATACAACAGTAGAGAATATACACATATATATAAAAACTAAGTACATAATATAAAAATCTCACAAAAGTAGATCTTCGCTTCCGAAAGAGTCATCCAGCACGCTTAGTGATGAACGAAATTTGGCATGCCGATTTAGAATTCAATGATGAATATGATCGTGAGTATAGTCTAATCGACACTTAAATTTCGTACCAAACAATCCTACAATCTATAACCGAGAGTACTAGTCTCCCGAGTCGTCCTCCCTTGGAATTGCCAAAGTGTGCATCTTATTGATTAGAAAGTCTTGTTAGGATTCTTTGAAGGTTTTAGCAAAGTAATAGGAAACAAACAATCGATCATTAAAAGACTTGGCTTAGGGTTGGCATTAGAAATTCTATCCTTATAGTTCCTTCAATGATGACAACAATTAGGCCTTGCCTCATTTAGTTATCCCCTAGGTATAGAGGAAAGTCAAATGAATATAATCAACTTGAGTCACAAGTCCTAGCTTCACCTCATGGGAATCTAACTTTAGTGCACTCCAAGTCAATTAGCAATCCCTAATTCCAAATCAACAATTGACACAACTATTCAACTTCTTCTAATGGCCCAAACCCTATGCCAAGTAAGAAATTTCTACTCCATAGCTAGTGTTGACATTTTATCAAACATTTGATGAGCAAGAATGAAAGTCATAGGAAAATGAGAAGAAAAGTAGAATTAAAAGTATTGCAACACAAGGAACTAACAACAATTATCAAAGAACAACAATGAAAATCAAATTCTCAAGGTATTGATAAAATCCAAAACTACAAAGTTGAATTCTAGATCTATGAGAATTGAGCAATTACAAACACTACTTGAAATTGGAGAAGAAGATCTATGACATGAACAAAGTGAAGTGAGAATTGCAATGGATCTCACCAAAGAGTGATTGAAAATTCAGAAATTGGATGAAGATGAACCCTAGTGAAAGCTTGGAATCTCTCTCTCCTTCTCCAAGAGTGTAACTAACTATCCCCTCAAAATATCTAAAATCTAGAAAATGAACTAAAAGTCCTTAGCCCTTGCTCCTTTGGTCTTCTTAAGCTTTTCCCGCCAAGGCATTTCCCCAAAATGGGATTCCCAACTACCTCCACGCCTAAGTCACGTGGCTTCTTAAAAAAATAATATTCGAACATCGGCGCGCACGCGCAAGGTACGTGCGCGCGCCACCGAGGCATCTTGTAATGTGCGCGGAGGCGTGATGTGCGCGTGCGCGCCCATGAAGATCATGGCTTAGCCGCTACGTAAGCCGGCTCGTGGCTTGGCTCTTGGCTTCGACTTCTAGTTGCTCTATCCACGCGGACGCGTCAAGTGCGCGCACGCGCCCATGCTGAGATTTCCAAGGCTCAATTCTCATGCTCCATTCCTTTGCACCCGTCCTCCTTCTCTCTTCCGGTCCATCCCTGCCCTATATTCTGAAACCACTTAACACACAGGTCACGGCATCGAATGGCATCAAGAGAAGATTAGAAATGTATCTATTTTAGTGCAAAATAAGCATGTTTTCATCCATGGGGCAAAATTAGGAAAAGAACACAAAATCTTGTATTTTCATATAGAAAGTGTGTGGAATCATTGATAAAACCCCTGAAATTGGCATAAGATAAACCCTCAAAATGGGGTTTATCAACCTCCCCACACTTAAATCCTAGCATGTCCTCATGCTTAGAGAAGTGCAAAAGAAACTCAGAAGACCGAGGGATCATAAGAATATAAGACTCATGAAGTGCAATCTACTTATATGAATGCAACTATGACTAGTGCTATTATCTACTTGGTTAGGAACAAATCAACCTTCCTATGATATATGCGAGCACATGGGACACGATGGTGGTCAATGTATAGGACTTGCCAATTTTTAAGCATCAAATGCAATATATGCAACTTTGCATGAGGAATGCTCGTGAGAGCCGGGAATCAAGGAATTGAGCATCGAACCCTCACCGGAGGTGTTTACACTCTAGTCGCTCGGTGTTTGGGGTTGATTCACTTAATTCTCCCCTAATCATGCTTTCCAAGATTTATTTTTCTTCTAACAATCAACAATTATTCAATGCATGCATACAATTATCATGAGGTCTTTTCTTTAGGTTGTAGTGGGGCTAGGGTTAAGGTAGGATGTATATTTGGTCAAGTGAGCTTGAAATTTGAATCTTTGATAGGCTTAGACTTCCCACCTAACCTATGACATCCTATACAATTAAGTTCTAACCTAACTACCCATTCTTCACCTTTCCACATACTCATGCATTCCCTTTTCATTTCACAACACATATGCATTGACTTTTATTTAAGCATTACTTTGGGGCATTTTGTCCCCTTTTTCTATTTCTTTCTTTTCTTCTCTTTTTCTCTTTTTCTATAATTTTTTTTCATATTGTTTTTCTCTCTTTTTTTTTTCTTTTCTTTTCTTTTCTTTTCTTTTTTTTCTTTTTTCATATGTACAAGAGCATCAATGCATAAGGTTTTACAATTGATCAACACATGAGCATGTACCCAATTTCCAGTAATTTTAATAAAAATACAAAACTATCCTTTTATTCACTCGATGTTCCAAGGTTCCCACACTTGAATGATACTCACACACACTTGCCTAAGCTTAATCAAAGATCCAAATTAAGGAGATTTATTGTTTTTCGCTTCAAGGCTTGCAATGTGCTAAATTAAGAACAAAGTGGGTTAATCGTTGGCTCAAATTTGGCTAACAAAGGAAGATAAAAGGTAAGGCCATTTGGGTAAGTGAGCTAATAAAATGATGGCCTCAATCATATAAATGTATGAATACACAAAATAATGGACATAAAGAATCAAACAATTCGAAGATTACAATCATAGGAAGAGAATAATGCACACAAGAAGGAAAATAAGTGGTTATAAGATGTAACTACGCAATTAGGCTCAAAACTCACTAGCTTGTGTTCTTAACTCAAAATCCATGTTCCAAAATATAATTCTTCATGAAAATTTGGCATCAAAGTATTTAAAATTGGCAATGCCACGGTTGCCCCAAAGTGTTGATTTCCTAAGAAAGATTTTCATTGTTCCAACCAAGTAAACTTATTATGCGAATGGTGTCAACTAAGACCTAATCATGCAACCTATCCTAATTACCAAGGAGTTCAAGGAACAAGAATTTATTCGGATGTTACCTACGGAGATCGGTCGGTCGACCTCCCCACACTTAAAACTTAGCACGGTCCTCCGTGCTATAGGTTAGGCACAATGGGTGGTCGATTCCCGAGTGTCCCTCATCTCCAATGTCATCGCTATCTCCGCTTGAAGTTGCGGTGGATGTGGAGATATCTGGTTCCTCCATAGGTGGGGTGACTACGCTCAGAAGTCTCTTCACATGAGCATATCGGCGTTGGTTACGCCGCTCATAACGGTCTAACTTCTTGTGAAGGTCTTCAAGGCGTTGGGTGGCTGATTTTTGTGGTGTAGATGATGTGGTAGTGTTGCGAGTTGGTGTGGGTAGTCCAATGTCCTTGGTGAATTCCGGAGGCTTGAGGCACCTCTTGGTCAGAATAATATCACCTTCGACCGGAATTGAGGTTCTCCTATCCTTAGCCTCTCGGTTGACGCCGGCCTTTGCAACTAATTCGGTCACCATAGCGGGAAACGGTAGATTTCCCTTGGCATGAATACGCCCCATGGATTGGCAAATGGCATGCAAAATGTCGACCGGTTTCTCGGTTAAGATGCACCATATCAATAAGGCAAGCTCGGCGGTAATGGATGACCCATGGGTGCTTGGGAGCACGTAGTGAGCTAGAATTTGGGCCCATGCCGTGGCTTCTTGAGTGAGGTGGCGGACATCTAAACCCTTTGGTCTTTGCTTTATGGTCCCCCGAATCCAATATGCGTCGGGTAAAGCAATTACACGGAGGATCGCGCTCCAATCGAATGCACGGTCATCGCATGTAGCCAAGACTTCTTGGTAGGCATCATAACCATCCGTCAACGGCCCAATCCCAAGGACTTCTCGGATGGTTTCCACTGTGACCGACACTTGCTTTCGCCGCACAAATATTGATGTGAGAAGGGGTGAGTGGTACTTGGAGTAGAATTCCACCACCCAAGAGAGATTGGCCTCCTTTGGTTGCTTCAAGAGGAACCTCTATTGCCTCCGGTCAATGTGTGGCATCACAATCAGATTGAGGTGAGCCGGTAGGACTAGAAGGGGCTCCGGGTGATAATTCCTCTCAATCATTCTTGAGTAAACAAGTTCGCAGTAGCGGTTGGGGAACTTGTTTGAATCCTTTGGAGGGTTGTCCTTCTCTAGAACATCAACGGGGCCCTTAGTCTTCTTTAAGAGTGGCTTGGCCGTTAGTTCTTGGCGCGCTTTATTGGAAGCTGGCTTCTTCGGGGCTTTCCCTTTGTTCTTTTTGATGACCATCCTGTGATAGCAAAGAAAGGAGATAACATCAAACCCAAAGAAGTGTAATTAAATGTGATTATGCAATGAAAAGTTATGACATAGAATATGGGTATCATTATTACATGACAGCTGCAACATGTAACTAAGATAAAATGTGAAGAGCAAGGCAAATCATTTGCATGTGGTACAAGGGTAGTTTAAACAGCAAGTAAGAAGCATGAGAATCATACACCCTTAAAGACCACAAGTGGAAAGCAAGTTAAGAAAAGGTGAGTGAATGGATTGGAGAATGTGGGGATGCACGCAAAAGTGATTAGTTGAGAGGCAATTTGGTCAAAATGAGCTCAAAACTCAAGTATGCCTTTCGTCGAACACTTGGCGTGCATCCTTTTTGTAGTATGTGATTAGAAGAAGGTGAAAGCAATGTAACATTTCACAATCCATTATTAATGACTACAGTGCACAGTGGTTGTAAGAAAATCAAGCAACACATCTCATCTATCAATGCAAGAGAGGTTAGGACCCAAATGCCTATGAAGAGTTAAATGAAAAAAAGAAAACAAAAACACCTTAAAGAAGTAACTAAAAAGAGGGAGGAGGAAAGGAAATAGGCTACCTAAAAGAAAATGAAACTAAATGATTAAGAGTCAAAAGAGATAGGTGGGGTAAGAGGGTAGCTTAGTATAGTACCTTGAGAGATAGAAGAGGATATGGAAGAAGAAGTTGTAGAGTGGAGTGATGGAGAGTGGAGGGGTAATGTGGGGCCACCGGAGGTAGGTGGTAGGAGGTGGTTGAGGTTGATTGGGAGAAGAAATGGTAGTGGGTGGATGGGTAGTAGAAGGAATGAGAAAAAGAGGGAAAGGGGAAGAAGAATGAAGGGGGCAAGTATGCTCCCTCTTAAGTTGGCGACGATCACCCGCGCGTGCGCGCACGGTGCGCGCTCGCGCAGGGGAGCGAGGTGGAGTGGGGGCGCACGCGCGTACGTTGCGCGCACGCGCCCATGCACTTGGGCTTGCAGCACAGGGGTGGCATAGAGGTGGCACAACTCTCTGGACGAGGTACCACGTTGCGCGCACGCGTCAACGTGGTTATGCCCCAGGCATGAGATGGGCCTGGGGTGGGCCTAACTCTCTGTGGAGTGGCCTAGAGGAGGGTGCAGAACAAGGGGCGCGTGCGCGGCCCACCTTGCGTTGTTAGTGTATGGACGCGGGCGCGCCAGGTGCGCGCACGCGTCAGAAGTGCTGGGCCGGTGGCTTAGTGCGGGCCCGAGAGTGGCTTAACTCTCTGGAATATGTACCAGGAGTGCAACAAGGTGATCGACGCGGACGCGCACGGTACGCTAGCGCGTCGATCTGCAGATTTCGCCCAAGTGCGCGTACGCGCCATGTGCGCGCGCGCACGAGTGGCCTATGCTTCAGGCATGGTACTGGCATGGTGTGGGCGTAACTCTCGGGAAAATGTATGGAGGGGTGTTTTTCGCAACCCACGCGTCCGCGCACGGTGCGCGTCCGCATGGGTGGTCGTCAAATACCTCAAGGGCACGCACGCGCAGAAGGGTGCCTTTTCAAAATTTGCATGTTTTTGCACCACTTATAACATTCCAATCCCCCAAGCAGCCACTTAAGCACTATGGCAAGGCATTTTAACTTGATAAACTACCAATGAACTCAACAAATGAAGGAGAATTGAAATTGAAATCTAGCTAACAAACATGAAGTCAAGTGTTAAGCAAGTGTCAATCAAAGAATGATGCAATGGCTATGTACAAAGGAAGATCTTACCATGGTGGGGTGTCTCCCACCGAGCACTTTTGTTTACTGTCCTTAAGTTGGACTTTTCATAGCTCAAAGTTCTTGTTCAAGAGGTGCATCCCTCAAGAGGAACACTTCAAATTCCTTGGAGTTTTTTCTTTGCTCACCATGATACAATTTGAGACGGTGCCCATTTACCTTGAAAATGTCCGGACTTGATGGGTGGCGCAAGTGGTAGACCCCATAAGGTTCTACTTTCTCCACTTGGTAGGGTCCATCCCACCTTGATCTAAGCTTTCCGGGTAGTAATCTCAACCTTGAGTTGTAAAGAAGGACTAGTTCACCGGGTCGGAATTCCCTTCTCCTAATGTTCTTGTCATGGATGGCTTTCATCTTTTCCTTGTAAAGTCTAGAGTTGTCATAAGCTTCTAATCTCAAGCATTCCAATTCCGCTAATTGAAGCTTTCTCTCTACTCCGGCTCCACCCAAGCTCATATTACATTCCTTTATGGCCCAATAAGCTTTGTGTTCGATTTCTACCGGTAGGTGGCATGCTTTACCATATACAAGCCGAAAGGGGCTCATGCCGATAGGTGTCTTGTAAGCCATTCGATAAGCCCAAAGTACATCGGAGAGGTTAGTGCTCCAATCCTTCCAATTCGGCTTCACAATCCTTTCCAACACATGTTTGATTTCCCGGTTAAAAACTTCGGCTTGGCCATTTGTCTGAGGGTGGTAAGCCGTGGCGATTTTGTGTATGATGCCATACTTTCTCATGAGGCCGTCCATTTTTTTGTTGCAAAAGTGGGATCCTTGGTCACTTATGATTGCTCTTGGGGAGCCAAAGCGACAAATGATATTGTTCCTCACAAAAGAATAAACAACATGAGCGTCATCCGTTCGGGTGGGGATCGCCTCCACCCATTTTGACACATAATCGACGGCTAACAAGATGTAGAGAAAGCCATTGGAATTTGGAAATGGTCCCATGAAGTCGATTCCCCATACATCAAAGATTTCACAAAAAAGCATATTTTGTTGGGGGATTTCGTCCTTCTTAGAGATATTTCCAAACCGAATGCATTGGGGACAAGATTTGCAATGGAGAGAAGAATCTTTGAGAAGGGTTGGCCACCAAAATCCGCAATCAAGGACCTTTCTTGCCGTTCTTTGGAGGCCGTAGTGGCCACCTCCTTCGGAAGCATGGCAAGCGTCCAAGATTGCTTGGAATAGGTATGCACCGTCGCACTATTTGGTCCGTTCCACACCTCCACAAATAGGGATCATCCCAAACATAGTATTTGGATTCGCTTTTCAGCTTATCCTTTTGGTGTTTGTTGAGATTGGGAGGGAAAGTGCGTGAAACCAAGTAGTTTGCTATTGGTGCATACCAAAGAACTACTTCCGAGATTGCGTGAAAAGCATCTAAAGGAAAGGAGTCATTGATAGGAGTGGTGTCGCCTTTTGTATGTTCGAGGAGACTTAGATGGTCCGCCACTAGGTTTTGGGAACCACTCCTATCCTTGATCTCCAAGTCAAACTCTTGTAACAAAAGCACCCAACGAATTAATCTCGGTTTTGATTCCTTTTTGGCCAACAAATACTTTAGTGCCGCGTGATCCGAGTACACTACAACCTTGGAACCAAGAAGATAGGCTCGGAACTTGTCCAAAGCAAAAACAATAGCTAGGAGTTCCTTTTCGGTAGTAGTGTAGTTGGATTGGGCTCCGTCTAGTGTTTTGGAAGCATAAGCTATGATATAGGAAATCTTACCCTCGCGTTGTGCTAACGCGGCTCCTATCGCATAATTCGAAGCATCACACATGATTTCAAATGGTTGAGTCCAATTTGGTCCTCGCACAATAGGAGCTTGTGTCAATGCTACTTTAAGTTTGTCATATGCTTCCATACATTCCTTGCTCAGCTCAAATTCAGTGTCCTTTTGTAGTAGTTGAGAGAGAGGTAAGGCCACCTTGCTAAAGTCTTTGATGAATCTCCGATAGAATCTGGCTAATCGATCAAGCATTTGATCAATGAATGGTAGTGGAAAGTGATCTTTTCTTGTGGCCGCATTCAACCTTCGGTAGTCTATGCATACTCTCCAAGAATTTTGCACTCTTGTTGCTATAAGTTCACCACTTTCGTTTTTGATTGTTGTCACCCCGGACTTCTTTGGCACTACTTGGACTGGGCTTACCCACTCGCTATCCGAGATAGGATAGATGATGTCCGCTTCAAGTAGCTTAGTGACTTCTTTTTTTACTACCTCAAGAATGGTTGGATTAAGTCTCCTTTGAGGTTGTCGGACCGGTCTTGCTCCTTCTTCAAGAAATATGCGGTGCTCGCATACTTGGGGGCTTATTCCCACTAAATCCGCCAAACTCCACCCAATTGCCCTTTTGTTTTTCCTCAATACATCTAGCAATTTTTCTTCTTGTTGAGGGGTTAACTCTTTTGCAATTATCATGTGGAGCTTTTGGGCTTCATCGAGATATGAGTACCTTAAGTGGGGTGGTAGTGGCTTCAATTCCATCTTTTTATCATTCTTTAAAGTTTGAGTTTCCGGATGGTTTGTGTGGTGTGTGGTGTCTAGTTTGCTTGGACATTCATTTGCTTCTTCGACCATGTACTTCTCATCTAACTTTGCAAGGTGCACTTTGGCAACCATGTTGTCAATTGGGTCACACCGAAATAGAGAGTGATTCTCCGGTGGATGCTTCATTGCTTCTTCTAGACTAAAACTTACAATTCTCCCATCTATTTCAAATGAGTAGGTCCCCGAGTAGGCATCTAGCTTAAATATAGAAGTTCTCAAAAATGGTCTTCCAACTAGGATAGATGATGCTCTCTCGGTCTCGCTTGATGGCATTTCAAGGACATAGAAGTCAATCGGAAACACCAACCCTTTGATATTCACCAATACATCTTCCGCAATACCCGTCACAGTTATTATGCTTTTATCCGCTAGGACAAATCTTGCCGTCGACCTTTTTAGTGGTGGCAACTTCAATACCCGGTAGACGGAGAGCGGCATGATGCTAACACATGCTCCGAAGTCACACATACAATCTATAAATTGAACTCCATTAACGGTGCAAGTGACCATACAAAGGCCCGGATCATCACACTTCTCGGGCAATGCTCCCATTAAAGAGGAAATAGAACTCCCCAATGGGATGGTTTCCAATTCAAGAATTCTATCCTTGTTCATGCATAGATCTTTAAGGAATTTTGCATATCTAGGAACTTGATGGATAGCATCGAAGAGGGGGATGGTTACCTCAACTTTCTTGAACATTTCTACCATTTTGGGGTCGAGTTCTATGTGCTTTCTAGCTTTCTTTGCAAGTGTTGGGAATGGGAGTGGTTGAGCAATTTCTTCTTCCAAGGTTCTCTTGGCCTTGGGGGTCTCCTTTGTTGGTTGGGCTTCATCCTCAACTATGACTTGTGGTGTCTCCTCTTCCACTACCTCTTCTATATCTATTCTCTTCTCCTCTTGGGCGGTCATGATGGGATTTGAGTCCTTTGCTTCCTTCTCTTTTAGTTGTGTTCCGGATCTAAGGGTGATGGCATTGATGCCCCCCTTAGGATTTGGTTGAGGTTGAGAGGGAATGACGCTTTGGATTGGGTGTTGAGGAGTGGGATTTGATGGTGTATCCATGCGTGCAAGAAGAGCTTGCAGTGTAGAGGTGAGGCCGGTGAGACCGGAAGCAAGTGTGTTTTGTAGTTCCTTTTGGCCTTGGATAATGGTCCGGAGTGTTTCTTCTTGGTTGGAGGGGGTGGTTGCATATGCGAGTTGAGGGGTTTGTGATTGGTTGGGTGGTGGTCTTTGATGTGGTGGTTGGTATATTTGGTAGTTTCTTTGTGGGTTTTGTTGGTTGTATGGTTGATTTTGTGAGTTGTATGGTCGGTTTTGTGAGAAATTTTGTGAGTTGTTGCTCCATCTTTGACCTCCTCCATTGTTGTTGTTGTTGTCCCTATTCCCTTGTTGATGACTGTCTCTCCAATTTTGATTATGGTATCCACTCCCTTGATTGTAGCTTCCTCCTTGATGAGGGTGCCCTTGGTTAGGATTACCGCCTTGGTAGTACCCTTGATTAGGGCGGTCATAGAAATTATGGGTAGCCGCCAAGGTGTTATCTTCTTGAAGGCTTGGGCACTCATCCGTGTAGTGGGAGTAGCAAGAACAAATGCCACATACTTTTTGAGGAACCAATTGTTGGTTGTGTTGTTGAGGTGGTGGAGGGTGTTGTTGGTATGATTGAGGTTGTTGTGGTTGTTGTTGGTTCAATTGGAGTTGCCTTAAGATGGATGTCATCTCGCTCAAGGATTAAGTTAGAGCGGTAGTTTCACTACTAGTTGATACCTCATTCACGGTTCTTGGGCGGTTGACTCTTCGTCTCATATGTTGATTGGATTCGGCTAAGTCAATGATAAGTTACCATGCCTCCTCCGCTGTTTTATATTTGAACAAAGAACCATTGCTAGAGGTGTCCAAGAGAGTTCTATCTTGCTCTCGCATCCCTTGACATATGTATCCGAGCAATACTTGGGTGTCAATCATGTGATTAGGGCATGCGTCTAGTAGCTTGCGAAACCATTCCCAATAATCGTATAGTGGTTCCGTCTCACCTTGCACAATACAAAATATTTCCTTCCTTAGCCTATCCATCTTTTCCGGGGGCAAGAATTTATCCAAGAATCCTCTTCTAAGTAAGTCCCAATCAGAGGTGACTTCACTAGATAGAGTGTAGAACCATTCTTTAGCCTTGTCCTCAAGAGAGAAAGGGAAAGCAAACAACCATATAGCAACTTCATCGGATCCTTCCCATCTAGTAGTTGAGCATATACGATGGAAGTCCTTGAGATGTCGAATAGGGTCTTGTGCGGGAAGCCCGTGAAACTTGGGTAGGAGGTTGATCAAAGCGGTCTTCAATTCAAAGTTTGCATTCAAGTTGGGGTGAGTTACATGAAGGGGTTGAAGGACATAATCCGGTGCACCCGCTTCCTTGATGGTAACTCTCCTCAGAGCATCCATGGTGTTAGTACCTAAAACAAAAGAAGAGTTGTTAGTGATATTGATGGAAGTATGACTAATGCCTTCCTTGAGTGACGGTTCAATGTTCACTTTTAGTAAGGTGGTTGAGGTGGTGAAAACCCCTTCACCTTTCCCAAACTTTAGCCGCCTCCGAGCTTGTCTAATATGAAACAAAGTTCGTTCTATTTCCGGATCAAAGGGGACTAAGCTCGGATTCGGTTGTGAACGCGTCATGCAATGAAGGGAAAATGAGATTCATGGTAACGATGAGGGGTTAGTCACTTGAACAATTTACAATGAAATGCAACTATGTACATATATACACACTTATTCCAAACAATAACATGGCACACTAAGCAAAATCCCCGGCAACGGCGCCATTTTGATGAACAAAATTTGGCATGCCGATTTAGAATTCAATGATGAATATGATTGTGAGTATAGTCTAATCGACACTTAAATTTCGTACCAAACAATCCTACAATCTATAACCGAGAGTACTAGTCTCCCGAGTCGTCCTCCCTTGGAATTGCCAAAGTGTGCATCTTATTGATTAGAAAGTCTTGTTAGGATTCTTTGAAGGTTTTAGCAAAGTAATAGGAAACAAACAATCGATCATTAAAAGACTTGGCTTAGGGTTGGCATTAGAAATTCTATCCTTATAGTTCCTTCAATGATGACAACAATTAGGCCTTCCCTCATTTAGTTATCCCCTAGGTATAGAGGAAAGTCAAATGAAAATAATCAACTTGAGTCACAAGTCCTAGCTTCACCTCATGGGAATCTAGCTTTAGTGCACTCCAAGTCAATTAGCAATCCCTAATTCCAAATTAACAATTGACACAACTATTCAACTTCTTCTAATGGCCCAAACCCTATGCCAAGTAAGAAATTTCTACTCCATAGTTAGTGTTGACATTTTATCAAACATTTGATGAGCAAGAATGAAAGTCATAGGAAAATGAGAAGAAAAGTAGAATTAAAAGTATTGCAACACAAGGAACTAACAACAATTATCAAAGAACAACAATGAAAATCAAATTCTCAAGGTATTGATAAAATCCAAAACTACAAAGTTGAATTTTAGATCTATGAGAATTGAGCAATTACAAACACTACTTGAAATTGGAGAAGAAGATCTATGACATGAACAAAGTGAAGTGAGAATTGCAATGGATCTCACCAAAGAGTGATTGAAAATTCAGAAATTGGATGAAGATGAACCCTAGTGAAAGCTTGGAATCTCTCTCTCCTTCTCCAAGAGTGTAACTAACTATCCCCTCAAAATATCTAAAATCTAGAAAATGAACTAAAAGTCCTTAGCCCTTGCTCCTTTGGTCTTCTTAAGCTTTTCCCGCCAAGGCATTTCCCCAAAATGGGATTCCCAACTACCTCCACGCCTAAGTCACGTGGCTTCTTAAAAAAATCATATTCGAACATCGGCGCGCATGCGCAAGGTACGCGCGCGCGCCACCGAGGCATCTTGTAATGTGCGCGGAGGCGTGATGTGCGCGTGCGCGCCCATGAAGATCATGGCTTAGCCGCTACGTAAGCCGGCTCGTGGCTTGGCTCTTGGCTTCGACTTCTAGTTGCTCTATCCACGCGGACGCGTCAAGTGCGCGCACGCGCCCATGCTGAGATTTCCAAGGCTCAATTCTCATGCTCCCTTCCTTTGCACCCGTCCTCCTTCTCTCTTCCGGTCTATCCCTGCCCTATATTCTGAAACCACTTAACACACAGGTCACGGCATCGAATGGCTTCAAGAGAAGATTAGAAATGTATCTATTTTAGTGCAAAATAAGCATGTTTTCATCCATGGGGCAAAATTAGGAAAGGAACACAAAATCTTGTATTTTCATATAGAAAGTGTGTGGAATCATTGATAAAACCCCTGAAATCGGCATATGATAAACCCTCAAAATGGGGTTTATCACTTAGCGAGGTGCTTCACGTCCTGCATCTGAAAAATAACAACATGTATGGAATGAGAATCGGAGGTTCTCAGTGTGGTAAAGGTGTCCACATAGATAATGTATAAGTGATGAGCGGATATTTATACGCTTTTTGGGGGTAATTTCATGTAGATTTTAGTATGTTTTAATTAGTTTTTAATAGAATTTTATTAGTTTTTAAGCAAAAATCATATTTCTGGACTTTACTATGAGTGTGTGTATTTTTCTGTGATTTCAGGTATTTTCTGGCTGAAATTGAGGGAGCTGAGCAGAAATCTGACTTAGGCTGAAAAAGGACTGCTGATGCTGTTGGATCCTGACCTCCCTGCATTCGAAATGGATTTTCTGGAGCTACAGGAGTCCAATTGGCGCGCTCTTAACGGAGTTGGAAAGTAGACATCCAGGGCTTTCCAGCAATATATAATAGTCCATATTTTGCGCGAAGATAGATGACGTAACTTGGTGTTGAACGCCAAGTACATGCTGCTGTCTGGAGTTAAACGCCAGAAAAACATCATGATCCGGAGTTGAACGCCCAAAACACGTCATAACTTGGAGTTCAACTCCAAGAAAAGCCTCTACTCGTGGATAGCTTTAGTCTCAGCCCCAGCACACACCAAGTGGGCCCCAGAAGTGGATTTCTGCACCAATTATCTTAGTTTACTCATATTTTGTAAACCTAGGTTACTAGTTTACTATTTAAACAACTTTTAGAGAATTATTCTGTACCTCATGACATTTTCAGATCTGAACTACAAACTTTTTGACGGCATGAGTCTCTAAAATCCATTGTTGGGGGTGAGCAGCTCTGCAGCGTCTCGATGAATTAATACAATTCCTTTGCTTTCCATTCAAACACGCTTGTTCTTATCTAAGATGTTCATTCGCGCTTAATTATGGAGAAGGTGATGATCCGTGACACTCATCACCTTCCCCAAACCATGAACGTGTGCCTGACAACCACCTCCGTTCTACATCAGACTAAATGAGTATCTCTTAGATTCATTACACAGAATCTTCGTGGTATAAGCCGGATTGATGGCGGCATTCATGAGAATCCGGAAAGTCTAAACCTTGTCTGTGGTATTCCGAGTAGGATTCTGGGATTGAATGACTGTGACGAGCTTCAAACTCCTGAAGGCTGGGCGTTAGTGACAGACGCAAAAGAATCAATGGATTCTATTCCAACCTGATTGAGAACCGACAGATGATTAGCCGTGCTGTGACAAAGCATAGGAACGTTTTCACTGAGAGGATGGGAGGTAGCCATTGACAACGGTGACACCCTACATAGAGCTTGCCATGGAAGGGACTTTTAGTGAGTTGAAGGATTTCAAGGAAGAGTTGAAGTTCAGAGGACAAGGCATCTCCAAAACTCCAACATATTTCTCATTACTGCATAACAAGTAACGCTGTTATTCTCTTTCATTTTTCCAATCAAATCTAATAATTCCAACTTATAATTTTAATTAATATCCTGACTAAGAATAATAAGATAAACATAGCTTGCTTCAAACCAATAATCTCCGTGGGATCGACCCTTACTCACGTAAGGTATTACTTGGACGACCCAGTGCACTTGCTGGTTAGTTGTGCGGATTTCAAATTCGTGCACCAAGTTTTTGGCGCCGTTGCCGGGGATTATTCGAGTTTGAACAACTAAAGGTTTATTTTATTTCTTAGATTAGGAATAATTTATTTTTATTTTTATTGTTATAGAGTCATTAAATCTTGATAGGATAGTTTCTTTTCAAAATTTATTATTTTTCTTAATTACTTGCTAATTTTCGTGAGTCTAGTGTTTTGTTCTAAGTTTGGTGTCAATTACATGTCTTATATTTTTCTTTAAAATTTTCGACTTGTGTTCTTTGTTCTTCATTGATCTTCAAGTTGTTCTTGTTTATTTTTCTTGTTTGATCTCAAGTTTTTCTTGTTTTGTGTCTTTTCTTGTTTTTCTTGTGCTTTTTCAAAACATTAACTTTCAAAAATTATACTTTTATCCATAAAAATAACACATCTTTAAAATACATTACATTTTTAGCTCAGTTGGTTATAGCGGGGGTTTATGTTCTTAACAATTGGGCACTTTCTTTTTAAAATCCTTTTTCAAAGATAATTTTTCTTGATTTAATCTTGTGCCAAACTTTAAGTTTGGTGTTTTCTTGTTAATCTTTCTTTAATTTTCGAAAATTTGTCTTGGTTTTCTAAAAATTTTAAGTTTGGTGTTCTTTCTTTTGTTCTTGGTGTTCTTGTGAATCTTCAAAGTGTTCTTGAGTTTTTCTTGCGTCTTGATCTTAAAATTTTTAAGTTTGGTGTTCCTTGGTGTTTTTCCTCCAAAAATTTTCGAAAATAAGGAGCATTAGATCTAAAAATTTTAAGTCTTGTGTCTTTTGTGTGTTTTTCTCTTTCATCATAAAATTCAAAATTCAAAAAATTTTATTTTCTAACTAATTTTGAACTATTTTTTTTCGAAAATTTTATATAAAAATTCAAATTTCAATTTCAAAATATTTCCAATTTCTTTTATTTATTTCGTTTTTCTATTTTATTTTATAAAAAAAATTAATTCGAAAAAAAAAATCAACATATAAATTATCCCTTGTATTCCATCATGGAAGCAAGTAGGAATGAACAGTCCAAGAGGACTCTGGGGTCATATGCTAACCCCACTACTGCTTCATATGGGAGTAGTATCTGTATACCCTCCATTGGAGTTAGTAGCTTTGAGTTGAATCCTCAGCTCATTATCATGGTGCAGCAAAACTGTCAGTATTCTGGTCTTCCACATGAAGAACCTACAGAGTTTCTGGCACAATTTTTGTAAATTGCTGACACAGTACATGATAAGGAAGTGGATCAGGATGTCTACAGATTATTACTGTTTCCATTTGCTGTAAGAGATCAAGCTAAGAGGTGGTTAAATAACCAGCCTAAGAACAGCATAAAAACATGGAAGCAGCTGTCAAAAAAATTCCTGAATCACTATTTCCCTCCAAAACGGATGACACAGCTAAGGCTAAGCATCCAAGGCTTCAAACAAGGAGATAATGAATCTCTTTATGATGCCTGGGAGAGATACAGAGAGATGCTAAGAAAATGCCCCTCTGAAATGTTTTCAGAATGGGTGCAATTAGACATCTTCTATTATGGGCTTACAGAAAAAGCTCAGATTTCTCTAGACCACTCAGCTGGTGGATCTATACATATGAGAAAAACAATTGAAGAAGCTCAAGAGCTTATTGATACAGTTGCCAGGAATCAACATCTGTACCTAAGCAGTGAATCTTCCATGAAAGAAGAAGCTAAAACAGTAACTGCTGAACTCAGTCCGGTGGATCAGGCTAATGAATTCAATCAGCAATTAGACTTTCTAACTCAGCAGCTAGCCGAATTCAAGGAAATATTACAGGAAACAAGAATGGCTAACAGGAATATGGAAGTACAATTAAAGCAGACAGAAAAACAACTGTCAAAACAAATAGCAGAAGAATGCCAAGCAGTTCAATTAAGAAGTGGGAAAACATTAAATACCTCACTTCAAAGCAGCAGGAAACCAAGAAATGAACAAGTGGATACTCAAAATCCCTCTGAGGACAGTCAGAGCCCAGAGAGGAATAAAGCTGGCGCTGAACGCCCAGACCATGCTCATTCCTGGCGTTCAGCGCCAGAAACAAGCATGAATCCGGCGTTGAACGCCCAAAGGAAGCATGGTTCTGGCGTTCAAACGCCAGTAACAAACAAGGAAGTGGCGTCTAACGCCACTCCAGCTCCCACCACTGGCATTCAAATGCCAGTGGGGAATCAGTCACATACAAGTGCTGATAACAACCCGTCTAAAAAGGCTTCCCAACCCACTTCTGTAGGTAATAAACCTGCAGCAACTAAGGTTGAGGAATACAAAGCCAAAATGCCTTATCCTCAAAAACTCCGCCAAGTGGAACAGGATAAGCAATTTGCCCGCTTTGCAGACTATCTCAGGACTCTTGAAATAAAGATTCCGTTTGCAGAAGCACTTGAGCAAATACCCTCTTATGCTAAGTTCATGAAAGAGATCTTAAGTCATAAGAAGGATTGGAGGGAAACTGAAAAAGTTTACCTCACTGAAGAATGCAGTGCAGTCATTCTGAAAAGCTTACCTGAGAAGCTTAAAGATCCTGGGAGCTTTATGATACCATGCACATTAGAGGGCACTTGCACCAAGCAAGCTTTATGTGATCTTGGGGCAAGTATCAACCTAATACCTGCATCTACTATCAGAAAGCTTGGTTTAACTGAAGAAATCAAACCAACCAGGATATGTCTTCAACTTGCTGATGGCTCCATTAAATACCCATCAGGCGTGATTGAAGACATGATTGTCAAGGTTGGGCCATTTGCCTTTCCTACTGACTTTGTGGTGCTGGAAATGGAGGAGCACAAGAGTGCAACTCTCATTCTAGGAAGACCTTTCCTAGCAACTGACCGAACCCTCATTGACGTCCAAAAAGGGGAAGTAACCTTGAGAGTTAATGAGGAGGAGTTCAAGTTGAATGTTGTCAAAGCCATGTAACATCCAGACACCCCAAATGACTGCATGAGTGTTGATATTATTGACTCTCTGGTAAGAGAGGTCAATATGGCTGAGAGTCTCGAATCAGAGCTAGAGGACATCTTTAAAGACGTTCAGCCTGATCTGGAGGAGTCAGAGAAAATAGTAGAACCTCTGAAAATCCCTCAGGAAGAGGAGAAACCTCCTAAACCCGAGCTCAAACCATTACCACCTTCCCTAAAATATGCATTCTTGGGAGAAGGTGATACCTTTCCTGTGATCATAAGCTCTACCTTAGAGCCACAGGAAGAGGAAGCACTCATCCAAGTGCTAAGGACACACAAGACAGCTCTTGGGTGGTCCATCAGTGATCTTAAGGGCATTAGCCCTGCTAGATGCATGCACAAGATCTTACTGGAGGGTGACGCCAAGCCAGTGGTTCAACCACAAAGGCGGCTGAACCCAGCCATGAAGGAAGTAGTGCAGAAAGAGGTCACTAAATTACTAGAGGTTGGGATTATTTATCCTATTTCTGACAGCCCCTGGGTGAGCCCTGTCCAAGTCGTCCCTAAGAAAGGTGGCATGACAGTGGTTCACAATGAGAAAAATGAATTGGTTCCTACAAGAACAGTTACTGGGTGGCGTATGTATATTGATTACAGAAGGCTCAATACAGCTACCAGAAAGGATCATTTTCCTTTACCATTCATAGACCAGATGCTAGAAAGACTAGCAGGTCATGAATACTACTGCTTCCTGGATGGATATTCAGGTTATAATAAAATTGCAGTAGATCCCCAGGATCAGGAAAAAACGGCATTCACATGCCCATCTGGAGTATTTGCATACAGAAGAATGCCATTTGGCCTGTGCAATGCACCTGCAACCTTTCAGAGGTGCATGCTCTCAATTTTCTCTGATATGGTGGAAAAATTTCTGGAAGTCTTCATGGATGACTTTTCAGTGTGTGGAGACTCATTCAGCTCCTGCCTTAACCATTTAGCACTTGTTCTAAAGAGATGCCAAGAGACTAACCTGGTTTTAAACTGGGAAAAGTGTCACTTTATGGTGACTGAAGGAATTGTCCTTGGGCACAAAATCTCGAACAAGGGAATAGAGGTGGATCAAGCTAAAGTTGAAGTAATTGAAAAATTACCACCACCCACCAATGTTAAGGCAATCAGAAGCTTTCTGGGGCATGCAGGATTCTATAGGAGGTTTATAAAGGATTTTTCAAAAATCGCCAAACCTCTAAGCAACCTGCTAGCTGCTGACACGCCATTTATCTTTGATAAAGAGTGTCTGCAGGCATTTGAGACCCTGAAAGCTAAATTGGTCTCAGCACCAATCATCTCTGCACCAAACTGGGCATTGCCATTTGAACTAATGTGTGATGCCAGTGACCATGCCATTGGTGCAGTGTTGGGACAAAGGCATGACAAGCTTCTGCACGTCATTTACTATGCCAGTCGTGTTCTAAATGACGCTCAGAAGAATTACACAACCACAGAAAAAGAGCTACTTGCAGTGGTTTACGCCATTGACAAATTCAGATCCTATTTAGTAGGATCGAAGGTGATTGTGTACACTGATCATGCTGCTCTTAAATATCTACTCACAAAGCAGGATTCAAAACCCAGACTTATAAGATGGGTGTTACTTCTGCAAGAGTTTGATATAGAAATAAGAGACAGAAAAGGGACAGAGAATCAGGTAGCAGACCACCTATCCCGAATAGAACCAGTAGAAGGGGCGTCCCTCCCTCTCACTGAGATCTCTGAAACCTTTCCGGATGAGCAACTCTTTGCCATCCAGGAAGTGCCATGGTTTGCAGACATTGCAAACTACAAGGCAGTGAGATTTATACCCAAAGAGTACAGTAGACAGCAAATAAAGAAACTGATCACAGATGCAAAGTATTATCTTTGGGATGAGCCATATCTCTTTAAGAGATGTGCAGATGGAGTAATTCGTAGATGTGTGCCTAAGGAAGAAGCACAAAAGATCCTATGGCACTGCCATGGATCACAGTATGGAGGACATTTTGGAAGTGAGTGAACAGCCACAAGAGTCCTCCAAAGTGGCTTCTACTGGCCTACTCTCTATAAAGACTCCCGAGTGTATGTACTTAATTGTGACAGTTGCCAAAGATCTGGCAATCTACCTCACAGTTACGCCATGCCTCAGCAAGGGATCTTGGAGATTGAGTTGTTTGATGTATGGGGCATTGACTTCATGGGACCCTTCCCACCATCATACTCAAACACTTATATTCTGGTGGCAGTGGATTATGTATCCAAATGGGTGGAGGCTATTGCAACACCCACCAATGACTCTAAAACAGTGTTAAAATTCCTCCAGAAACACATTTTCAGCAGATTTGGTATCCCTAGAGTGTTAATCAGTGATGGGGGTACTCATTTCTGCAATAAACAGCTTTATTCTGCTCTAGTGTGTTATGGAGTTAGCCACAGGGTAGCTACTCCATATCACCCACAAACTAATGGGCAAGCTGAAGTCTCAAATAGAGAACTCAAAAGAATCCTGGAACGGACTGTAATTAACCGTAGAAGGGATTGGGCAAGAAGCTTGGATGATGCCCTGTGGGCATACAGAACAGCATTCAAGACCCTTCTAGGGACATCTCCATACCAGCTTGTGTATGGAAAGGCATGTCACTTGCCAGTGGAACTGGAACACAAGGCCTATTGGGCAACCAGATTCCTAAACCTTGATGCCAAGTTAGCTGGAGAAAAACGATTGCTCCAGTTAAATGAGCTAGAGGAATTTAGACTCAATACTTTTGAGAATGCAAGGATTTACAAAGAGAAAGCGAAAACATGGCATGATAAGAAATTGTCATCCAGAGTCTTTGAGCCGGGGCAGAAGGTTCTGCTATTTAATTCTAGGCTCAAATTATTCCCCGGGAAATTAAAATCCCGGTGGAGAGGTCCATATGTCATTACAAGTGTATCACCATATGGATACGTAGAGCTTCAGGATAATGAATCCAACAAAAAGTTCATTGTTAATGGACAAAGAATTAAACATTATCTTGAAAGTAACTTCGAGCAAGAATGCTCGAAAATGAGACTTGATTAGAGCTCAGTGGTAGTCCAGCTAAAGACAATAAAGAAGCGCTTGCTGGGAGGCAACCCAGCCAATCACAAAATTTAATTTTATTCGTTTTGATTAATTAATTGATTTTTACAGGTATATGTCAAAGTATCTTTAAGGTAAAATAGCAATTGATTGGATTCACAGAGTTATAAGGGAAATTGGAAGCTCACTGGCGTGAAAAAGCCAGTAAGAAACATTTTGGGCGTTGAACGCCCAAAAGAAGCACCCACTGGGCGTTCAACGCCAGTAAGGGTAGCCATCTGGGCGTTAAACGCCAGAAAGGAGCATCTTCTGGGCGTTAAACGCCAGAAAGAAGCACTTTCTGGGCGTTTAACGCCAGATTGACAGCATCCTGGGCGTTCAGAAAAACGCCCAGTGACAAAGGACTTCCTCGCATTCAACGCCAGAAAGATGCATTAGCTGGGCGTTGAACGCCCAGGAGAAGCAACATTTGGGCGTTAAACGCCCAAACCATGCAGCAGTTGGGCGTTTAACGCCAGGATGGTGGGGAGGAGGTAAAATTCGTTTCTCTGTACAAATTTCTAATTTTTTATGTTTCAATTCATGATTTCTTGCATAAACATATTTTAAATTATCATCCCTCAATTCAAATTAGTGTTCTAAAAATCCTAATTTCTAAAATCCCTTTTTCAAAAATATCAAATGTATCTTAATCCATAAAGACAAATTATTTTTCAATCCAATCCAACTCTTTTAAAGTTTGTTTTCAAAACTCAATTACCTCTTTAAAAATCTTTTTCAAAATTTAAAATTCAAATCTATCTTTTTAATTATTATTATTCATATCTTTCTCTTTTTAAACTATATCTTTTTCTTATCATATCTATCTTTTATAAATCATATCTTCTATCTTATCCTTTTCTTATTTTCGAAATTTCCCACCCCCCTCCCCATATATTGAGTCCGGCGCCCCACTCATCATCACCTTGCCACACTTGCTCTCTTCCTATCCCTCTTCTTTCTTCTCTTTTGCTTGAGGACAAGCAAAGCTCTAAGTTTGGTGTGGTTATCCGTGATCACAAAAACATACTCATTAAGATCATGGCCCCTAAAGGAAAACAACCCACCCCAAGGGGCAAGAAGGAGAGTGCTCCAAAGCCACTTTGGAATCAAGGGAAGTTCTTAACTAAAGAACATTCAGACCATTACTACAAAATAATGAGTCACAGATCAGTGATCCCGGAAGTCAAATTTGATCTGAAAGAAGATGAATATCAAGAGATTCAAGAGCAAATTCGAATCAGGAATTGGGAAATTCTGACCAATCCTGAAACGAAAGTGGGAAGAAACATGGTTCAGGAGTTTTATGCTAATTTATGGCAGACAGACAGGCAGAGAATAATTGGAGCTGCTCTCTATGACCATCGGACCTTAGTCAGAGGAAAGATTGTTCATACTCATCCTGACAAGATCAGGGAGATATTTAAGATTCCTCAACTGAAAGATGACCCAGACTCCTTTAACAGGAGAATGATGAGGGTAAACAAAGGTCTAGACAAGATTCTAGAGGACATATGCATCCCTGAAGCCAGGTGGACTACCAGCACCACTGGCACCCCAATTCAACTCAAAAGAGAATATCTAAAACCAGTAGCCCGAGGCTGGCTGGATTTCATTGGGCGTTCCATATTGCCCACCAGCAACCGTTCTGAAGTTACCATCAAAAGAGCTGTCATGATTCACTGCATCATGTTGGGAAAAGAGGTAGAAGTCCATCAACTGATCTCATGTGAGCTATACAAAATAGCAAACAGGAATTCCAAGGACGCCAAATTGGCCTATCCAAGCTTAATTTCTATGCTCTGCAAAGATGCCGGAGTGAAGATGGGAATAACAGAGTATATTCCAGTTGAGAGGCCAATCACTGGAATATCAATGGTCAGACAACAGTAACAAGATGATTCAGCCAAGAGGAGAGCACAGGAAGCCCTCCCAGAACTGCCTCAATTCGAATATTGGGAACATCTTGAGGCTTCTATTTCCAGATTGCAAGAAGCTATGGACCAAATAAAGGAAGAACAGAACAATCAAAGTAGCATGCTTTGCAAACTGCTTAAGGAACAGGAAGAGCAAGGGCGTGATCTAAGGGAGCTAAAGCGCCAAAAATTAATCCTTGAAAAGCACCCCACGGATTAGAGAAACATCTACCCTTCAAAACAACAGGTTGCTGAGTTCCAATTTTTCTGCTTTAACTTAGTGATAGTAGTATTATAGAAATTTACCTTAGGAGATATTTAGTAGTAGTAATTAGTATGTCTATTTTGATTTTATTTCCAATTAAGCTATAATTTATTTTTCTCATCATCATCAGGCATGAATAAATTAGTAGATTTTTTTTAGAATAAAGAAGTAATCTATATTTTTCGAGTTCTTAATAATAAAAATTATAATTAATTATGTGTGGTGGCAATACTTTTTGTTCTCTGAATGAATGCTTGAACAGTGCATAACTTGTACTTTGAAGTTGATGAATATTGGCTCCTGAAAGAATGAGGAACACGAAAAATATTATTGATGATCTGAAAAATCATGAAATTGATTCTTGAAGCAAGAAAAAGCAAAAAAAAAAAAAAGAAGGAGCAATAGAAAAAGCCACGAGCCCTTAAAACCAAAAGGCAAGGGTAAAAAGGATCCAAGGCTTTGAGCATCAATGGATAGGAGGGCCCAAGGAAATAAAATCCAGGCCTAAGCGGCTAAACCAAGCTGTCCCTAACCATGTGCTTGTGGCATGCAGGTCCAAGTTACAAACTTGAGACTGAGTGGTTAAAGTCGTGATCCAAGGCAAACAGAGTGTGCTTAAGAGCCCTGGACACCTCTGACTGGGGACTCTAGCAAAGCTAAGTCACAATCTGAACAAGGTTCACCTAGTCATATGTCTGTGGCATTTATGTATCTGGTGGTAATACTGGAAAACAAAGTGCTTAGGGCCACGACCAAGACTCATAAAATAACTGTGTTCAAGAATCAACATACTACACTAGGAGAATCAATAATACTATCTGAATTCTGAGTTTCTATGGATGCCAATCATTCTGAAATTCAAGGGATAAAGGGAGATGCCAAAACTGTTCAGAAACAAAAAGCTACAAGCCCCGCTCATCTAATAAGAATTTGAGCTTCATTTAAAACTCTAAAATATTATTACTTCTTAATTTCTGTTAAAACCTATTTTATTTATCTAGTTGCTTGAGGACAAGCAACAGTTTAAGTTTGGTGTTGTGATGAGCGGATATTTTATACGCTTTTTGGGGGTAATTTCATGTAGATTTTAGTATGTTTTAATTAGTTTTTAATAGAATTTTATTAGTTTTTAAGCAAAAATCATATTTCTGGACTTTACTATGAGTGTGTGTATTTTTCTGTGATTTCAGGTATTTTCTGGCTGAAATTGAGGGAGCTGAGCAGAAATCTGACTTAGGCTGAAAAAGGACTGCTGATGCTGTTGGATCCTGACCTCCCTGCACTCGAAATGGATTTTCTGGAGCTACAGGAGTCTAATTGACGTGCTCTTAACGGCGTTGGAAAGTAGACATCCAGGGCTTTCCAGCAATATATAATAGTCCATATTTTGCGCGAAGATAGACGACGTAACTTGGCATTGAACGCCAAGTACATGCTGCTGTCTGGAGTTAAACGCCAGAAAAACGTCATGATCCGGAGTTGAACGCCCAAAACACGTCATAACTTGGAGTTCAACTCCAAGAAAAGCCTCTACTCGTAGATAGCTTTAGTCTCAGCCCCAGCACACACCAAGTGGGCCCCAGAAGTGGATTTCTGCACCAATTATCTTAGTTTACTCATATTCTGTAAACCTAGGTTACTAGTTTACTATTTAAACAACTTTTAGAGAATTATTCTGTACCTCATGACATTTTCAGATCTGAACTACAAACTTTTTGACGGCATGAGTCTCTAAAATCCATTGTTGGGGGTGAGGAGCTCTGCAGCGTCTCGATGAATTAATACAATTCCTTTGCTTTCCATTCAAACACGCTTGTTCTTATCTAAGATGTTCATTCGCGCTTAATTATGGAGAAGGTGATGATCCGTGACACTCATCACCTTCCCCAAACCATGAACGTGTGCCTGACAACCACCTCCGTTCTACATCAGACTGAATGAGTATCTCTTAGATTCATTACACAGAATCTTCGTGGTATAAGCCGGATTGATGGCGGCATTCATGAGAATCCGGAAAGTCTAAACCTTGTCTGTGGTATTCCGAGTAGGATTCTGGGATTGAATGACTGTGACGAGCTTCAAACTCCTGAAGGCTGGGCGTTAGTGACAGACGCAAAAGAATCAATGGATTCTATTCCAACCTGATTGAGAACCGACAGATGATTAGCCGTGCTGTGACAGAGCATAGGAACGTTTTCACTGAGAGGATGGGAGGTAGCCATTGACAACGGTGACACCCTACATAGAGCTTGCCATGGAAGGGACTTTTCGTGAGTTGAAGGATTTCAAGTAAGAGTTGAAGTTCAGAGGACAAGGCATCTCCAAAACTCCAACATATTTCTCATTACTGCATAACAAGTAACGCTGTTATTCTCTTTCATTTTTCCAATCAAATCTAATAATTCCAACTTATAATTTTAATTAATATCCTGACTAAGAATAATAAGATAAACATAGCTTGCTTCAAAGCAATAATCTCCGTGGGATCGACCCTTACTCACGTAAGGTATTACTTGGACGACCCAGTGCACTTGCTGGTTAGTTGTGCGGATTTCAAATTCGTGCACCAATAAGATCCCAGGAAAACCAGAAACATTTGTAGAACTTTGACACTCAGATTCAAACTTAAATCTTATCCTAAACTAGTAATATTGGTAATCTATCTAAGGAAATTCTAATTCTAATCTAACTCTGCACCTTTTGTCTCACCAAACCTCCTATTCACCGGTGAAACTACCCTCAGCGTCACCTCCACCAGCATGAGGGATCTCTCAGTTGCAAAGACACACAAACAGGAAAAAAAACACAGATAGGATACAATTACAGCAAGTAGGACAAATAGCAGATAAGCATGGCTAATCAACTAGGCAAACCAAAATGATGCACACTCAAGCAAAACATACAAATGCACAAGATGCATGTCTACCCTATGGCCGATGAGTCTCATCTGTCGATTATCCAGCCAAATTCGATTTGTCCAGTAGCTAACACTAGACAGTCCTTGTGTGCGCACATTTTCAACCTCAAAATCTCATAATCATTCGATATATATATCCATAGGAGAGAGCCCATTCAGAAAGGTATAAGTGTCCGGCCACACTTATGACACAGGGTCAAAGGAATGAGATGCAAATAATTTAAAATTTCCATCATGGAGTAAGTGGGGCGAACCGCAACCCTTGCTACTACTCAGGAAGCTCAAATCATCATAACCCGGAGCAAGTGGGGCGAACCACACCCTTGCATCTACCCGAGGAGCCTCAATACTAACCAACCTGGAGCAAGTGGGACGAAACCACAACCCTTGCGTCTACCTAAGAGGTACGTTCTCATATGTCCAAGAGGAACAAAGGAGGGGATCCTAACCTCCCACCATCTCATTGGTGGCGATTTTACAATACCAGGAGGAACAAAGATGGGATCCTCACCTTCCACCATCTTCTAGGGTTGCACTTTCAAGAAAGAGTTCTCACATGAAACAATTATTTCTTTAAAAATCAATTTTATAATATTAAAAAATATATTTATGTAATCCTATCTTTTCTAATCTCCGATATCTTCTCTTTAATCAATTCAAAACACTTCACTAAACCACTTTAGTTAACCTACCCACAGTACTCTGTAATCTTACGTCTTCAGATCTGAATACAAAATAGAAACTATCTCTTTTATTTTACCAGTACACTCTCGCTCATCCTAAAAATACCTAAACACTAGCTATTGGACCTTAAACAGAATTTTCAGAGGTTTGAAAAACTAGAAGAATGGTTGATAGTTCAAAAATTGTGAATTTTCATAAAAACAGTAGTTTCGGAAGTTTACAGGCTTGTCGGGAAGATCAAACAGTAAAAATAGAGTTTTAGTGTAAGACAGGGCATCGTGCTTACGCATCATGCATGCGTGCGCACACACCACCCAAATTTCTTAATGTGTGTGTACCTATCATAATGCGCGTACACAAGCACCTGACAATCTTCCCATGCCTGTGCGTATGCATCATAGTATGCATAAGCACAACTTGCAAATTCTCATGCTCACCCCCTCGTGCGTACACACGAGCTTAACCATATGCTCTGGTCCGTGCGTACACACGATAGCGTGCGTACGCACGTGATGAGCGGATAATTTATACGCCTTTTGGCATTGTTTTTACATAGTTTTTAATAGGTTTTAGTTACTTTTTTGTATATTTTTATTAGTTTTTATGTAAAAATCATATTTCTGGACTTTACTATGAGTTTGTGTATTTTTTTGTGATTTCAGGTATTTTCTGGCTAAAATTGAGGGACTTGAGCAAAAATCTGATCCAGAGGCTGAGAAAGGACTGAAGATGTTGTTGGATTCTGACCTCCCATCACTCGAAGTGAATTTTCTGGAGCTACAGAAGCCCAATTGGCGCGCTCTCAATTGCATTGGAAAGTAGACATCTTGGGCTTTCCAGTAATGTATAATAGTTCATACTTTGCTCGAGATTTGATGGCCCAAACTGGCGTCAAAATGCCGGTCAGAGACCCTTTTCTAGCAAAAAATGCCAGAACTGGCACCAAAGCTGGAGTTAAACGCCCAAATTGGCACCAAAACTAGCGTTTAAACTTCAAGAAGAACCTATGCACGTGAAAGCTTCAATTTTTCAGCCCAAACAGACACCAAGTGGGCCCCAGAAGTGGATTTCTGCACTATCTACACTTAGTTACTCATTTTCTATAAACCTAGTTTACTAGTTTAGTATAAATAGCACTTTTTACTATTGTATTCATATCTTTAGATCATTGTTGAGACTATCTGAGGATCACTTTTGATCTCTTGATCACGTTTTGGGGGCTGGCCATTCGGCCATGCCTGGACCTTCATCACTTATGTATTTTCAACGGTGGAGTTTCTACACCTCATAGATTAAGGTGTGGAGCTCTACTGTTCCTCATGAATCAATGCAAAGTACTATTGTTCTTCTATTCAATTCACGCTTATTCTTGTTCTAAGATATTCACTCGTACTTCAACTTAATGGATGTGATGATCCTTGACACTCATCGTCATCCTCCCTTATGAATGCGTGCCTAACAACCACCTCCGTTCTATCTGGAAGAGCTTGAGTGTGTATCTCTTGGCCTCCTGGTTCACGATGCATGGTTTCCTCTCCTAACAACAGAGCCTTCCATTCCGTGAGATCAGAGTCTTCGTGGTATAAGATAGAATCAATTGGCAGCATTCTTGAGATCCGAAAAGTTTAAACCTTGTCTGTGGTATTCCGAGTAGGATCTGGGATGGGATGACTGTGACGAGCTTCAAACTCGTGACTGTTGGGCGCAATGACAGTGTGGAAAAGGATCGATGGATCTTATTCCGATATGATCGAGAACCGACAGTTGATTAGCTATGCGGGAAACCGTAGCGGACATGTTTTCCCTAAGAGGACGGATGGTAGCCATTGACATCAGTGATCCACCAACATACAGCTTTCCATGGAAGGGAGTACGCATGATTGGATGAGGACAATAGGAAAATAGAGGCTCAGAGGGAACAAAGCATCTCCATACGCTTATCTGAAATTCCCACCAATGAATTGCATAAGTATCTCTATCCTATTTTATGTTTTATTTCTCTTTTAAATATCAAAACCTCATCACCATTTGAATTCGCCAGACTGAGATTTACAAGATGACCATAGCTTGCTTCAAGCCGACATTCTCCGTGGGATTGACCTTTACTCACGTAAGGTATTACTTGGATGATCCAGTGCACTTGCTGGTTAGTTGTGCGGAGTTGTGAAAAGTGTGATCACAATTTCACATACCAGCACGCACACCAGAAATATTGGTTTTCTACAACTTAGCCAAATTTAGTTTTCTGTACCTAACTTCTAACGTCCAAAACTTCCTCTACAGAACTCCAATTTCCACAATCTTTAAACTGTTTCAAAGCTCTTAAAATTATTTTTAAATTGAAACAAAAATCTATTCAAATCCAAAATCTAAGGTTCAAGTTATGGTCTACCAAAATTAGTTAAAAATTTGTGTTTACCAAAACTTCAAAACTCAAGTTTTTCAAACCAAAATTCAACTCAATCCTAAACAAACCATCTCAAACATTGTCATAACTCATTAAACACCAACTCATTACTCATCAATCATTTAATTACCTATAATACTAACACTTCATCATAACTCAATATCTTATTTACCATATTCATTCATATACATAATAATTTCATCAACTCAAACTATATCACATAAATTCAACATATAATTCTTCAATATCACTTACTCATTTCAACTACAATTCATATCCATTCAATATCCGTTAACTTTATCCACTAAGCATGCACCAATCACATAATTCAACTTATCCTAAGGTCAACTAACCTAAGTTTTCACGTGACATTACATATTAATTACGAGAAACTAAAATCATACATTGGCCGATTCCTCTCTAACCTCAAAATGCCAAAATCAAAGCTTCCAATATTCCAAATTAACTCAAGCAAAATTTTAGCCATCAAAGTTTTGTCCCAAGAGCTCCAATTTACCAATTCAATATAAACTCAAGCTAGTTCATACAATTCACTCAAATTAGTACTAGTGCACACCAAATTGGATGGACCACAAGGATTTAGAGTTTTTTTACCTTACCCATTGATGATTAGAGTAAAATCCAACAATTATCCAATGTTGGATTGCACCTAAACCACCAAAATCATCAAAATCGCTCAAAATCCAAACCAAATTCATGAAAAAGAGAGGAATAGAGAAATGGACACAAAATTTAGAGAGACTTATCATTTTATTTGAATAAAATTGAAGAAGGTTCCAAGAGGAATGCATGACCGCAAACGGTGCAGTGATCGAAACTTCGGATTAAAAGTTATGAGTCAAACAAGTGAGGAGTGAATAGTGTTACATGAGGGTTCTCTTCCTCTTCATTCTCACCGCGAAACTGAAAATGGAAGGGGCTGAAGTGTTGAAGCTTGGCTAATTAGTGGTTATATGGGTTGGGTTTGGACCTAAGTTGGGTCCGGTTCTACCGGTTTAATCCATTGGTCTAATTTTAGGCCAAAACCTTTAAAATTAGTGTTTTAATTTATATTTTAATCAATTTTACTTCTTCAAATTATAAATTTTAACTTTTTAATTTCTTTGACTCTTAATTAATTTATTAATTTACCAGATTTTACATACAGTTGCCGGAGAAATTCCTAAAACAAAGCTTCTTAAGGTTAGGGTTTCAAAAACGAGATTAGGTGGTGGATCAACACCTTCATATCTCATGTAAGTCCTCTTCACAAGCGAGCGTCGTCTGTGCGAAAACGTATTCTCCAAAGGCGGAGCAACCATCTTGCATTTGGTGAAGTTTGCCAATGTCGTCGTGAGTGACAGTGTCTCGCCGAAGCAGTTGTTCCAAATTCTCTATGTGTTCGACATAATGTGTGAACTAATTACTGAATTCGCATTGCTCTTCTCTGATTAACAATGTGAGATAGAAGCAATTGAAGTTTGGAAGCAATTCAGGAAAGCAATCTTTGTCTGTCTCTTTCCTTCTTCGGTTTTTCCATCTCTCTTTTTTTAGAAAATAAGTAAATTGAATAGTAGTATTGAGATTATAATTTAATATTTTTTGAATAGCAGTAGCAACTACAATAACGATAATAAAAGTAAATAAATTTATGGAAGGAATGTGAAAAAGTAAGAAGAGAGATACGTAAGGAATTATATTAGTAGAGTTAACATTTTGTTATTTTTGTCACATGGAGATAAACTTTAATTGTTACTAAATTTATTTAAATTTTTTGTGGTCAATTTTGTCAATATCAAAATTTTTCATAGTTAAAAATAATTATTTATTTTTTTATTTTGGCATTAATAATATAAATATCACTCTTAATTTAAAAAATATTCCTTTTAATATAAAGTGCACCTATTATAATATTTTATTAAATTAAAGTGATAATAATATATATTTCCTTTTCTTCTTTAATATTTATGTGATTTAGAAATAACAATAATTATCATTAATAACGATTTAACAAGTATTTGTACGTAAGAATATAATGAAATTACCTACGCATACAATGGCCAATAAGACTTTTATTTGAACATAAAATAAAATAATTTTTTGTGAAAATATTATTAAAGACGAATTTAACAATTTTATTTTTTAGAAAGACTAATTTATAAAATAGATTCTTTTATTAAAAACCAATTTAAAAGTTTATGCAAAAATTAATTTTGTGAGTTGATTATGAGATTTACTTTTTTTTTTTTGCGTTGAATATGGGGCCTTAAAGTCTTAAAAAAATATTATACCTCTGGAATCAAACGAGAAAAACTACCCTTTCAAATCCATCAATAATATCGACAAAAAAAATCCATCAAAAATGGTATTCTTGAGCTTTTTTGATAGAGTATCTAAGATGTGGAAGCCAACCCTTCTAATTGTACTTTTTTCTGCTAACTAGTCTGCTACTCTGTTGTTTTTTCTATAGGTATGCTTTATAATAACTTGCCACTTTTTTGTTATTCAAAAATCTATTTTTCTGATTAGCATATTTAGATGATCTTCTCCTTTTCTTTTGTTAGGGATGCTCTGTACAGCCATAGAGATTGTTTTCATTTATACTCTTCTAAAGTCTATATTCCATGCTATCTTTAACACATAATAGATTTCCCACAACTCAGTTTGCAAGGCAGTATAATCTCCTATGTTGTGCGTGAATCTTGCAATTCACTGTCTAGAACTACTCCAAAAGATTTCGCCACATCCTGCTACTCTAGAGTTTTGTTGGAAAGTCCAGATGAGATTTACCATAACTCTATGAGCTTGATGATAGTGTTTAGACTTTTATGTCTCTTAAGTTGCTGTTGGACTTAAACGTTTAGCAAATATATGAGGCCGAGGCTGCATAATGAAGTGGGTCACATTAAAAGGAAAAATAATATATGAATGGAGTTTAATGTTTAATTTTTTTATAATTATGGATGATTTTAATGTGAAATATGAGAACATTTGACTATTTTGATATTTTATACTGATATGATAGTAGCACAAAACATTGTCGATAGTGTACTAGGTATTTTATATTTTAATATGTATAATTACTAAAAACTTTTAGAGTGAATACTCGGTCCGGCCCCTGATAATTTTTGCGAAATACAACGAGGCTCCTAGGAAAAAAAAAACTACATTCCGGCCCCTGAAATTTTTTTTGTTAGACAAATTAGCCCCTACGTCAATAATTTATTTTTGGAGTTAACGGAATGTGAATACGTGACAAGTTAAGATGGTGATGTGTCCGTTAAGTGTCAGCGTGGATTGGCATATTAATGAATCATCCAACCCGGTTCCTGATAATTTTTTGAAAATATAATTTCGTGTTTTATCTGCACTTCACAGAACATGATGAGCCCTAAACGCCTCTTCCTCCTTCCTTCTTGTGTAGAACCCTAACTGTCTACCACCATGAGCCATGGAGATCATTCTTCGGAAACTAAGAGTCGCAACATGTGTGGTTATAGTGTTGGCAAAGAGAGTAAGTGCTGCACCTTTTCTTCTGGAAGAGTTGGACAACCAAGAAAGAAGAAATTCATATCTTCAAAATGTCACTGTGGGTCCTATGCAATTCTATTCCAATCTTGCACAGAACTTAATCCGGATAGGTTCTTCTTGGGATGTCCTAATTACAATGTAAGTATTAATTTTTTTGTATATTTCTTAAATTTGAAAGATTTATGTAATTTTAGTTTTTTTTAACAATCAAAATTTTTTATTTCCAGGCACCCATCCCACATTGCAAGTATTTCAAGTGGCTAGATGTATTAGTTTACGAAAATATGGATGAGGACATTACTTCTAACAATGCTATTTTAATGGAAAGGAGATTGAAGGAGGTAGAACATAGAATGAAGGAGCTAGAGATGGAATTGAATTTGAAAAATCAAAACGAAATTGGATCTCAAGGTGGTAGATATTACTTCAGATATTTTAGGCTTATAATTTTGGGTACAATTAGTATCATAATTGCTGTATTCTTTAGGACATGTCTTAAGTAATTGTCACAACCTTAGCTGTAACATTTTGTGATAATTATGTTGCGTTGTAATGCTTTCAAGATGTAACTGAATCTGTGTAATATTATGTTTTATGCTAATAAATTTGCTATCACTTTAATCTGAGATGATATTGTATTGAAAGAAATTATATTATATTACAAATGTGGAATCACATATTTTGATGGATGAAGATATAAAAATCTGAGTATGCAATGATTGTAAGCTAAATATATGTTTCATCAAATTAAAAAAAGTCTGTACAATATGATTTTCATATGTGCTATATGATAATAAAGATGGAACTATAAACACAATCCAAAATAGCAACGTAATGTATTATAATAAACTTAGCACCAAAGTATGATTGTTTGTGCTGTGCAATAGCAAAATAATATGTCTTTAAATTGTAGGTTGTCTAACTTATATACCAGCAAATTCATTTACAACTATTAGGGAACCAAAAGATAATTAATTGAGTTCATAAGATACATATGACTCTTCACTTATAGACCAACAAAATACATGAGTCTTCACTTGGTGCTTTTAATCCATTAATGAATCTCCTTAAGTGTTAGTTGGAGGCCTAAAACCAGGTGTTGGCATGAAGGTAAACAAGCTGCCAGATGTCCCTGAGGTAGCTGGTCCAAGTGGCTCTAATTGGTTTTGAGTGGGTGGTATTGGTGGCCTCACAATGGTTTGCTTCATTCGAAACCCAACAGAAGGTTCAGGAATTTGTTGTGTTGCCTGCACAAGAAAGAAGAACCATTTCAGCACAAAAATGAGTAAGACAAAAGCCACCAAATACAATCCTATACTCACAGGTCCATCATTAGGAGGTGCAGATTGAGATAAATCAATCTCTTCACCAAAATCTACATTGGGCGAGGCTTTCAATTTTGGCATCTTTTTCTTATTCTTTTTTGCCTTTGCTTAGAAATGATGATGCAAATATAACATATAGATTCAGCAATTTGCAATCAACAACATAGGACAGACCTAGCAGAATTAATATAATTAAAAAAATAGAATACACAAAATAACAAATGCAACCAATGGATCATGTTGTTGTCCTAGCTTGTTTGTTGCTGCTCCCAATTCTCGTACCAACATGCTATTTCCAATCTCCATGTCACGTCAACTTGAGCAAACTTTGGTTCTGTGCTTGACTTTGAATTTCTTTTCCAAAAAGTATCCATATGTATATATTGCTATTTTTATTCAACAATTCAATTAGTGATTAAGTACACATACTATTTGGCTATAGCTTAATATCTAGAATCTGTTCCCTGTTTTGTGAACTGTGAAGAATAAGTTGGAAAAATGATCCATGACATGATATAACTGTATTATGGAGGTGTGTTTTGCACTTTTACCATTTAAAAATTGTTCAGGCTAAAGTGAAGTCACACCTTTAGGTTAGAAGTATAAGTAGTAGTGGCTTATTACTACATGATATATATATATATATATAGGACCCTGATGACATATTTTTATGCTCTTCTATAATTTTTCAAATTCAATCTATCTATATTATGTTCATCTACATATAAATTCTTGGAAATCACAGAGCTAGAGCTACAGATTCAGTGATAATTTAGTTTTCAACAATGCTTTACACTTAACAGTCTTCTATATGGCTTAAGCTGAATATTAGATTTAACTTTCAAATAATAATGCAGGAAAAGAGTTTGATCGGAAAGTAACCAACCAAAAGTCACTTCTTGATTTCATGTGCTATATGCAGTAGCTATGACCCTGGGTTGTTAAATATTGATGGTCAATTTAAGGAACTACTAAATTTTAACGGCACACAAATTCAGGATCCCAACTCAGAGCACACAATTTTTAGCAGCCTCTAATCACATTACTTGTAGCTTACACCAGTTGACAACACAAGCGAATCCATTGAAAATTCAGAGGGAGCAGGAGCACTGAACGATTTTCTTTTGTAAATACATAAGCTTTTCAGTCAAAATATACAGAGCATATTTGTTGTTATTGAATCCTAAGCCATGTTCTAATTCAACCCTTCATGCAAAATTTGAATATAAACAATACTCCAAATCATAGGTTTCAAAGCATGTTCAATGACAGAGATTGTGAATAAAACCACATTCAACTTGATCATACACATGCAATGGCAGAGAGAGTGAGTAACAAAGCTTACATCTCAACTATGCAATTCTCCGTCATGGCGCCGTCAATAGCTCCGTCGGGATCAACGTCTTCCTCCAAGTCAAGCGTCTTCAATGAATTTTGGAAGGGAGAGCATTAGGGTTTTTTGTAATTTTGGAGAGTAGAAGAGGAGTTCTTTGTCAGCACGTATGAAATTTGTTTATCTTAAATGAAATTGTTAGGGGCCGGATTGGATGGCCCATTAATCTGCCCATCCAAGTTGGCATTTAACTGTCACGTCATTAACTTAACGTGCCACGTAGGCATGGTGAATCAGCTCTAGAGACAAATTATTAACGGAAGGGCTAACTTGTCTAACAGAGTTAAAAAATAGGGGCCGGATAGGGGTTTCTTTTTTCCTAGGGGCCTCGTTGTCTTTTTATGTTATTGTCAGGGACCGTTTTGGTATTTTTCTCAAACTTTTACCCTGTTGCTAGCGTTATTTTCTTGTTTTACTAAGGTTCGGCTTCTAATAAGGATCACGACAAGTTTGTGCATGATAATGAGGAGGATAAGTTTTTTCACTTTGAGGATGAAGATATTATGAAAGGAATGGAAAAATGCATAAAGAGTCTGGTGGGCAAACTTATGGCATACAGATAATTCAGTGCTGGAACCCTTGATGCGGAGTTATATGCTATATGGAGACAACCAGAGGACTTTAAGGTGATGGACCATAGGGAAAATCTATTCCAATTTCTCTTTGAAAAGGAAATTGACCTGGTTCAAGTAAAGAAGGGAGCACCTGGCTATTTAGAAATTACATTCTAAACCTATCGAGGTGGTTCGTAGAGATTGAGATCAATGAGAAAGAATTTACTTTAGTTCCCATATGGGTGCAGATGTGGGAACTAAGCAATACAAGATAGCAGGTGATGAGCAGATATTTTATACGCTTTTTGGCATCATTTTCATATAGTTTTTAGTATGTTTTGTTTAGTTTTTATTAAGTTTTTATAGATTTTAGTGTTAAATTCATTTTCTTAGATTCTGCTATGATTTTTTGTTTTTTTTGTATAATTTCAGATAATTTCTGGCTGAAATTGAGGAGTTGGAGCAAAAGTCTAATTCAGAGACAGAGAAAGCACTGCAGATGCTGTCCGTATCTGACTTTCTTGCACTCAGAAGAGCTTTTCTTGAGCTACAGAAGTTCAAATATAGCGTTCTCAACAGCTATGAAAATCTGACTTCCAAATCTTTTCAGCAATGTATAATAGTCCATACTTTGCATCGGATTAGAAGGCCCAAAACAGGCGTCTAACGCCAGCTTCCTGCCCCCTTCCATGCGTCCAGCGCCGCCCAAAGAACAGAGACCAGTGTCCAAACGCTCAGAGAGGTCCCCCTAGCCAGCGTTCAATGCCCTAGAGGTCCCCTAGCACGTGGATCTCATCAAAGCTCAGTCCAAACACTCACCAAGTGGGCCCCAGAAGTGGATTTTAGCACTAAATAGACTGTTTTACCCTTACTAGTTACTAGTTTAGTATTTAAAAGACTTTTACACGTTTTATGAGTCATTCTCCAAAGGGAGGATGCATACTTTACACACTTTACACGTTTTTACCTTGTATTTTCCTTTCAGTATGAGTTTCTAATCCTCCTAGGTTGAGGGGAGGAGCCCTGCTGAGTCCTATGAATTAATAAAAGTATTACTATTTCTTCTTTGATCCGTATTTGATTTGCTTCTAAGATGTATATCTGCTCTTCAACATGGTGAATAGGATGATCAATGACGATGCTCTGTTCATCATACTAAGACGGATGTGTCTGACAAACACCCGCGTCTACTTAGGTTCATGTGAATACGTGATTGGAAAGCGTGAACCAACAGCTATCTTTATACATTTCTTAGACGGTTAATCTACAACTTCGTTGGGGACTTCTCAAGACACCAGTTCAGCCAATTTCTGGGGGGATTAAGGTCTCTGTGGTATAGGCTAGAATCCAAAGAAGCAATATTCTCTGATCCAGAAGATTCGACCTTGTCTGTGGCATTTTGAGTAGGATCTCCAGGAGAATGACTTGCTAGAACTTCACCCTTCGTCAGATTGGATGACCACAGCCAGTGGCGTTCAATCTGTAGCAGAGGAGATCAATGATCATGGCCTATTCCATTGATCACATACAGTCTGCCATGGAAGAGATCACTCACAAGCAAAGAAGACAGTAATACCAGAGTTAATTCAGAAAGGCAAAGTGACAAACGGATTCTTGTGTGGTCTAGAATTTCACAAATAAATTCTCGTTGCAAGTATAGCTTCTAAACCAACAACGAATCCCTTCGTACAAAAAACTTGGTTGTCACAATTAACAAACCCCTAATAAAATTGATAACCGAAGTATTTAAACCTCGGGTCGTCTCTCAAAGAATTGCAGGGAAGTGTTTTTGTTATTTGTTATATAAAGGTATATTGTGGGGTTTTTTAAGATAAGAAGCAAGAATAGTAAATGGCAAAAGGAATAAACTAATAACTAGAAAAGCTCTTGGCAAGGTATGAGAACTGGATGTCCTATCCTTGTTATCCTTGTCAATTGTGATGAGAATTGTTCATTGCTCCCACTTGGTCAACCTCTAACTATGAAGGTATGTCAAGTGGATAAATCAATTTGATTTCCCAAGTCCTAGTCAACTCCTATAGAAAGACTAGAGTTAGTGGAATTTAAATCAACTAGCAAACATAAAAATTATCCATCAATAAAGGAGTTTGATAACTCAAGTGTCACCAATTACTCAACCAAAGCCAAGAGATTCAATAACAACAAATGGAGAAACAAACAATAAACATGAAATACCTCAAATTGCATTAATACGAGAAATCAAATCTAACATGAGAATTCATAAATTAAAGTAATAGAATAAATAAAAGTAGAAGAGAAACTAAATCAAAGGAACATTGAACCTGGAATTGGGAAGAAATAAACCTAAAACTAAGAGAAATCCTAAATCCTAAAACCTAGATAGAGGAGAGAGCCTCTCTCCCTAGAATCTACATCTAAAAGCTAAAAATTGTGTATAATGAGAAGTGTCTGATGAATGAATGATTCCCCCCTAGTATTTAAAAACAGCCCAGAAATCGCCCTCAGCGATTTCTGCAGTCACAGTACATTGCGCAAGTCGCGTGTACGCGCCAGGTGCGCGTGCACGCCGTTGGACTTTTCGGCAATGTGCGCGTGTGCATCGCCTAGCTGCATGGCCACTACAGTAAATTATATATCATTCTGAAGCCCCAGATGTTAGCTTTCCAACGCAACTCGAATCGCTTCATTTGAGTTTCTGTAGCTCATGTTATGATTGATTGAGTGCAAAGAGGTCAGGGTTGACAGCTTTGCAGTTCCTTCAGTTTCTTGTATTCCTTCCACTTTTGCATGCTTCCTTTCCATTCTCTACGCTAATCCTGCCCTGTAATCTCTAAAAACACTTAACACACATATCAAGACATCGAATGGTAATGAGAGAGGATTAAAATTAGCTAAATTAAGACAAAAGAAACATGTTTTCAATCATAGCACAAAATCAGGAAGGAAAATGCAAAACATGCAATTTACATGAATAAATATGAGATTAGTGGATAAAATCTACTTAATTAAGCACAAGATGTACCACAAAATAGTGGTGTATCAAATCTCCCAACACTTAAACATTAGCATGTCCTCATGCTAAGCTCAAGAGAAACTTTAAGAGTGAAGAGGAATGGTAGGATGTATGAAATACAACCTATTCATATGAATGCAACTACATGCAAATGCTTTTACCTACTTGGTGAAAAGTAAACAAATCCTTCAAGAAGAAATATAAACTGAATCTCAGTAATTCAAATCATAAAATAAGGTACAAGTAATCTTGCAAAAGAAAATAGCTCATGAAAGCCGGGAACAAGGAATCGAGCATCGAACCCTCACTGGAGGTTTACACACTCTAATCGCTCAGGTGTTTAAGGTTCGATTCTCTCAATTCTCTACTAATCTTACTTTCTAAGGCTTGCTCTTCTTCTACCAATCAACAAAGAATTAATGCATAAATACACATATCAAGAGGTCTTTTAAGGGTTGTAATGGGGTTAGGGTCAAGGTAGGATTGTATTTGGTCAAGTGGACTAGAATCTTAATCCTTAATTAACCTAAACTTCTCACCTAACTTAGGACAATCCATGTAATCAAAATACACAACCTAACTTATCCATTAACCATGTTTTGCACATATTCAAGCATCCCAAATTTAGGTACAACTCATATGCATTGATATTATTACTTAACTTGGGGCATTTTGTCCCCTTTTTATTATTTGCTCTTTTTTTTCTTTTTCTCATATTTTTTTTTTCATTTCTCTTTTCTTTTCTTATGTTTTTCTCAATGCATATGATTAAAGTATTGCATGCATAAACATGTGCTTAACATTCTTGTTCATATTCTCTCAAGAATACACAACACCCAAGTCTCGAACCAAATGTTTCCAAACCCAATTTTTCCACACTTAATTCATGAGTACTCTCACTAGTCTAAGCTAACCAAGGATTCAAATTAGGGACATTATTGTTTTCCACTTAGAGTTAGTGATGTGGTAAAGTAAAGAATAAATGGGGTAAAATAGACTCAAGATTGGTTTGCAAGGGATAATGAAAGGGTAAGGCCATATGGGTATGTAAGCTCAGAGAAACAAAGGCCTCAATCATATAAGTGTATGCATATATCAAACCTTGGAAATATAGAATTAAGCAAGATATAGATCACAATTTTAGAGAGAACAACACACACTAAAACAAAATATTGGTTGATAAAATGCAACCAATCAATTAGGCTCAAAATCTCACTGGTTTTGTGTGTTTGAGCTCTAAACCATGTTCCAATATAATATTTCTTCAAATAAGTTTAACAAAAATTTTATTCAAATTAGTGAAATACTATAAGAAGTTTCTTGAAGAAGAATTCATTATTTCAACCAAGCAGTGGTAGAATATGCACAAAAACAAACAAACATGCAATCAAACATGCAAATGCAACAATGAACTAACAAAGAAAATCTCACATTGGTGTTGAAAAGGAACTAACTAACCTGCGGAAGTCGGTATCGACCTCCCCACACTTAAAGATTGCACCGTCCTTGGTGTATGCTGAGATGCGCAAGTGGGCGGGTTGCTCCAACTGGTGCCTATCTCCAAAGATTGTGCAACAGACTTGTTTATTGCTCCAGTTAGAAACTTTTCCTTTTTTCTCTTGGTGGCCATCCTGAAAGAAGAGAAAAAGGAAGGGAAAGAACCCACAAGCAAAGATATGAAAAGAAATAAAACATATGTGGGCTAGTACCAAATAATAAGGTTCTCAACTACATGGTAGCTACAACATGTAAGCGAGAAAAATAATTGAAGCACAGGGCATGTCAACTAAATAGCAAACAAGTCAATGGTGAAATAAGAAAGTAGAAAAGGAGATAAAAATATGAATAAAAATAAAACGCAATGAAGGAAAGTATGCATATGCAACATGTAAAAGAGAAGGAAAGAGAATAAGGAGGAGAAGGGAGGAGAGAAACTTGAAAGCTAGCGGCGCAGTTGATGCGCACGCGTACAGCCCGGGTACGCGTGCATAGAGAGAAAAGAAAGCGCGCGGAGGCGCACAATGCGCGGACGTGTGGGTGGCCATGTGTGGAAAAGGACGCGCACGCGTCAAGGACGCGTACGCGTCAGTAATTTTGTGCCTCGAAAAAATCCTTTCGTACAAAAAACTTGGTTGTCACAAGTAACAAACCCCTAATAAAATTGATAACCGAAGTATTTAAACCTCGGGTCGTCTCTCATGGAATTGTAAGGAAGTTGGTGGACGAAATTGTGATTCATATTTAAATTGTTATTCGAAATTGATTCCCAGGTAATGGCCCCAAAAACTTGGTGCTCAATACCATGGTCTAAACATAATTTCACAACTTCGCTCTTCTAATCAGCAAGTGTACTGGGTCGTCCAAGTAATAAACCTTACGTGAGTAAGGGTTGATCCCACAGAGATGGTTGGTATGAAGCAAGCTATGGTCATCTTGTAAATCTCAGTCAGGCGGATAATAAATGGTTATGGAGTTTTCGAATATTAATAGTAAATAAACAGAAAATAAAGATAAAAATACTTATGTAGATCATCGATGGGAATTTCAGATAGGCGTATGAAGATGTTGTGCTCCTTCTGAATCTCTGCTTTCCTACTGCCTTCATCCAATCCTTCTTACTCCTTTCCCTGGCAAGCTGTATGTAGGGCATCACCGTTGTCAATGACTACATCCCATCCTCTCAGTGAAAAAGGTCCAAATGCTCTGTCACGGCACGGCTAATCATCTGTCGATTCTCGATCATGTTGGAATAGAATCCCTTGATTCTTTTGCGTTTGTCATCACGCCGAACAATCGCGAGTTTGAAGCTCGTCACAGTCATTCAATCCCGAAATCCTACTCGGAATACCACGGACAAGGTTTAGACTTTTTGGATTCTCATGAATGCCGCCATCAATTCTAGCTTATACCACGAAGACTCTGATCTCACGGAATAGAAGGCTCGGTTGTCGGGAGAGGGCAACCATGCGTCGTGCATCAGGAATCCAAGTGATATGCGCCCGATCTAAGGTAGAACGGAAGTGGTTGCCAGTCACGCGTTCATAGGTGAGAATGATAATAAGTGTCACAGATCATCACATGCATCATGTTGAAGTACAACAAATATCTTAGAATAAGAATAAGTTGAATTGAATAGAAAATAGTAGTAATTGCATTAAAACTCGAGGTGCAGCAGAGCTCCACACCCTTAATCTATGGTATGTAGAAACTCTACCATTGAAAATACATAAGTGAAGGTCCAGGCATGGCCAAATGGCCAGCCCCAAAAATGTAATATGAATTCGAAAATAGGGAGAAGGACCTATGGTCAAAAGACCGAATGGTCAAAGACCTAGAATACAATAGTAAAATGTTCTATTTATACTAGACTAGCTACTAGTGTTTACAGAAGTAAGTAATTGATGTAGAAATCCACTTTCAGGGCCCACTTGGTGTGTGCTTGTGCTGAGCTTGAGCTTTACACGTGCAGAGGATTCTTTTGGAGTTGAACGCCAAGTTGTAACGTGTTTTTGGCGTTCAACTCTGGTTTGTGACATGTTTCTGGCGTTTGACTCTAGCATGCAGCATGGAACTGGACTTTTATATATTGCTGGAAAGCTCTGGATGTCTACTTTCTAACGCCATTAAGAGCGCATCATTTGGAGTTCTGTAGCTCCAGAAAATTCATTTCGAGTGCAGGGAGGTCAGAATCCAACAGCATCAGCAGTCCTTTGTCAGCCTTTTATCAGAGTTTTGCTCAGGTCCCTCAATTTCAGCCAGAAAATACCCGAAATCATAGAAAAAAACACAAACTCATAGTAAAATCTAGAAATGTGAATTTAGCATAAAAACTAATGAAAACATCCCTAAAAGTAGCTAGATTATAGTAAAAACTATCTAAAATAATGCCAAAAAGCATATAAATTATCCGCTCATCACAACACCAAACTTAAATTGTTGCTTGTCCCCAAGCAACTGGAAATCAATTAGGATAAAAAGAAGAGAATATACTATAAATTTCAGAATATCAATGAATATTAGTCCTAATTAGACGAGCGGGACTTGCAGCTTTTTGCCTCTGAACAGTTTTGGCATCTCACTTTTTCCTTTGATGTTTAGAATGATTGGCATCTATAGGAACTTAGATATTTAGATAGTGTTATTGATTCTCCTAGTTAAGTATGTTGATTCTTGAACACAGCTACTTTTATGAGTCTTGGCCGTGGCCCTAAGCACTTTGTTTTCCAGTATTACCACCAGATACATAAATGCCACAGACACATAGCTGGGTGAACCTTTTCAGATTGTGACTCAGCTTTGCTAAAGTCCCCAGTTAGAGGTGTCCAGAGTTCATAAGCACACTCTTTTTGCTTTGGATCACGACTTTAACCACTCAGTCTCAAGCTTTTTACTTGGACCTGCATGCCACAAGCACATGGTTATGGACATCTTGGTTTAGCCGCTTAGGCCTGGATTTTATTTCCTTGGGCCCTCCTATCCATTGATGCTCAAAGCCTTGGATCCTTTTTACCCTTGCCTTTTGGTTTTAAGGGCTATTGGCTTTTTCTGCTTGCTTTTTCTTTTTTTTTCGCCATTTTTTTTCAAGCTTTTGCTTTTTCACTGCTTTTTCTTGCTTCAAGAATCAGTTTTCATGATTTTTCATATTGTCAATAGCATTCTCTTTGTTCATCATTCTTTCAAGAGCCAACAATTTTAACATTCATAAACAATAAGATCAAAATTATGCACTGTTCAAGCATTCATTCAGAAAACAAAAAGTATTATCACCACATCAATATAATTAAACTAAATTCAAGGATAATTTCGAAGTTCATGTACTTCTTGTTCTTTTGAATTAGGAATATTTTTCATTTAAGAAAGGTGAAGGATTCATGGAATTATTCATAGCCTTAAGACATAGTTACTAAATACTAATGATCATGTAATAAAGACACAAAACATAAACAAACATATAGCATAAAAATCGAAAAACAGAGAGATAAGAACAAGGAAGTTAAGGAATGAGTCCACCTTAGTGAGGGTGGCGCCTTTTGGAGGACCAATGGTGCTTTTTGAGCTCCTTTATGTCTCTTCCTTGCCTCTGTTGCATGATCCCTAGTGATTTTGGTGCTCCTATCCTTAGTTGCTCCCAATAGTTGTGGAGGAAAATGTATGCCCTGAGGTATTTCAGAGATTTCTTGATGAGGGAATTTCTCATGCTCTCTTGATGTGCAGTCAACTGCTCTATTACTGAGCTATGGACCCTTGAGATGAAAAAATTTTTTGTCTTCCCTTTTCTATCTTTTTTTTGAGGTTTCTCTGGCCTTAGGTGCCATCAATGGTTATGGAAAAACAAAAAAGCTATGCTTTTACCACACCAAACTTAGAATTTTGCTCACCCTCGAGCAAGAGAAGAAAGAAAAGAAGAAGAAGAAGAGAAAATATGGATGAGAGGGAGAGATGTGTATGTTTCGGCCATATGGGTAGGATTGGGTGGGAAAGAGATGGATGGATGTGAGTGGTGAAGAGGTGATAGGGAAGAGAGATTGAGGTGATTGGTGAAGAAGAGAGAAGGTGAGTTGAGGTAGGTGGGGATCCTGTGGGGTCCACAGATCCTGAGGTGTCAAGAATTTACATCCCTGCACCAATTAGGCATTTAAAATGCCTTTGCATACAATTCTGGCATTTAAACGCCGAAGTGATGCTTATGTTGGGCGTTCAACGCCCAATTGTAGCATGTTTCTGGCGTTGAACGCCAGTTCCATGCTTGTTTCTGGCATTCAGCGCCAGCTCTCCTCACGGTATATTCTTGGCATTCAAACACCAGGATGCTGCTTGTTTCTGGTGTTCAACGCCAGATCCATGCTCTGTTCTGGCGTTGAACGCCAGCCAGATGCTCCTTACTGGCGTTTGAACGCCAGTAGTCTTTCCTCCAGGGTGTGATTTTTCTTTTGCTGTTTTTGATTCTGTTTTTAATTTAGTATTTTTTTCGTGACTCCACATGATCATGAACCTAATAAAATATAAAAGAACAATAAAAGAAAAATAAAATTAGATAAATAAAAATTGGGTTGCCTCCCAATAAGCGCTTCTTTAATGTCAATAGCTTGACAGTGGGCTCTCATGGAGCCACACAGGTAATCAGGTCAATGTTGTAGACTCCCAACACCAAACTTAGAGTTTGGATATGGGGATTCAACACCAAACTTAGTGTTTGGCTGTGGCCTCGCAACACCAAACTTAGAGTTTGATGGTGGGGGCTTTGTTTGACGCTGTACTGAGAGAAGCTTTTCATGCTTCCTCTCCATTGTTAAAGAAGAAGACCCTTGATCCTTAAACACAAGGTAGTCCCCATTCAATTGAAGGACTAATTCTCCTCTGTTAACATCTATCACAGCTCTTGCTGTGGCTACGAAAGGTCTTCCAAGGATGATGCATTCATCCTCCTCCTTCCTAGTGTCTAAGATTATGAAATCAGCAGGGATGTAAAGGCCTTTAACCTTTACTAACATGTCCTCTACCAATCCATAAGCTTGTCATACTGACTTGTCTGCCAATTGTAATGAGAATATGGCAGGTTGTACCTCAATGATCCCCAGCTTCTCCATTACAGAGAGTGGCATTAGATTTATGCCTGACCCTAGGTCACACAGAGCCTTTTCAAAGGTCATGGTGCCTTTGGTACAGGGTATTAAGAATTTACCAGGATCTTGTTTCTTTTGAGGTAAAGTTTGTTGAACCCATGTATCTAGTTCACCAATGAGCAAGAGAGGTTCACCTTCCCAAGTCTCATTACCAAATAACTTGGCATTTAGCTTCATGATAGCTCCTAGATATTGAGCAACTTGTTCTCTAGTTATATCTTCATCCTCTTCAGAGGAAGAATAGTCTTCAGAGCTCATGAATGGCAGAAGGAGGTTTAATGGAATCTCTATGGTCTCTATATGAGTCTCAGTTTCCTTTGAGTCCTCAATAGGGAACTCCTTTTTGCTTGAGAGACGTCCCATGAGGTCTTCCTCATTGGGATTCACGTCCTTTCCTTCCTCTCTAGGTTCGGCCATATTGATTATATCAATGGCCTTGCACTCTCTTTTTGGATTTTCTTCAGTATTGCTTGGGAGAGTACTAGGAAGAGTTTCAGTGACTTTCTTACTCAGCTGGCCCACTTGTGCCTCCAGATTTCTAATGGAGAACCTTGTTTCACTCATGAAACTTAAAGTGGCTTAGACAGATCATAGACTAAGTTTGCTAAGTTAGAGGTGCTCTGTTCAGAATTCTCTGTCTGTTGCTGAGAAGATGATGGATAAGGCTTGATATTGCTGAGCCTATTTCTTCCACCATTATTAAAGCCTTGTTGAGGCTTTTGTTGATCCTTCCATGAGAAATTTGGATGATTTCTCCATGATGAATTATAGGTGTTTTCATAAGGTTCACCCATATAATTTACCTCTGCTATTGCAGGGTTCTCAGGATCATAAGCTTCTTCTTCAGAAGATGCCTCTTTAGTACTGTTGGATGCATTTTGCCATCCATTTAGACTTTGAGAAATCATGTTGACTTGCTGAGTCAACATTTTGTTCTGAGCCAATATGGCATTCAGAGCATCAATTTCAAGAACCCCCTTCCTTTGTGGCATCCCATTATTCACGGAATTCCTCTCAGAAGTGTACATGAACTAGTTATTTGTAACCATGTCAATAAGTTCTTGAGCCTCTGCATGCGTTTTCTTTAAGTGAATGGATCCACCTGCAGAATGGTCCAGTGACATCTTAGAGAACTCAGATAGACCATAATAGAATATATCTATCATGGTCCATTCTGAAAACATGTCAGAAGGACATCTTTTGGTCACCTGCTTGTATCTTTCCCAAGCTTCATAGAGGGATTCACCATCTTTTTGTTTGAAAGTTTGAACATCCACTCTAAGCTTGCTCAGCTTTTGAGGAGGAAAGAATTTAGCCAAGAAGGCCGTGACCAGCTTATCCCAGGAGTCCAGGCTATCTTTAGGTTGAGAGTCCAACCGTGCTCTAGCTTTGTCTCTTACAGCAAAAGGGAAAAGCATGAGCCTGTAGACTTCAGGATCTACTCCATTAGTCTTAATAGTCTCACAAATCTACAAGAACTCAATTAAGAACTGGTAGGGATCTTCTGATAGAAGTCCATGAAACTTATAGTTCTGTTGCATTACAGTAACTAATTGAGGTTTCAGCTCAAAATTGTTTGCTCCTATTGCAGGAATTGAGATGCTTCTTCCATCAAACTTGGACGTAGGTGTGGTATAATCACCAAGCATCCTTCTTGCATTATTGTTGTTGGGTTCGGCTGCCAGCTCCTTTTTTTGTTCGAAAATTTCAGCAAGGTTGTCTCTGGATTGTTGTAATTTAGCTTCTCTTAGTTTCCTCTTCAGAGTCCTTTCAGGTTCTGGATCAGCTTCAACAAGAATGCCTTTTTCCTTATTTCTGCTCATATGAAAGAGAAGAGAACTGAAAAAAGAAGAGGAATCCTCTATGTCACAGTATAGAGATTCCTTTATGTTAGTAGAAGAAGAAGGGAATAAAGAAAGGAGAATCCAAACACAAGGGTGAGGATAGGGGCAGAGATTTGAGATGAAGAGAAGTGTTAGTAAATGAACAAATAAATAGGATAAGATGAGAGACAGAAGTTTTCGAAAATAATTTTGAAAAGGAGTTAATGATTTTCGAAAATTAAGATAAGAAATAAAATTAAAATTAAAATTTAAAACAATTAATTAATTAAAAAAAATTTTTTGAAAAAGAGGGAGGTATTTTCGAAAATTAGAGAGAGAAAAGTTGTTAGGTGATTTTGAAAAAGATAAGAAATAAACAAAAAGTTAAATAGTTAGTTGAAAAAGATTTGAAAGTCAATTTTTGAAAAAATATTTTAAAATCAAAATTTTTTGAAAAAGATATGATATAAAAGGTAAGATAAAAAGATATGATTAAAATTAAAATTGATTACTTTACTAACAAGAAACTAAAAGATAAGATTCTAGAATTTAAAGATTGAACCTTTCTTAACAAGAAAGTAACAAACTTCAAATTTTTGAATCAATCATATTAATTATTAGTTAAGTTTCGAAAATAAAAATAAAATTAAGAAAAAGATTTTTGAAAAATATTTTAAAGAATTTTCGAAAATTAATAAGAAAAATGAAAAAGATTTAATTTTTGAAAAAGTTTTAAAAAGATAAGATTTTTAAAATTTGAAAATTTGACTTGACTTACAAGAAACAACTAATTTTAAAATTTTTTGACTAAGTCAACCCAAATTTTCGAAATTTTGAGAGAAAAAAGGAAAAGATATTTTTTTTGTTTTAAAATTTTCAATGATGAGAGAGAAAAACAACAAAAATGACTCACAACATGAAAATTATGAATCAAAACACATAATGCATGCAAGAACACTATGAATGTCAAGATGAACACCAAAAACACTTTGAAGATCATGATGAACATCAAGAACATATTTTTGAAAAATTTTTTATGCAAAGAAAACATGCAAGACACCAAACTTAGAAATCTTTCATGTTTAGACACTATGAATGTAAAAATGCACATGAAAAACATCATACAACATAAAACAAGAAAATTTAAAGATCAAACAAGAAGACTTACCAAGAACAACTTGAAGATCATGAAGAACACTATGAATGCATGAATTTTCGAAAAATGCAAGAACAAGATGAATATGCAATTGATACCAAACTTAAAACATGACACTAGACTCAAACAAGAAACACAAAATATTTTTGGTTTTTATGATTTTATGAATTTTTTTGTATTTTATTTTATATTTTTCGAAAAACATAAAGGAAAAAGGAAGTAATTGAATTCAAAGTCCTCAATCAAAATCCCAGGAATCATACCAGGTTAGTCTAAAGCTTGATTGCCAGCCAAGCTTCAGCATACCATTTTGAAACTCTAGAATTCATTCTTAAAAACTCTGAAGGATTTTTCGAAAACAAAGGAAAAATTTTGAAAAATGTTTTTGAAAACTTTTTGAAAAGAAAATAAAAAAGAAAATTACCTAATCTGAGCAACAAGATGAACCGTCAGTTGTCCATACTCGAACGATCCCCGGCAACGGCGCCAAAAACTTGGTGGACGAAATTGTGATTCATACTTAAATTGTTGTTCGAAATTGATTCCTAGGTAATGGCCCCAAAAACTTGGTGCTCAATACCATGGTCTAAACATAATTTCACAACATCGCTCTACTAACCAGCAAGTGTACTGGGTCGTCCAAGTAATAAACCTTACGTGAGTAAGGGTCGATCCCACAGAGATTGTTGGTATGAAGCAAGCTATGGTCATCTTGTAAATCTCAGTTAGGCGGATAATAAATGGTTTCGGAGTTTTCGAATAATAATAGTAAATAAACAGAAAATAAAGATAAAAATACTTATGTAGATCATCGATGGTAATTTCAGATAGGCATATGAAGATGCTGTGCTCCTTCTGAATCTCTGCTTTCCTACTGCCTTCATCCAATCCTTCTTACTCCTTTCCATGGCAAGCTGGATGTAGGGCATCACTGTTGTCAATGGCTACATCCCATTCTCTCAGTGAAAAAGGTCCAAATGCTCTGTCACGGCACGACTAATCATCTGTCAGTTCTCGATCATGTTGGAATAGAATCCCTTGATTCTTTTGCGTTTGTCATCACGCCGAACAATCGCGAGTTTGAAGCTCGTCACAGTTATTCAATCCCGGAATCCTACTCCGAATACCACAGACAAGGTTTAGACTTTCCGGATTCTCAAGAATGCCGCCATCAATTCTAGCTTATACCACGAAGACTCTGATCTCACAGAATGGAAGGCTCGGATGTCAGGCGTGGGCAACCATGCGTTGTGCATAAGGAATCCAAGAGATATGCGCCCAGTCTAAGGTAGAACGGAAGTGGTTGTCAGTCACGCGTTCATAGGTGAGAATGATAATGAGTGACACGGATCATCACATTCATCATGTTGAAGTGCAACGAATATCTTAGAATAAGAATAAGTTGAATTGAATAGAAAATAGTAGTAATTGCATTAAAACTCGAGGTACAGCAGAGCTCCACACCCTTAATCTATGGTGTGTAGAAACTCCACCATTGAAAATACATAAGTGAAGGTCCAGGCATGGCCGAATGGCCAGCCCCCAAAATGTAATATGAATTCGAAAATAGGGAGAAGGACCTATGGTCAAAAGACCGAATGGTCAAAGACCCAGAATACAATAGTAAAATGTTCTATTTATACTAGACTAGCTACTAGGGTTTACAGAAGTAAGTAATTGATGCAGAAATCCACTTTCGGGGCCCACTTGGTGTGTGCTTGGGCTGAGCTTGAGCTTTACACATGCAGAGGCTTCTTTTGGAGTTGAACGCCAAGTTGTAACATGTTTTTGGCATTCAACTCTGGTTCGTGATGTGTTTCTGGCGTTTGATTCTAGAATATAGCATGGAACTGGCGTTGAATGCCAGTTTACGTCGTCTAATATTGAATAAAGTATGGACTATTATATATTGCTGGAAAGTGGTGGACGAAATTGTGATCAACAATATTGGCTCTTTGGTATGTACACAAAAACTATTGTGAGAGAAATCATTATTATGGCACTGGTTGAATTCACAACTCCGTTTAACTAACCAGCAAGTGTACTGGGTCGTCCAAGTAATAAACCTTACGCGAGTAAGGGTCGATCCCACAGAGATTGTTGGTATGAAGCAAGCTATGGTCACCTTGTAAATCTCAGTCAGGCAGATAAAATTATGGAATTTAGAAAATCAAATAATAAAAAGAAAAGAAATAATAAAAGGGATACTTATGCAGCCTCATTGGTGGGAATTTCAGATAAGCGCATGGAGATGCTGTATGGCTCAAGGACGCCTGCTCTCCTATTGCTTCAACTCAATCCTTCTTACTCCTTTCCATGGCAAGCTGTGTATAGGGGTTCACCATCAGCGGTGGCTACTTTCAATCCTCTCGGGAAAATGGTCCTCTGCGGCTGTCACTCGCATGGCTAATCGTCTGGAGGCATCACCCATGGTTGATGGCTACATCCCATCCTCGCAGTGAAAACTACGCGCACGCACTCTGTCACAGCACGGCTAATCACTGGTTGGTTCCCGCGCCTACTGGAATAGAATCCCTTGATTCTTTTGCGTTTGTCATCACGCCCAGCACTTGCAAGTCTGAAGCACGTCACAGTCATTCATTACCGGAATCCTACTCGGAATACCACAGACAAGGTGAGACTTTCCGGATTCCCAGGATCCTACTCGGAATACCACAGACAAGGTGAGACTTTCCGGATCCTCATAAATGCCGCCATCTGTCTAGCTTATACCACGAAGATTCTGTTGGGGAATCTAAGAGATACACATTCAAGCTCTGTTGCATGTAGAACGGAAGTGGTTGTCAATCACGTGCGTTCATAAATGGGAATGATAATGAGGGTTATTTAATCATCACATTCATCATGTTCTTAGGTGCGAATGAATATCTTGGAATAAGAATAAGAAAGAATTGAATAAAAGAAAATAGAATTGCATTAATACTTGAGGTACAGCAGAGCTCCACACCCTTAATCTATGGTGTGCAGAAACTCCACCGTTGAAAATACATAAGCAAAAGGTTCAGGCATGGCCGAATGGCCAGCCCCCTAAAACGTGATCAATAGCCTCTTAGGATGAAGAATAAAACAAAACTGAGACCAAAGATGTCTAATACATTAGTAAATCATCCTATTTATAATAAACTAGCTCCTAGGGTTTACATGAGTAAGTAATTGATGCATAAATCCACTTTCGGGGCCCACTTGGTGTATGCTTAGGCTGAGCTTGATCAATCCACGAGCTGAGGCTTCTCTTGGAGTTGAACTCCGAGTTATGACGTGTTTTGGGCGTTCAACTCCGGATTATGACGTTTTTCTGGCGTTTAACTCCAGACAGCAGCATGTACTTGGCGTTCAACGCCAAGTTACGTCGTCAATTTCCGAATACAATATGGACTATTATATATTGCTGGAAAGCTCTGGATGTCTAATTTCCAACGCCGTTGAGAGCGCGCCAATTGGAGTTCTGTAGCTCCAGAAAATCCATTTCGAGTGCAGGGAGGTCAGATTCCAACAGCATCAGCAGTCCTTTTGTCAGCCTTTTTCAGAGTTTTGCTCAAGTCCCTCAATTTCAGCCAGAAATTACCTGAAATCACAGAAAAACACACAAACTCATAGTAAAGTCCAGAAATGTGAATTTAACATAAAAACTAATGAAAACATCCCTAAAAGTAGCTTGAACCTACTAAAAACTACCTAAAAACAATGCCAAAAAGCGTATAAATTATCCGCTCATCACAACACCAAACTTAAATTGTTGGTTGTCCCCAAGCAACTGAAAATCAATTAGGATAAAAAGAAGAGAATATACTATAAATTCAGAAATATCAATGAATATTAATTATAATTAAATGAGCGGGACTTGTAGCTTTTTGCTTCTAAACAGTTTTGGCATCTCACTTTTTCCTTTGAAGTTTAGAATGATTGGCTTCTCTAGGAACTTAGAATTTCGGATAGTGCTATTGATTCTCCTAGTTAAGTATGTTGATTCTTGAACACAGCTACTTATGAGTCTTGGCCGTAGCCCTAGGCACTTTGTTTTCCAGTATTACCACTGGATACATAAATGCCACAGACACATAACTGGGTGAACCTTTTCAGATTGTGACTTAGCTTTGCTAGAGTCCCCAGTTAGTGGTGTCCAGAGCTCTTAAGCACACTCTGTTGCCTTGGATCACGACTTTAACCACTTAGTCTCAAGCTTTTTGCTTGGACCTTCATGACACAAGCACATGGTTAGGGACAGCTTGATTTAGCCGCTTAGGCCTGGATTTTATTTCCTTGGGCCCTCCTATCCATTGATGCTCAAAGCCTTGGATCCTTTTTACCCTTGCCTTTTGGCTTTAAGGGCTATTGGCTTTTTCTATTGCTCCTTCTTTTTCTATATACTCTTTTTTTTTTTCGAATGCTTCTTCTTTTTCACTGCTTTTTCTTGCTTCAAGAATCAATTTCATGATTTTTCAGATCCTCAATAACATTTCTCTTTGTTCATCATTCTTTCAAGAGCCAACAATTTTAACATTCATAAACAACAAGATCAAAAGACATATGCACTGTTCAAGCATTCATTCAGAAAACAAAAAGTATTGTCACCACAGCAATATAATTAAACTAAATTCAAGAGCTATTTTCGAAATTTATGTACTTCTTGTTCTTTTGAATTAAAACATTTTTCTTTTAAGAGAAGTGAAGGATTAATGGAATTTATTCATAGCTTTAAGGCATGGTTACATACTAATGATCATGAAATAAAGACACAAAACATAGATAAACACAGCCTTAAAAACCGAAAAGCAGAAAGAAATAAGAACAAGGAATGAATCCACCTGAGTGAGGGTGGCGCCTTCTTGAAGAACCAATGGTGCTCTTTGAGCTCCTCTATGTCTCTTCCTTGCTTCTTTTGAATGATTCCTAGTAATTTTGGTGTTCCTCCCCTTAGTTGTTTCCAATATTTGTGTGGAGGACAACTTATTCCTTGAGGTATCTCAGGAATCTCTTGATTTGCAGCCACATGTTCTACCACTGAGCTATGATGGCTTATATTAGTCTTTCCATCTCCCATGACTTGGAGGTGGAAGCTTTTTTGTCTTTCCTTTTCTCTGGCCTTAGGTGCCATTAATGGTAATGGAAAAGCAAAAAGTTATGCTTTTACCACACCAAACTTAAAATATTGCTCGCCCTCGAGCAATAGAAGAAAGAAGAGAAGAAGAAGAAGAAGAAGAAAATGGAGGAGAGTGAGGGGAGATGGAGTCGGCTATATGGGTGGGATTGGGTGGGAAGGAGAATATGAATTGTAAAGGTAGGTGGGGTGTATGGGGAAGAGTGGATAAATGTAGGTGGTGAATGAAAAACAGAAGGGATGACCATGAATGGAGAGAGAGAGGGCGAGGTAGGTGGGGATCCTGTGAGGTTCACAGATCCTGAGGTGAACCTGTGGGGTCCACAGATCCTGAGGTGTCAAGGAATTCCATCCCTGCACCAAATAGGCATGTAAAATGCCTTCATGCATCATTCTGGCGTTCAAACACCCATTGGTGCATGTTCTGGGCGTTCAACGCCCATGTAATGCATGTTTCTGGCGTTGAACGCCAGTTTCATGCTTGTTACTGGCGTTCAGTGCCAGCTTTTCTTCTCTGGGCACATTCCTGGCGTTCAGCGCCAGAATGTTGCTTGTTTCTGGCGTTCAGTGCCAGAATGGTGCTCTGTTCTGGCGTTGAACGCCAGCCAGATGCATCTTACTGGCGTTGAACGCCAGCCTGTGCATCCTCCAGGGTGAAAAATTTTTTCTTCTGTTTTTGACTCTGTTTTTAATTTTTTTGATTTTTTTCGTGACTCCTCATGATCATGTACCTAATAAAACACAAAATAACAATAAAACAAAATAAAATAAAAATTAGATAAATAAAATTGGGTTGCCTCCCAACAAGCGCTTCTTTAATGTCAATAGCTTGACAGTGGCTCTCATGGAGCCACAAGGTGATCAGGTCAATTTTAGTGTGGTCCCAACACCAAACTTAGAGTTTGGATATGGGATCTTAACACCAAACTTAGAGTTTGGTTGTGGCCTCACAACACCAAACTTAGAGTTTGACTGTGGGGGCTCTTCTTGACTCTGAACTGAGAGAAGCTCTTCATGCTTACTCTCTTCTGTCACAGAGGGATGTCCATGTGCCTTGAACACAAGGTATTCCCCATTCAATTGAAGGACTAATTCTCCTCTATTGACATCTACCACAGCTCCTGTTGTGGCTAGGAAAGGTCTTCCGAGGATGATGCAATCATCCTCTTCTTTCCTAGTGTCTAAGATTATGAAATCAGCAGGGATGTAAAGGCCTTCAACCTTTACCAGCACGTCCTCTACTATTCCATAGGCTTGTCTCAATGACTTGTCAGCCAGTTGTAATGAGAACAAGGCAGGTTGTACCTCAATGATCCCCAGCTTCTCCATTACAGAGAGTGGCATAAGATTTATCCCTGACCCCAGATCACACAGAGCTTTTTCAAAGATCATGGTGCCTATGGTACAGGGTATTAAGAATTTGCCAGGATCTTGTTTCTTTTGAAGTAGAATTTTCTGAATCCAAGTATCCAGTTCATTAATGAGTAAGGGAGGTTCACTTTCCCAAGTCTCATTACCAAACAACTTGGCATTCAGCTTCATGATAGCTCCTAAATATTGAGCAACTCGCTCTCCAGTTACATCTGCATCCTCTTCAGAGGATGAATAGTCTTCAGAGCTCATGAATGGCAGAAGGAGATTTAATGGAATCTCTATGGTCTCTGTATGAGCCTCAGATTCCTTTGGATCCTTAATAGGAAACTCCTTCTTGCTTGAGGGACGTCCCAGGAGGTCTTCCTCACTAGGATTTTCGTCCTCCTCCTCCCTTGTGCATTCGGCCACTTTGACTATGTCAATGGCTTTGCACTCTCCTTTTGGATTCTCTTCTGTATTGCTTGGGAGAATACTGGGAGGAGTTTCGATGACTTTCTTACTCAGCTGGCCCACTTGTGCCTCCAGATTTCTAATGGAGGATCTTGTTTCACTCATGAAACTGAAAGTAGCCTTTGATAGATCAGAGACTATATTGGCTAAATTAGAAGTATTTTGTTCAGAATTCTCAGTCTGTTGCTGAGAGGATGATGGATATGGCTTGCTATTGCCCAGCCTATTACGTCCACCATTGTTAAAACCTTGTTGAGGTTTTTGTTGATCCTTCCATGAGAAATTTGGATGATTTCTCCATGATGAGTTATAGGTGTTTCCATAAGGTTCACCCATGTAATTAACCTCTGCCATGGCAGGATTCTCAGGATCATAAGCTTCTTCAGAAGCTGCCTCTCTAGTACTGTTGGATGCATGTTGCCATCCATTCAGATTTTGAGAGATCATGTTGACCTGTTGAGTCAACACTTTGTTCTGAGCCAATATGACATTCAGAGCATCAATTTCAAGAACTCCTTTCTTTTGAGGTATCCCATTATTCACGGAATTCCTCTCAGAAGTGTACATGAACTGGTTGTTTGCAACCATGTCAATGAGTTCTTGAGCCTCTTCAGGCGTTTTCTTCAGGTGAATAGATCCACCTGCAGAATGGTCCAATGACATTTTCGAAAATTCAGAGAGACCATAATAGAATATATCTAATATGGTCCATTCTGAAAACATGTCAGATGGACATCTTTTGGTCAGCTGCTTATATCTTTCCCAAGCTTCATAGAGGGATTCACCATCTTTTTGTTTGAAGGTTTGAACATCCACTCTCAGCTTGCTCAACTTTTGAGGAGGAAAGAACTTATCCAGGAAGGCAGTGACCAGCTTATCCCATGAGTCCAGGCTATCCTTAGGTTGTGAATCCAACCATACTCTAGCTCTGTCTCTTACAGCAAAAGGGAAAAGCATGAGCCTGTAGACTTCAGGATCAACCCCATTCGTCTTTACAGTCTCACAGATCTGCAAGAACTCAGTTAAAAACTGATAAGGATCTTCAGATGGAATTCCATAAAACTTGCAGTTTTGTTGCATTAATACAACTAGCTGAGGTTTCAACTCAAAGTTGTTGGCTCCAATGGCAGGAATGGAGATGCTTCTTCCATCAAACTTGGACGTTGGTTTTGTGAAGTCACCAAGCATTCTCCTTGCATTATTATTTTCGGCTGCCATCTCCTTCTCTTGTTCTAATGTTTCTGAAAGGTTACCTTTAGAATAATTTAATTTAGCTTCTCTTAATTTTCTCTTCAGAGTCCTTTCAGGTTCTGGATCAATTTCAACAAGAGTGCCTTTATCCTTGTTCCTGCTCATATGAAAGAGAAGAAAACAAGAAAAGAAAGAGGAATCCTCTATGTCACAGTATAGAGATTCCTTTATGTTAGTAGAGAAAGAAGGGGGTAGAAGAATGAAGAGGGAGATTCAGATTTTTGGATGAAGAGAGGTGGAGAGAAGTGTTAGTAATTAAATAATTAAATAGAAGAAGAAAAGAGAAGAGAGAATTCGAAAATAATTTTGAAAAAGAGGTTAGTGATTTTCGAAAATTAGAGATAAATTGTAATTAAAATTAAAACATGAAACAATTAGTTAATTAAAAAAAATTTTGAAAAAGGGATGAGATATTTTTGAAAATTAGAGAGGGAAAAGTAGTTAGGTGGTTTTGAAAAAGATAAGAAACAAACAAAAAGTTAGTTAGTTGATTGAAAAAGATTTGAAATCAAAATTGAAAAAGATAAGAAGATAGCAAGTTAGATAAGATATTTTGAAATCAAATTTTAAAAAAAAGATAAAATTTTTGAAAAAGATCAAATAAAAGATAAAAAGATTTAATTTAAAAATTTGAAATTACTTACTTCACTAACAAGAAACTACAAGATAAGATTCTAGAACTTAAAGATTGGACCTTTCTTAACAAGAAGTAACAAACTTCAAATTTTTGAACCAATCACATTAATTATTAGTGAATTTTCGAAAATATGATATAAAGATAAGGAAAAGATTTTGAAAATAATTTGAAAAATATTTTTGAAATTTTTCGAAAATTATAAAAAAATGAAAAAGATATGATTTTTGAAAAAGATGTTAAAAAGATAAGATTTTTAAAATTGAAATTTTGACTTGACTTGTAAGAAACAACTAATTTTAAAAAATTTTGACCAAGTCAACCCAAAATTTCGAAAATTTGGAGGGAAATAAGGAAAAGATATTTTTTTTTATTTTTGAATGTTTAATTATGAGAGAGAAAAACAACAAAAATACTCAATGCATGAAATTTTTAGATCAAAACCATGAATGCATGCAAGAATGCTATGAATGTCAAGATGAACACCAAGAACACTTTGAAGATCATGATGAACATCAAGAACATAATTTTGAAAAATCTTTGATGCAAAGAAAACATGCAAGACACCAAACTTAGAAATCTTTAATGCATGGACTCTAACAAACAAAAAATGCACATGAAAAACAATAAACAACACAAAACAAGAAAACATCAAGATCAAACAAGAGGACTTATCAAGAACAACTTGAAGATCATGAAGAACACTATGAATGCATGGGATTTTCGAAAAATGCAAGAAAAAATTTTAAAAGCATGCAATAGACACCAAACTTAAAAATTGACTCAAGACTCAAACAAGAAACACAAAATATTTTTTTGGTTTTTATGATTTTCTAATTTTTTTGGATTTTTATTAATATTTTCGAAAATAAAGTTAGAAAAACGAAAAATAAAAGAAAAATTTTGAAAAAGATTTTTGAAAAGAAAAATTACCTAATCTGAGCAACAAGATGAACCGTCAGTTGTCCATACTCGAACAATCCCCGGCAACGGCGCCAAAAACTTGGTGGACGAAATTGTGATCAACAATATTGGCTCTTTGGTATGTACACAAAAACTATTGTGAGAGAAATCATTATTATGGCACTGGTTGAATTCACAACTCCGTTCAACTAACCAGCAAGTGTACTGGGTCGTCCAAGTAATAAACCTTACGCGAGTAAGGGTCGATCCCACAGAGATTGTTGGTATGAAGCAAGCTATAGTCACCTTGTAAATCTCAGTCAGGCAGATAAAATTATGGAATTTAGAAAATCAAATAATAAAAAGAAAAGAAATAATAAAAGGGATACTTATGCAGCCTCATTGGTGGGAATTTCAGATAAGCGCATGGAGATGCTGTATGGCTCAAGGACGCCTGCTCTCCTATTGCTTCAACTCAATCCTTCTTACTCCTTTCCATGGCAAGCTGTGTATAGGGGTTCACCATCAGCGGTGGCTACTTTCAATCCTCTCGGGAAAATGGTCCTCTGCGGCTGTCACTCGCATGGCTAATCGTCTGGAGGCATCACCCATGGTTGATGGCTACATCCCATCCTCGCAGTGAAAACTACGCGCACGCACTCTGTCACAGCACGGCTAATCACTGGTTGGTTCCCGCGCCTACTGGAATAGAATCCCTTGATTCTTTTGCGTTTGTCATCACGCCCAGCACTTGCAAGTCTGAAGCACGTCACAGTCATTCATTACAGGAATCCTACTCGGAATACCACAGACAAAGTGAGACTTTCCGGATTCCCAGGATCCTACTCGGAATACCACAGACAAGGTGAGACTTTCCGGATCCTCATAAATGCCGCCATCTGTCTAGCTTATACCACGAAGGTTCTGTTGGGGAATCTAAGAGATACACATTCAAGCTCTGTTGCATGTAGAACGGAAGTGGTTGTCAATCACGTGCGTTCATAAATGAGAATGATAATGAGGGTTATTTAATCATCACATTCATCATTTTCTTAGGTGCGAATGAATATCTTGGAATAAGAATAAGAAAGAATTGAATAAAAGAAAATAGAATTGCATTAATACTTGAGGTACAGCAGAGCTCCACACCCTTAATCTATGGTGTGCAGAAACTCCACCGTTGAAAATACATAAGCAAAAGGTTCAGGCATGGCCGAATGGCCAGCCCCCTAAAACGTGATCAATAGCCTCTTAGGATGAAGAATAAAACAAAACTGAGACCAAAGATGTCTAATACATTAGTAAATCATCCTATTTATAATAAACTAGCTCTTAGGGTTTACATGAGTAAGTAATTGATGCATAAATCCAATTTCGGGGCCCACTTGGTGTATGCTTGGGCTGAGCTTGATCAATCCACGAGCTGAGGCTTCTCTTGGAGTTGAACTCCGAGTTATGACGTGTTTTGGGCGTTCAACTCCGGATCATGACGTTTTTCTGGCGTTTAACTCCAGACAGCAGCATGTACTTGGCGTTCAACGCCAAGTTACGTCGTCAATTTCCGAATACAATATGGACTATTATATATTGCTGGAAAGCTCTGGATGTCTACTTTCCAACGCCGTTGAGAGCGCGCCAATTGGAGTTCTGTAGCTCCAGAAAATCCATTTCGAGTGCAGGGAGGTCAGATTCCAACAGCATCAGCAGTCCTTTTGTCAGCCTTTTTCAGAGTTTTGCTCAAGTCCCTCAATTTCAGCCAGAAATTACCTGAAATCACAGAAAAACACAAAAACTCATAGTAAAGTCCAGAAATGTGAATTTAACATAAAAACTAATGAAAACATCCCTAAAAGTAGCTTGAACCTACTAAAAACTACCTAAAAACAATGCCAAAAAGCGTATAAATTATCCGCTCATCAGAAAGCTCTGGATGTCTAATTTCCAAAGCGATTGAGAGCGCTCCATTTGGAGTTTTGTAGCTTCAGAAAATCCATTTCGAGTGCAGGGAGGTTAGAATCCAACAGCATCAGCAGTCCTTTGTCAGCCTTTTATCAGAGTTTTGCTCAGGTCCCTCAATTTCAGCCAGAAAATACATGAAATCACAAAAAAAAATACAAACTCATAGTAAAGTCCAGAAATGTGAATTTACCATAAAAACTAATGAAAACATCCCTAAAAATAGCTAGATTATACTAAAAACTATCTAAAAACAATGCCAAAAAGTGTATAAATTATCCGCTCATCAGAAGTGTTATTGTTATTGTTTATGTAAAGGTATATTTTGGGGTTTTTTAAGATAAGAAGCCAGAATAGTAAATGGCAAAAGGAATAAACTAATAACTAGAAAAGATCTTGGCAAGGTATAAGAACTGAATGTCCTATCCTAGTTATCCTTATCAATTGTGATGAGAATTGTTCATTACTTCCACTAATTGGTCAACCTCTAACTATGAAGGTATGTCAAGTGGATAAATCAAGTTGATTTTCCAGGTCCTAGTCAACTCCTATAAAAAGACTAGAGTTAGTGAAATTCAAATCAACTAGCAAACATAACAATTATCCATTAACAAAGGAGTGTGATAACTCAAGTGTCACCAATTACTCAACCAGAGCCAAGAGATTCAATAACAACAAATGGACTAACAAATAATAAACATGAAATACCTCAAATTGCATTAATAAGAGAAATCAAATCTAACATGAGAATTCATAAATTAAAGTAATAGAATAAATAAAAGTAGAAAAGAAACTAAATCGAAGGAACATTGAACCTGAAATTGGAAAGAAATAAACCTAAAACTAAGAGAAATCCTAAATCCTAAAACCTAGAGAGAGGAAAGAGCCTCTCTCCTTAGAATCTACATCTAAAACCTAAAAATTGTGTATAATGAGAAGTGTCTGATGAATGAATGATTCTCCCACTCTGTAGCTTCTAATATGTGTTTTCTGGGCCAAAAACTGGGTCAAAAACAGCCCAGAAATTGCCCACAGCGATTTCTGTAGTCGCAGTATGTCGCGCATAAGCGCCAGGTGCGCGTGCGCACCGATGGACTTTTCGCTAATGTGCGCGTGCGCGTCAAGTGCACGTGCGTGTCGCTTAGCTGCATGGCCACTATGGCAAATTATATATCATTTTGAAGCCCCGGACGTTAGCTTTTCAACGCAACTGAAACAACCTCATTGGGATTTCTGTAGCTCAAGTTATGATCGATTGAGTGTGAAGAGGTCAGGGCTGACAGCTTTGCAGTTCCTTTAGCTTCTTGTATTCCTTCCACTTTTGCATGCTTCCTTTTCATCCTCTACGCTATTCCTGCCCTGTAATCTTTAAAAACGCTTAACACACATATAAAGGCATCGAATGGTAATGAGAGAGGATTAAAATTAGCTAAATTAAGACCAAAGAAACATGTTTTCAATCATAGCACAAAATCAGGAAGGAAAATGCAAAACATGCAATTTACATGAATAAATGTGAGATTAGTGGATAAAATTCACTTAATTAAGCACAAGATGTACCACGAAATAGTGGTGCATCACAAAGCAACTCCAATCCTTCAACATATTCCTATTATTGATTCCATTTAATTTCTTATCCCTGTTTACCTTTCAAATATTTGATATAAAAAGTAATTTATACAAAGTTAAACCAACTCCTTCTGATCCGCCTGGCTAAGACCTACAAGATAACCATAACTTGCTTCAAGCCAACAATCCTCGTGGGATCGATCCTGACTCGCTCAGGTATTACTTGGATGACACAGTGAACTTGCTGGTACAGCTGTACGGAGTGTGGGGATTCGTGCACCAGCAGGTTTAGGGAGAAAGGTGGGAGAGGCGATAAGAAATATCATAGATACTAATGTGTTCACTATGAGGGGGAAAGAAGAAACAATTCTCAAAATTTCAATACTGTTGGACATAACTAAACCTTTGAGAAGGATTTTAAAAATTTCAAGCAAAAACAACAAAGACATAAAGACTCAGATCAAGTATAAGACAATTGGAAACTTTTACCACTATTTTGGTTATTTAAGGCTTGAAATCAGAGTTTGTGGTCAATATTTGGAGGACTTGGTGAATGGAAGTTAACGGGAGGAACAATGGGGACCTTGGCTACAAGCTAAACAATTTGGGAGGAGGATTAGAAACCAAAAGGAAAATCAACACCCGAATTAGAGGAACAAGTTTGAAGAAGGAAGAGAGAGAAAGAGATCAAACAAACCAACACCTGTGTGTCTAATCAAAGGTTTTTCCAACCTATCTATCTAGGATAATAATTCACAGCTACGGGGTGATGAATAAGCATCTTATAGTTATTTTCTAGCTAAATAGCTTAATAAAGTGAATAATTGCTGTTAAATCTATTGTATTTTGAGCAAAATCACTCCAATGATCTTGTGTGCATGTTTATAGGAAATTATTGAGAAACAAGGAGAAATGAGCCACTAGAAGGGTGAAGAATAGGGAAGTAGTGGAGCAAGGCTCTTCATGGACATGCAACCTCCTTCATGCCAGAACCACGCTGAGCCAAGTTCGAGAGGTTGCCCACGCTGCCCTCACGCCAGTCATGCATGGTTTGCTCCCAAGGACGTGCCCCAACGTCCTTCATGCCAACAACAACACCCATGAAATCTCTCTAAGAACCCAAGGTCACAGGCGTGCACTCTAGGGACACCAACAACACGCCAATTCATTCGAAAGCATGCATGCATTGAAGGCGTGCCAACCTCCCTCACGCTATTTCATCTAAAGGCAAGTGAGGATCACAGGCATGCACTCCAAGACACGCCCGTTCAAGCCAGGATCGTTGGCGTGCCAGCCTCTCTCACATTCTTCATGCCTGTGCATTCTCCCAGAGACGCCAGTTCATCCTCCTTCTTGCATGCATCGCAAGCATGTCACCACACACACGCAACCTCACGTCCACACATCTCCAGCATTTACTTCATTGAAGGCGTGTCATCCCAACGACGCCAACCTCATGCCAGTTCAAGCCTCCAAGTCTCCTTGTCGCAGGCATGTTCTCCCTCTCACGCCAGCGTCACATCCTTGACACTCCCTTCTTGCATGAGTCGCAAGCGTGTCTCAAATCCATACTTCCCTCACGCTACACCCATGCCCTTGGAGCCCTCTTCATGCAAGGATCGAAGGCGTCTCTCCACAGCAATGCTAGCCTCACGGCCATGGAGTTCCATCCATGTAAGCATCACATACGCCCCACGTTTAGCACACCCCGGCCACACCCAAGCTTTCCTCCTTCCTTCTAGGGACGTGCTTCACGCCACTCTCATGCCAAGGCCACATTCGGCCAAACTCCAGGGGCTACAAACTTTGGAAGCATTAAAGGTGTGCAAACATTGCTCATATCACACACACGCCAGCACTCTCTCATTACACACGTGCAACGTGGCTTACTTAAATCTCATGCCAATATTCCTTCGGAAAAGTCTAGGGGGCAGCAGTTTTATTGAATTTTGGCCAGCATGTAACCAGCAGAGGAAGGTGAGCCATTGGATGAAATTTCACACCAATCTTACACCATCAAATCATCATTGATGGCTAGTTGATGGCTAACAATCACAAAAATTGCTGGCCCCTAGCATTGCTCTATTCCTTCAAGGTGCATCTCTAAGCCCAAAAGCTAATCAAGCCCATGAGGCATCAAAGACTAAGGATCCAACTAAGGAGAAGAATCACGGGGAGTGCATGACTTAGGAAGAAGAGTAAATTTGATGTCATTTGAATTTAATTTGAATTTGAATTTTAGTTTAATTAGGTTAAAGTATAAAAGCCCAATGAAAACATGTTGTTAGGATTTTTTTTTGTTTTTGCTTTTTGATTCTTTTACGTTTTGATCATTCTCTTTGAATTGGAATTTTTTTCACAATCATGAGTCACTAAATTCTCCTTCGTTAAGAGGAGGAGCTCTATTAAATTCTAATGGATTGATATAATTATTTTTCTACCTCTGATTCATGCATTGATTGTTCTTTAAAAAGAGTTCTCGCTCTTTATTTTAAGGAATTGAATCTATTGAAAAATAGTTCAATTCTAATTTGCATTTTATGCTCATATGAGAAGAATAGGTTTTAGAAGTATGTTGAAACTCTTTCTCATATTTATTGTTTTAGATCTAAATTTGATAAGTGACATTTACTCAACCAGATTTGGATCTTAAGAGGTATGTGGTTTTAAATCAGGGAATGTGTTTCACCTCTTTTCATGGACAATTGATCAAGAAATTAGTAATTGATTAAATTAAGAGAAATTGAATTATCAAGAAATTGAGATTTAATTACTTATGATTTTCCAGAGATCTATATTTACATAATTGAGGTGAAAGTCAGAATCATTGATCTTGAGGATTTAGCATCTTTACACCTTAACGTTTTTAATCAACTTACTTTTTATTCCTTTAATTGCTTCTATTAAATCACTTTTCTTTAATTGCTTTCATTTCTATTAGTTCGTTGCTTCTATTCAATTCACTGTTGTTGCTTTTAATTCCTTGTTTAATTGTGATTGCCTTCAATTCAGTCATTATTATTTCATTAGATCTCTGCTTGTTTTTAATTCACTGATATTCCATTTAGATCTTAAATTTTAAAATTGAACAATGTTTAACCACATTTTGAATTGTCCAACTAGATTAATCAATTAATCATTTTTTGCTTAATCTGTTAATCCTTGTGAAAACGATAACCTACTCATTGTGGTATTACTTGATACGATTTGGTGCATGATAAATCCCGATTTTGTGGTTTATCTTGTGCTTATTTTGGGGGATTTTATCACCTTTTCTCACATTTATTCAATGAAATAGCATGATTTTGCAATTCTCCCTTGATTTGTGCTTAAATGTGAAAACATGCTTTTTAGGCCAAAAAATAGCTAACTTTAATTCACTTTAATTCCATTCGATGCCTTGATATATTTGTTGAGTGATTTCAGGTTCATGAGGCAAGTATTGAATGGAAGAAGTGAGGAGAAAAGCATGAAAAGTGGGAGAACTCATGAAGAAATGAAGGAACCGTAAAGCTGTCAAACCTGACCTCTTCGCACTCAATCAACCATAACTTAAGCTACAGAGATCCAAATGAGGCGGTTTCAGTTGCGTTGGAAAGCTAACATCCGGGGCTTCAAAATGATATAAATTTTATCATATGTTGCTTCACGTATAGGGGCGCGCACGCGCAAGGTGTGCGGACTCGCCGATTGAGCACGTGACCCACTAAAGAGCAACTCGTGGCCAGCAATTTCTAGCTCATTTTGGGCCCAATCCAACTCATTTCTGATGCTATTGAACCCAAGGATTGAGGGGGGAATGAACCAAGTAGTCATAGTTGAGTTTTCATCATGTTTTAGGCTAGAATTCTAGAGAGAGAGGCTCTCTCCTCTCTCTAGATTTTAGGGTAGCTTTTGTTAATTCTTCTTGGATCCAAGGTTTAATTCATGTTTTGATTTACTTTTCCTTTACAATTTCTTGTTCATCTACTCTTCCTCTCTCTAATTTTATATTTCATTCTTGCAATTGTTATTTTGTTGTTGATGCACTCTTTCTTCTTCTATTTCCCTTCAATAAAATTTGAAGTAATTCATGTAGATCTTGTTTCCTTTAATTGTTGTATTAATTCTTTACATTTGATTGTTGTTAGATTTAATTCTTGTTGTTGATTTACTATGCTTTCCTTTTATGCCTTCCAAGTGTTTGATGAAATGCTTGGTTGGATTTTAGTATAGATCTTGATCCTCTTGGCCTAGGGGAAGTAATTAGTGACGCTTGAGTTATCTAATTCCTTTGATTGATCGACAATTGGAAGTTGCTAATTGATTTGGATACCACTAACGCTAGTCTTCCCCTTGGGAGTTGGCTAGGACTTGTGGAATCAAGTTAATTCATCTACTTGACTTTTCTCCTTGGTTAGAGGTTAACAAAGTGGTAGCAATAAACAATTTGTGGTCATAATTAAGAAGAATAACTAGGATAGGACTTCTAATTTTCATATGTTGCCAAGAGTTTTGTTAGTTGCTAGTCTATTTTCTTTGCCATTTACATTTCTTGTCCAAAATCTCAAAAACTCCAAAATACCTCATAACCAATAATCATACACTTCATTGCAACTCCTTGTGAGACGACCCGGAGTCCAAATACTCCAGTTAATTCTTATTTAGGGTTTGTTCTTTGTGACAACCAAAATTTTTGCATGAAAGGATTATTGATTGTTTGGAAACTATCCTTTACAACGAGACTCCATTAGATGAATTCTAAACCGTCAAGAATCCGATCATAAGTGCACTTGCCGATAGTTTGTGAATTTTTCACATCAAGTTTTTGGCACCATTGCCGAGGATTAATCATGATTAACATCTACCATATTAATTGATTACCTAGATTAGACACTTTTTTGTTTATTTTTGTTACTTACTTCACTGGAAATTCCCTTCACTTTGATGTAAGAAATTTTAATTTCTCTTTCTCTTGGTGTCTTTATGTTTATGAAGGGAAATCAAGAGGAGGAACCTCTTTAATTTTATCCTAAAATTGAACAGACCCTCTAGAGATTGAGAAAAACAAGCTAGAAACAAGAGGGTGGTAGAAGAAATCGAAGAGGAATCAGAGAACAACATGGCAGACAATCACAACAATGTTGTTAATGGCAACAATGCTATCCATGGTCATCAAGCTAGAAGGATAGTTGGATCCTACACTATTCCTAATCTTAGGAATTGTGGGAGTAGTATTATAACACCTACTGTGAAAACTAACAATTTTGAGCTGAAGGCATAACTTATCTCATTTGTACAACAGAATTGGCAATTTGGAAGAAGTTTTCAAGAGGATCCTAATAAGCACATCTCCAACTTCCTCCAAATATGCAACACAATTAAAACTAATAGAGTGCCTGTTGAAGCATACCAGTTGATATTGTTCCCATTTTTTGTGAGAGATCGAGCTAAACAGTGGCTTGAAACTCAACTAAAGGAGAACATAGCAATTTGAGAAGATTTGATTTGCAAGTTTGTAACCAAATTCTTCTCACCACAAAGGTTGATCAAGCTAAGAACGGATGTCCAAACATTCAAATAATAAGAAGAAGAATCTCTTTATGAAACTTGAGAGAGATACAAAGAAATGCTTAGGAGATTCCCTTTGACATGTTTGCAGATTGTGTTCAACTTCAAATTTCCTATGATGGAATCAATCCCAATTCAAGGAATTCATTAGACAATTTAGCTGGAGGATGTTTACACATGAAGACTATTGGTGAAGCGTTAGAGTTGATAAAGATTATTACTAACAATCAATATTTGTACTCCTCAAAAAGAAATATGAAGAGAGGGGTAATGGAGCTAGATACATTGGATATTATTTTAGCACAAAACAATGCTATGTCCCAATAAATTACTGCACTCACAAAGCAACTTGGGCATATGCAAGTATTTGCATTAGGAACACAAGGCCTTTCTTATGAGATGGGTGGAGGAGCCTCTTTTAGTGAAGGTTGTGAGCCATTTAATCTTAACCCTGTTGAGCAAGTGAACTATATGAGAAATCCTCCTAGACCACCACATAATGACCCTTACTCAAAAACCTACAATTTGGATAGAGGAATTACCCCAATTTTGGATGGAATAACCAAAGCCAGAGAAACAACAACAACTTCAACAACTTTAGCAACCCTTATCCATAACAACCAGCTCAGCCACCTCAAAACCCTCAAAAATCTTCTCCACTTGAAATTTTCTTGGAAAAGCTTCCCAACTCACAACCACATTTGTCCAATCAACCACAAACTTCATGCAAGAGACCAGAGCTAACTTTAAAAAACAAGAAGCATCCATTAAGAATTTGAAAGTGCAAGTGGGATAACTTCCTAAACAATTTGCTGAGAAACCTTTAAATTCCTTTCCAGTGATACTATCCCAAACCCAAGAGAGGAATATAAAGCCATCACCCTGAAGAGTGGTAAGGTGTTAAGTGAAGAAACCCGAAGCAAAGATACACAATTTGAAGTCATGGAGGAAGCCCCTCATCAAGAAGACCATGTCCCTATACCTTTGACTTAAACCCCACAAGACAAATCAGGAGGGAAGCCAAAAGTGCAAGAATACAAATCAAGAATTTTATATCCTCAAAGACTACAAAAAGAGACTGATGAGTTTGAGATTCACTCCCCTCCCAATAATATTGATGAATCCGCTCTTGGCAAGTGCACCAAAATTATCATCAAGTATTAACCTACAATGGAGTGGGATCGTATCCATAGAGATTGGTAGATTTGAATAATTTTAATTAATTGGTGAATTAGTCAAGCTTAACAGAGTAAGTTGTAAGTGCAGAATTATAAATGGCAGAAACATAAATGGCAAAAGAATAAAGAAAAGCAATAAAGTGAAGAAATAGAAATAGCAGGAATGTAAAAGGGAATGGGAATTTGCAGAATGTAAATAAAAGCTATAAAAGAATGGGAGAGATACGAATGGGGGAATTAATTGAGATCAGGAGATATTGTCTCTTTGGATTAAATCCAACTCATATCCTCTTCAATCATGCAACTCATTGACCTCTTGGCAATCACGATTGATTGAGCCCCAATCCCTTGGTATCTCAATCTCTCAGATCTTGAGCAATAGCCATTTTCTTGGTCTAATTGCTCATGAAGAGAGATATGCTTGGTCCCTGATTATACCACACATCATCATAGATCCAAGTAGAGGGAGGATTGTATGTCGCCATATCAAAACAAAACCCAGATTCTACTCAAGTGTGAGAAGGTATTTCTAGCATGGTTTCATGTTTCCTTTTCCAAGGTTCCCATGAAACCCATTTTGCATTCAATCTCTTTTCTAAGTTAATTGAACACTAAGCATGAAAATCAAAATTCCTTCTAGCAAATCAAAGAGAAGATGAAGAGAAGAAGAAATTCACTATCATTAATCTATCAAGTACAATAGAGCTCCCTCTCTCAATGAGAGGGAATTTAGATACTCATAGCTCAGAAAGAAAGTACTAAAGATGGAAGAGATGAAGTGTGAAAAGTGAAAAGTGAAAAGTGAATTGAAAACTAAAACTCTACAATCTCTTGAGATAATGATCTCTGTGACTTCTTAACCCCCTTTTTCCAATACTTCCAAGGGTATTTATACTACTCCTAGATCTAGAAAATAAAGGAAATTACAAAAGTGAAAATAAAATTACAATTTGGAGGGAAAAGAAACTCAACAAACATGATCTTCTAGCTGGCGTGTGACTAGCGCTTCTCTGTCGTGTCACGCTCCCTTTGTTTCTGACTTGGCGCACCACGCCTCACCATTCAAGTGGCACGCCGTCCTCTATTTCACCCATGGCGTGCCACGCCTTCGAGCCAAAGTGGCATGCCCAGGACATTTTAATTGGCCCAAGTAACCTGGCGTGCCACGCCTTCGACACCAAACGGCACGTCCAAGGCCATCTTTCACATCTCAATGCTTCTTGAAGTTTGTACCAGCGTGGCACGCCCAGGGTCTGGCGTGCCACGCCCCTCTGAATGCATCATCTTCTTGATGGCGTGCCACGCCTCGTCATCCAAGTGGCACGCCCCAGTTCATTGGCTTCTCTCCTTCTTCTCTGGAAAATACTATCAGCGTGCCACGCCATGAGACTGGCATGTCACGCCCTCTATTTGCCTTGGTCCCAAAGGTTGGCGTGCTACGCTTAGATGTTCAAGTGGCACGCCAAAGTGGGATGATTGAGCTGGTGTGCCACGCCTTCGATACCAAGTGGCACGCCCAGCTTTGTTTGGCTTCCTTAAGTGCTGGCGTGCCACGTCTCATCACTCAAGTGGCACGCCTTAGTAGGACTTCTTGAGCTGGTGTGCCACGCCTTCGATACCAAGTGGCACGCCCAGCTTTTTTTGCATTGTATTCTTGTTCATTGGCGTGCCACGCCTGGTTGTTCACGTGACACACCCAAACTTCATTTACCTTCAGCCCCTTCTCTGGACTTTTGTACCAGCGTGCCACGCCATGTTGCTCAAGTGGCACACCCATTCAATTGTGGGTCTTTTAGGCTTGGCGTGCCACGCCTTGATCCTCAAGTGGCATGCCCAAGTGAACTCTAGAGCTGGCACAAAGTGGCACGCCATAGTGATGATTCTTCTAGGTAATGGATTGGCGTACCACATCCAGCTTCTAGCGTGCCACGCCCCTTTGATGGTCTTCATTGTTGCTCTCTGGAATGTTGTACCAGCGTGCCACGCCCAGCTTCTGGCGTGCCACGCTAATACATTTTTGTGGCGTTTGTTCCAAGTGGCACGCCTGCTTCACACGCCCCACTTGTTTTGTTGTTTTCTTCCCATTTTTTATGTCTTTTTCACCTGAAATTCAACACAAACTCATTTCAAAGTAATATACTATGATATTCATCAATTAAGGCATGATTTGTGGGGCACGAAATTGTGATCATCAATGGCGCCATCAACATGGTACGCTCAATTGCAATCTCAACTCTTTATCACAACTTCGCACAACTAACCAGCAAGTGCACTGGGTCGTCCAAGTAATAAACCTTAGGCGAGTAAGGGTCGATCCCACGGAGATTGTTGGTATGAAGCAACCTATGGTCATCTTGTAAATCTCAATCAGGCGGATTCAAATGGTTATGGAGGATTAATGACTAAAAGATGAATAAAACATAAAATAAAGATAGAGATACTTATGTAGTTCATTGGTGAGAATTTCAGATAAGCGTATGGAGATGCTTTGTCCCTTCCGTCTCTCTGCTTTTCTACTGTCTTCATTCAATCCTTCTTACTCCTTTCCATGGCAAGCTGTATGTTGGGCATCACCGTTGTCAGTGGCTACAGTCCCGTCCTCTCAGTGAAAATGTTCAACGTGCTCTGTCACAGCACGGCTAATCAGCTGTCGATTCTCGATCATGTCAGAATAGAATCCAGTGATTCTTTTGCGTCTGTCACTAACGCCCCACAATCGCAAGTTTGAAGCTCGTCACAGTCATTCAATCCTTGAATCCTACTCAGAATACCACAGACAAGGTTTAGACCTTCCGGATTCTCTTGAATGCCGCCATCAATTCTAGCTTATACCATGAAGATTCTGATTAAGGAATCCAAGAGATATCCACTCAATCTTAGGTAGAACAAAGGTGGTTGTCAGGCACACGTTCATAGGTGAGAATGATGATGAGTGTCACGGATCATCACATTCATCAAGTTGAGGAACAAGTGATATCTTAGAACAAGAATAAGCTGAATTGAATAGAAGAACAATAGTAATTGCATTAATACTCGAGGTACAGTAGACCTCCACACCTTAATCTATGGTGTGTAGAAACTCCACTGTTGAAAATACATAAGTGATAATGGTGATCATTGGCTTCGGCCCCAGAGAGGGAACCAGAAGAACCAAGATCTAGGCATGGCCGAGAGGCCAGCCTCCATGATCTAAGGACTAGACATCCAAAGATGATCAAAAGATCTAAAGTGATCAAAAGATAAAAATACAATAGCAAAAGGTCCTATTTGTAGAGAACTAGTAGCTTAGGGTTTACAAAGATGAGTAAATGACATAAAAATCCACTTCCGGGCCCACTTGATGTGTGCTTGGGCTGAGCATTGAAGCTTTCATGTGTAGAGATTTTTCTTGGAGTTAAACGCTAGTTTTTGTGCCAGTTTGGGCGTTTAACTCCCATTCTTGTGCCAGTTCGGCGTTAAACGCCGGGCAGTCTTGAGCTGATTTGGAACGCCGGTTTGGGCCATCAAATCTCGAGCAAAGTATGAACTATTATACATTGCTGGAAAGCCCAGGATGTCTACTTTCCAACGCAGTTGAGAGCGCACCAATTGAGCTTCTGTAGCTCCAAAAAATCCACTTTGATTGCAGGGAGGTCAGAATCCAACAGCATCTGCAGTCCTTTTCAGCCTCTGAATAAGATTTTTGCTCATGTCCATCAATTTCAGCCAGAAAATACCTGAAATCACAGAAAAACACACAAACTCATAGTAAAGTCCAGAAAAGTGAATTTTAAGTAAAAACTAATAAAAATATAATAAAAACTAACTAAAACATACTAAAAAATACAAAAAACAGTGCCAAAAAGCGTATAAATTATCCGCTCATCACAACACCAAACTTAAATTGTTGCTTGTCCCCAAGCAACTGAAAATCAAATAAGATAAAGAGAAGAGAATATGCAATGAATTCCAAAAATATCTATGAAGATCAGTATTAATTAGATGAGCGGGGCTTTTAGCTTTTTGCCTCTGAACAGTTTTGGCATCTCACTCTATCCTTTGAAATTCAGAATGATTGGCTTCTATAGGAACTCAGAATCCAGATAGTGTTATTGACTCTCCTAGTTAAGTATGATGATTCTTGAACACAGCCACTTTATAAGTCTTGGCCGTGGCCCAAAGCACTCTGTCTTCCAGTATTACTACCGGATACATACATGCCACAGACACATAACTGGGTGAACCTTTTCAGATTGTGACTCAGCTTTGCTAGAGTCCCCAATTAGAGGTGTCCAGGGTTCTTAAGCACACTCTTTTTGCCTTGGATCACGACTTTATTTTTTTTCTTTTTCTTTTTCCTTCCCTTTCTTTTTTTTTATATTCACTGCTTTTTCTTGCTTCAAGAATCATTTTTATGATTTTTCAGATCCTCAGTAACATGTCTCCTTTTTCATCATTCTTTCAAGAGCCAACATTCATGAACAACAAATTCAAAAGACATATGCACTGTTCAAGCATACATTCAGAAGTCAAAGTATTGCCACCATATCAAAATAATTAATCTGTTATAAAATTCAAAATTCATGCAATTCTTCTCTTTTTCAATTAAGAACATTTTTCATTTAAGAAAGGTGATGGATTCATAGGACATTCATAACTTTAAGGCATAGACACTAAGACACTAATGATCATAAGACACAAACATAGATAAACATAAGCATGAAAATTTGAAAAACAGAAAAATAAAGAACAAGGAGATTAAAGAACGGGTCTACCTTAGTGATGGCAGCTTGTTCTTTCTCTTGAAGATCTTATGGAGTGCTTGAGCTCCTCAATGTCTCTTCCTTGTCTCTGTTGCTCCTTGGTGGACGAAATTGTGATTCATTCTTTTCACTTCAACAATCCCAGGTAATGGCTCCAAAAACTTGGTGTCAATGCCATGGTTCACAACTTCGTACAACTAACCAACAAGTGCACTGGGTCGTCCAAGTAATACCTTACGTGAGTAAGGGTCGATCCCACGGAGATTGTTGGTATGAAGCAAGCTATGGTCATCTTGTAGATCTCAGTTAGTGAGTGGAATCATAGGGTCAAATGTAATTAAATTGGATTCATAAAATAAATAAAAGGGATAGAAGTACTCATGTAATTCAATGGTGGGAATTTCAGATAAGCGTGTGAAGATGCTGTGCTCCTCTTGAATCTCTGCTTTCCTGTTGCTTTCATCCAATTCTTCTTACTCCTTTCCATGGCAAGCTGTATGTAGGGCATCACCATCATCAATGGCTACTTTTAATCCTCTCGGGAAAATGGTCCTATGCGCTGTCACTGCACGGCTAATCGTCTGGAGGCATCACCCTTGGTTGATAGCTACATCCCATCCTCTCAGTGAAAATGGTCCAAATGCTCTGTCACAGCACGGCTAATCATCTGTCGGTTCTCAATCAGGTTGGAATAGAATCCATTGATTCTTTTGCGTTTGTCACTAACGCCCAGCCTTCAGGAGTTTGAAGCTCGTCACAGTCATTCAATACCGGAATCCTACTCGGAATACCACAGACAAGGTTAGACTTTCCGGATTCCCAGGATCCTACTCGGAATACCACAGACAAGGTTAGACCTTCCGGATCCCCATGAATGCCGCCATCTATCTAGCTTATACCACGAAGATTTTGTTGGGGAATCTAAGAGATATGCACCCGGCCTAAGGTAGAACGGAAGTGGTTGTCAGTCACGCGCGTTCATAGGTGAGAATGATGATGAGTGTCACGGATCATCACATTCATCAAGGTGAAGTGTAACGTATATCTTGGATTAAGAATGAAATTGATTTGGATAGAAAATAATAGTAATTGCATTGAAACTTGAGGTACAGCAGAGCTCCACACCCTTAATCTATGGTGTGTAGAAACTCCACCGTTGAAAATACATAAGTGAGAGAGGTTCAGACATGGCCGAATGGCCAGCCCCTAAAACGTGGTCACTGGATCAAAATACAATCCAGGGATCAAAACCAAGATGATAATATGATAGTAAAGAGTTCTATTTATAATAAACTAGCTACTAGGGTTTACAAAAGTAAGTAATTGATGCATAAATCCACTTCCGGGGCCCACTTGGTGTATGTTTGGGCTGAGCTTGGTCTATCCACGAGCTGAGGCTTTTCTTGGAGTTGAACTCCAAGATATAACGTGTTTTGGATGTTCAACTCCGGATCATGACGTGTTTCTGGCGTTTAACTCCAGACAGCAGCATGTACTTGGCGTTCAAACGCCAAGTTACGTCGTCAATTTCCGAATAAAGTATGGACTATTATATATTGCTGGAAAGCTCTGGATGTCTATTTTCCAACGCCATTGAGACCGCGCCATTTGGAGTTCTTTAGCTCCAGAAAATCCGTTTTGAGTGCAGGGAAGTCAGATTCCAACAGCATCAGCAGTCCTTTTGTCAGCCCTTTTCAGAGTTTTGCTCAAGTCCCTCAATTTCAGCCAAAAATTATCTGAAATCACAGAAAAACACACAAACTCCTAGTAAAGTCCAGAAATGTGAATTTAACATAAAAACTAATGAAAACATCCCTAAAAGTAACTAGATCATACTAAAAACTACCTAAAAACAATGCCAAAAAGCGTATAAATTATCCGCTCATCACAACACCAAACTTAAATTGTTGCTTGTCCCCAAGCAACTGAAAATCAATTAGGATAAAAAGAAGAGAATATACTATAAATTTAGAATATCAATGAATATTAGTTCTAATCAGATGAGCGGGACTTGTAGCTTTTTGCTTCTGAACAGTTTTGGCATCTCACTTTTTCCTTTGAAGTTTAGAATGATTGGCTTCTCTAGGAACTTAGAATTTCAGATAGTGTTATTGATTCTCCTAGTTAAGTATGTTGATTCTTGAACACAGTTACTTTTTGAGTCTTGGCCGTGGCCCTAAGCACTTTGTTTTCCAGTATTACCACCGGATACATAAATGCCACAGACACATAACTGGGTGAACCTTTTTAGATTGTGACTCAGCTTTGCTAGAGTCCCCAGTTAGTGGTGTCCAGAGCTCTTAAGCACACTCTTTTGCTTTGGATCCTTTTTACCCTTGCCTTTTGGTTTTAAGGGCTATTGGCTTTTTCTGCTTGCTTTTTCTCTTTTTTTTTTCAAAATATTTTTTTTTCGCCAATTATTTTTTTTATTTATTTATTTTTTTCGCCATTCACTGCTTTTTCTTGCTTCAAGAATCAAATTCATGATTTTTCAGATTGTCAATAACATTTCTCCTTGTTCATCATTCTTTTAAGAGCCAACAATTTTAACATTCATAAACAACAAGATCAAAAATATGCACTGTTTACACTAGACATGGCCAATGGCCAGCCAAGCTTTAGCATCTGGGTCAGACATACAATAGCTAAATCATCAAATTAACTTGCCTCTATGCTGATGGTTTGGAAGCCTCAGTCCAAAAGAATTTAGACATGGCTTTACAGCCAGCCAGGCTTCAACATTTTTCATGAAACTCCAAAATGCATAGTAAAAAAAATTTTTTAATAATTTTCGAAAATAGGGAGAAGATTTTGAAAAGATTTTCGAAAAAAAAAAAGAAAAAAAATTTTTTTAAATAAAATAAAAATTACCTAATCTGAGCAACAAGATGAACCGTCAGTTGTCCAAACTCGAACAATCCCCGGCAACGGCGCCAAAAACTTGGTGGACGAAATTGTGATTCATTCTTTTCACTTCAACAATCCCAGGTAATGGCTCCAAAAACTTGGTGTCAATGCCATGGTTCACAACTTCGTACAACTAACCAGCAAGTGCACTGGGTCGTCCAAGTAATACCTTACGTGAGTAAGGGTCGATCCCACGGAGATTGTTGGTATGAAGCAAGCTATGGTCATCTTGTAGATCTCAGTTAGTGAGTGGAATCATAGGGTCAAATGTAATTAAATTGGATTCATAAAATAAATAAAAGGGATAGAAGTACTCATGTAATTCAATGGTGGGAATTTCAGATAAGCGTGTGAAGATGCTGTGCTCCTCTTGAATCTCTGCTTTCCTGTTGCTTTCATCCAATTCTTCTTACTCCTTTCCATGGCAAGCTGTATGTAGGGCATCACCATCATCAATGGCTACTTTTAATCCTCTCGGGAAAATGGTCCTATGCGCTGTCACTGCACGGCTAATCGTCTGGAGGCATCACCCTTGGTTGATAGCTACATCCCATCCTCTCAGTGAAAATGGTCCAAATGCTCTGTCACAGCACGGCTAATCATCTGTCGGTTCTCAATCAGGTTGGAATAGAATCCATTGATTCTTTTGCGTTTGTCACTAACGCCCAGCCTTCAGGAGTTTGAAGCTCGTCACAGTCATTCAATACCGGAATCCTACTCGGAATACCACAGACAAGGTTAGACTTTCTGGATTCCCAGGATCCTACTCGGAATACCACAGACAAGGTTAGACCTTCCGGATCCCCATGAATGCCACCATCTATCTAGCTTATACCACAAAGATTCTGTTGGGGAATCTAAGAGATATGCGCCCGGCCTAAGGTAGAACGGAAGTGGTTGTCAGTCACGCGCGTTCATAGGTGAGAATGATGATGAGTGTCACGGATCATCACATTCATCAAGGTGAAGTGCAACGTATATCTTGGATTAAGAATAAAATTGATTTGGATAGAAAATAATAGTAATTGCATTGAAACTTGAGGTACAGCAGAGCTCCACACCCTTAATCTATGGTGTGTAGAAACTCCACCGTTGAAAATACATAAGTGAGAGAGGTTCAGGCATGGCCGAATGGCCAGCCCCCAAAACGTGGTCACTGGATCAAAATACAATCCAGGGATCAAAACCAAGATGATAATATGATAGTAAAGAGTTCTATTTATAATAAACTAGCTACTAGGGTTTACAGAAGTAAGTAATTGATGCATAAATCCACTTCCGGGGCCCACTTGGTGTATGTTTGGGCTGAGCTTGGTCTATCCACGAGCTGAGGCTTTTCTTGGAGTTGAACTCCAAGATATAACGTGTTTTGGGCGTTCAACTCCGGATCATGACGTGTTTCTGGCGTTTAACTCCAGACAGCAGCATGTACTTGGCGTTCAATGCCAAGTTACGTCGTCAATTTCCGAATAAAGTATGGACTATTATATATTGCTGGAAAGCTCTGGATGTCTATTTTCCAACGCCGTTAGGAGCGCACCATTTGGAGTTCTGTAGCTCCAGAAAATCCATTTTGAGTGCAGGGAGGTCAGATTCCAACAGCATCAGCAGTCCTTTTGTCCGCCCTTTTCAGAGTTTTGCTCAAGTCCCTCTATTTCAGCCAGAAATTACCCAAAATCACAGAAAAACACACAAACTCCTAGTAAAGTCCAGAAATGTGAATTTAACATAAAAACTAATGAAAACATCCCTAAAAGTAACTAGATCATACTAAAAACTACCTAAAAACAATGCCAAAAAGCGTATAAATTATCCGCTCATCACTCCTCTCTCATGATTCTTTGATCTTCTCTAATTTCATGGAGAAGGATGGAATGTTCTTGGTGCTCCACCCTTAGTTGTCCCATGTTGGGACCCAATTCTCCTAGGGAGGTGTTGATTTGCTCTCAATAGTTTTGTGGAGGAAAGTGCATCCCTTGAGGCATCTCAGGGATTTCATGATGAGTGGGATCTCTTGTTTGCTCCATCCTTTTCTTAGTGATGGGCTTGTCCTCATCAATGAGGATGTCTCCCTCTATGTCAATTCCAATTGAATAATAGAGGTGACAAATGAGATGAGGAAAGGCTAACCTTGCCAAGGTAGAGAACTTGTCCGCCACCTTATAAAGTTTTTGGGCTATAACCTCATGAACTTCTACTTCCTCTCCAATCATGATGCTATGAATCATGATAGCCCGGTCTATAGTAACTTCGGACCAGTTGCTAGTGGGAATGATTGAGCGTTGGATAAACTCCAACCATCCCCTAGCCACGGGCTTGAGGTCATGCCTTCTTAGTTGAACCGGCTTCCCTCTTGAATTTCTCTTCCATTGAGTGCCCTCTTCACAAATGTCTTTGAGGACTTGGTCCAACCTTTGATCAAAGTTGACCCTTCTAGTGTAAGGGTGTTCATCTCCTTGCATCATGGGCAAGTTGAATGCCAACCTTACATTTTCCGGACTAAAATCAAAGCATTTCCCCCGAACCATTGTAAGCCAATTCTTTGGGTCCGGGTTCACACTTTGATCATGGTTCTTGGTGATCCATGCATTAGCATAGAACTCTTGAACCATTAAGATTCTGACTTGTTGAATGGGGTTGGTAAGAACTTCCCAACCTCTTCTTTGAATCTCATGTCAGATCTCCGGATATTCACTCTTTTTGAGTTTGAAAGGGACCTCGGGGATCACCTTCTTCATGGCCACAACTTCATAGAAGTGGTCTTGATGCACCATTGAGATGAATTTCTCCATCTCCCATGACTCGGAGGTGGAGGCTTTTGCCTTCCCTTTCCTCTTTCTAGAGGTTTCTCCGGCCTTAGGTGCCATAAATGGTTATGGAAAAACAAAAAGCAATGATTTTACCACACCAAACTTAGAAGGTTTGCTCGTCCTCGAGCAAAAGAAGAAAGAAGAGAGTAGAAAAAGAAGAAATAGAGGAGATGGAGGTGGCTTTGTGGTTCGGCCAAGGGGGAGAAGTAGTGTTTAGGTTGTGTGGAAATGAAGGGGTGAAGATGGGTTTATATAGGGGTGGAGAGAGGGGTAGGGTTCGGTCATGTATAGGTGGGTTTGGGAGGGAAAGTGGTTTGAATTTGAATAGTAAGGTAGGTGGGGTTTTATGAAGGATGGATGTGAGTGGTGAAGAGAATGGTGGGATTTGATAGGTGAGGGGTTTTTGGGGAAGAGGTATTGAGGTAATTGGTGAATGGGTGAAGAAGAGAGAGGGTGGTGGGGTAGGTGGGGATCCTGTGGGGTCCACAGATCCTAAGGTGTCAAGGATAATTTATCCCTGCACCAAGTGGCGAGCAAAAATGCTCATTCTGCCAATCCTGGCGTTAAACGCCGGGCTGGTGCCCATTTCTGGCGTTTAACGCCAGCTTCTTGCCCATTCCTGGCGTTAAACGCCAGTCTGGTGCCTCTTTCTGGCGTTAAACGCCCAGAATGGTGCCAGACTGGGCGTTAAATGCCCATTTGCTGTCTTCACTGGCGTTTAAATGCCAGCAAGTTTTCCTCCAGGGTGTGCTATTTTTCTTTCTGTTTTTCATTCTGTTTTTGCTTTTTCAATTGATTTTGTGACTTCACATGATCATAAACCTACAGAAAACATAAAATAACAAAGGGAAATAGATAAATATAACATTGGGTTGCCTCCCAACAAGTGCTTCTTTAATGTCAGTAGCTTGACAGTGGGCTCTCATGGAGCCTCACAGATACTCAGAGCAATGTTGGAACCTCCCAACACCAAAATTAGAGTTTGAATGTGGGGGTTCAACACCAAACTTAGAAGTTGGTTGTGGCCTCCCAACACCAAACTTAGAGTTTGACTGTGGGGGCTCTGTTTGACTCTGTTTTGAGAGAAGCTCTTCATGCTTCCTCTCCATGGTAACAGAAGGATATCCTTGAGCCTTAAACACAAAGGATTCTTCATTCACTTTTGAATGATCAATTCTCCTCTGTCAACATCAATCACAGCCTTTGCTGTGGCTAGGAAGGGTCTGCCAAGGATGATGGATTCATCCATGCACTTCCCAGTCTCTAAGACTATGAAATCAGCAGGGATGTAATGGTCTTCAATCTTTACCAAAACATCCTCTACAAGTCCATAAGCTTGTTTTCTTGAATTGTCTGCCATCTCTAGTGAGATTCTTGCAGCTTGCACCTCAAAGATTCCTAGCTTCTCCATTACAAAAAGAGGCCTGAGGTTTATGCTTGACCCTAGGTCACACAGAGCCTTCTCAAAGGTCATGATGCCTATGGTACAAGGTATTGAAAACTTCCCAGGGTCTTGTCTCTTTTGAGGTAATTTCTGCTTAGTCAAGTCATCCAGTTCTTTGGTGAGCAAAGGGGGTTCATCCTCCCAAGTGTCATTACCAAATAACTTGTCATTTAGCTTCATGATTGCTCCAAGATACTTAGCAACTTGCTCTTCAGTGACATCTTCGTCCTTTTCAGAGGAAGAATACTCATTAGAGCTCATGAATGGCAGAAGTAAATCCAATGGAATCTCTATGGTCTCAGTGTGAGTCTCAGATTCCCATGGTTCCTCATTAGGGAACTCATTGGAGGCCAGTGGACGTCCATTGAGGTCTTCCTCATTGGCGATCACTGCCTCTTCCTCCTTTCCAAGTTCGGCCATGTTGATGGCCTTGCACTCTCCTTTTGGATTCTCTTCTGTATTGCTTGGAAGAGTACTATGAGGGAGTTCAGTATTCTTACTCACCTAACCCACTTGTGCCTCCAAGTTTCTAATGAAGGACCTTGTTTCAGTCATGAAACTTTGAGTGGTTTTGATTAGATCAGAGATCATGGTTGCTAAGTCAGAGTGGCTCTGCTTAGAATTCTCTGTCTGTTGCTGAGAAGATGATGGAAAAGGCTTGCCATTGCTAAACCTGTTTCTTCCACCATTATTGTTGTTGAAACCTTGTTGAGGTCTCTGTTGATCCTTCCATGAGAGATTTGGATGATTTCTCCATGAAGGATTATAGGTGTTTTCATAGGGTTCTCCCATGTAATTCACCTCTTCCATTGATGGGTTCTCAGGATCATAAGCTTCTTCTTTAGATGAAGCGTCCTTAGTACTGCCTGGTGCAGCTTACATTCCAAGCAGACTTTGAGAAATCATATTGACTTGCTGAGTCAATATGTTGTTCTGAGCCAGTATGGCATTCAGAGTATCAATCTCAAGAACTCCTTTCTTCTGATTCGTCCCATTGTTCACAGGATTCCTTTCAGAAGTGTACATGAATTGGTTATTTGCAACCATTTCAATGAGCTCTTGAGCTTCTGCAGGCGTCTTCTTCAGATGAAGAGATCCTCCAGCAGAGCTGTCCAATGACATCTTGGACAGTTCAGACAGACCATCATAGAAGATACCTATGATGCTCCATTCAAAAAGCATGTCAGAAGGACACTTTCTGATCAATTGTTTGTATCTTTCCCAAGCTTTATAGAGGGATTCACCTTCCTTCTGTCTGAAGGTTTGGACTTCCACTCTAAGCTTACTCAATTTTTGAGGTGGAAAGAACTTTGCCAAGAAGGCATTGATTAGCTTTTCCCAAGAGTTCAGGCTTTCTTTAGGTTGTGAGTCCAACCATATCCTAGCTCTGTCTCTTACAGCAAAAGGGAATAGCATAAGTTTGTAGACCTCAGGGTCAACCCCATTGGTCTTGACAGTGTCACAGATTTGCAAGAATTCAGCTAAAAACTGATGAGGATCTTCCAATGGAAGTCCATGGAACTTGCAATTCTGTTGCATTAGAGAAACTAATTGAGGCTTAAGCTCAAAGTTGTTTGCTCCAATGGCAGGGATCGAGATGCTTCTCCCATAGAAGTCGGGAGTAGGTGCAGTAAAGTCACCCAGCACCTTCCTTGCATTGTTGGCATTGTTGTTGTTTTCGGCTGCCGTGTCTTCTTCTTGTTTGAAGATTTCTGTTAGGTCCTCTACAGAGAGTTGTGCCTTAGCTTCTCTTAGCTTTCGCTTCAAGGTCCTTTCAGGTTCAGGGTCAGCCTCAACAAGAATGCTTTTGTCTTCGCTCCTGCTCATATGAAAGAGAAGAGAACAAGAAATTATGGAATCCTCTATGTCACAGTATAGAGATTCCTTGAGGTGTCAGAGGAAAAGAAAAATAGAAGGAAGAGGTAGAAGAATTCGAACTTATTAAGAAAGATAGAGTTCAAATTGTGCATTGAGGAGTAGTGTTAGTCCATAAATAGAAGGATGTGAGAAGAGGGGAAGAAATTTTCGAAAATAAATTAAAGAGATTTTAAAAACATTTTGAAAAATTGAAGAATGATTTTCGAAAAATATGATTGGGAAAGAAATAAAGTGATTTTTGAAAAAGACTTTGAAATTAGAAATCAAAAAGATATGATTGAAAACTATTTTGAAAAAGATGTGATTAATAAGATGTGATTGAAAAGTTATGGTTTTAAAAAGATATGATTGAAAAAACAATTTAAAAAGATTTGATTTTGAAAATTAATGACTTGGCTAACAAGAAATTTAAAAGATATGATTCAGACATTAAACCTTTCTCAACAGAAAAGGCAACATACTTGAAATGTTGAATCAAATCATTAATTGTTAGCAAGTATCTTTGAAAATGGAAAGAAATTGATTTTGAAAATATATGATTGAAAAGATATGAATTGAAAAAGATTTGATTTTGAAAAATTTTGAAAACTTGAAAAAAAAGTTTGAATTAAAAACAAAATCTTCCCTCTTGTGCTATCCTAGCGTTAAACGCCTAGAATGGTATACATTCTGGCGTTTAACGCCCAAAACTCACCCCTTTTGGGCGTTAAACGCCCAGCTAGGCACCCTGGCTGGCGTTTAAACGCCAGTTTTCCTTCCTCACTGGGCGTTTTGAACGCCCAGCCTTTTTCTGTGTAATTCCTCTGTTGTATGTTCTGAATCTTCAATTCTCTGTATTATTGACTTGAAAAGACACAAATAAATTTTTTTTTTGTATTTTTAATAATGAGGAATAATCAAAATGCAACTAAAATCAAATAAACAATGCATGCAAGACACCAAACTTAGAAGTTTGTATACTATTGACACTAACAAATTGAAAATGCATATGAGAAACAACAAAACACACAAAACAAGAGAATTTAAAGATTAGAGCAAGGAAATCATCAAGAACAACTTGAAGATTAATAAAGACACATGAATGAATTTGAAAAATGCAAGAAGAATAGAAACATGCAATTGACACCAAACTTAAAATGAGACACTAGACTCAATAAGAAACAAAAATATTTTTGGTTTTAAGATTTTATAATTTTTTTGGATTTTTTTTTGAAAATTGAGTGAAAAAGAAAATAAGGATATCAAAATTCTTAATGAGAATTCCAGGAATCATGCAATGTTAGTCTAAAGCTTTAGTCTAAAGAAATTAGACATGGCTAGCCAAGCTTCAGCAGGATATTACATTCAAGAGCTAAATTGATGAGAATCAATCAGCTTTGGTGATGATGAAAACATCACCTTGAAACTCTAGAATTCTTTCTTAAAAATTCTGAAGAAAAATACCTAATCTAAGCAACAAGATGAACCGTCAGTTGTCCAAACTCAAACGATCCCCGGCAACGGCGCCAAAAACTTGGTGTTGTTGCCGGATTAAAACTTGGCACTGTTATTGCAGGGAACAAATGCGAAACTGTAGTTAGGACATTTAATTCTCCAACAACGGCACCAAAAACTTGGTGCACGAAATTGTGATCATCAATGGCGCCATCAACATGGTACGCTCAATTGCAATCTCAACTCTTTATCACGACTTCGCACAATTAACCAGCAAGTGCACTGGGTCGTCCAAGTAATAAACCTTACGTGAGTAAGGGTCGATCCCACGGAGATTGTTGGTATGAAGCAAGCTATGGTCATCTTGTAAATCTCAGTTAGGCGGATTCAAATAGTTTTGGAGGATTAATGACTAAAAGATGAATAAAACATAAAATAAAGATAGAGATACTTATGTAGTTCATTGGTGAGAATTTCAGATAAGCGTATGGAGATGCTTTGTCCCTTTCGTCTCTCTGCTTTCCTACTGTCTTCATCTAATCCTTCTTACTCATTTCCATGGCAAGCTGTATGTTGGGCATCACCGTTGTCAGTGGCTACAGTCCCGTCCTCTCAGTGAAAATGTTCAACACGCTCTGTCACAGCACGGCTAATCAGCTGTCGGTTCCCGATCATGTCGGAATAGAATCCAGTGATTCTTTTGTGTCTGTCACTAACGCCCCACAATCGCGAGTTTGAAGCTCGTCACAGTCATTCAATCCTTGAATCCTACTCAGAATACCACAGATAAGGTTTAGACCTTCCAGATTCTCTTGAATGCCGCCATCAATTCTAGCTTATACCACGAAGATTCTGATTAAGGAATCCAAGAGATATCCACTCAATCTAAGGTAGAACGGAGGTGGTTGTCAGGCACACGTTTATAGGTGAGAGTGATGATGAGTGTCACGGATCATTACATTCATCAAGTTGAGGAACAAGTGATATCTTAGAACAAGAATAAGCTGAATTGAATAGAAGAACAATAGTAGAAGCTCCACACCTTAATCTATGGTGTGTAGAAACTCCACCGTTGAAAATACATAAGTGATAATGGTGATCATTGGCTTCAGCCCTAGAGAGGGAACCAGAAGAACCAAGATCTAGGCATGGCCGAGAGGCCAGCCTCCATGATCTAAGGACTAGACGTCCAAAGATGATCAAAAGATCTAAAGTGATCAAAAGATGAAAAAACAATAGCAAAAGGTCCTATTTGTAGAGAACTAGTAGCTTAGGGTTTACAAAGATGAGTAAATGACATAAAAATCCACTTTCGGGCCCACTTGATTTGCGCTTGGGCTGAGCATTGAAGCTTTTATGTGTAGAGATTTTTCTTGGAGTTAAACGCCAGCTTTTGTGCCAGTTTGGGCGTTTAACTCCCATTCTTGTGCCAGTTCCGGCGTTAAACGCCGGGCAGTCTTGAGCTGATTTGGAACGCCGGTTTGGGCCATCAAATCTCAGGCAAAGTATGGACTATTATACATTGCTGGAAAGCCCAGGATGTCTACTTTCTAACGCAGTTCAGAGCACGCCAATTGGGCTTCTGTAGCTCCAGAAAATTCACTTCGAGTGCAGAAAGGTTAGAATCCAACAGCATCTGCAGTCCTTTTCAGCCTTTGAATCAGATTTTTGCTCAGGTCCCTCAATTTCAGCCAGAAAATACCTGAAATCACAAAAAAACACACAAACTCATAGTAAAGTCCAAAAAAGTAAATTTTAACTAAAAACTAATAAAAATATAATAAAAACTAACTAAAACATACTAAAAACATACTAACAACAGTGCCAAAAAGCGTATAAATTATCCGCTCATCAATTTGCAATGATCAAATGAGATTATACCTCTTTTATGTTTTTTTTATGCAAGAAAAAAGGTAGATGATGTAAGTCATCACAACACCAAACTTAAGCTTTGCTTGTCCCAAGCAAATCAATGTGAATGGTCTTTTTGGTGAATTGAGACTTGACCTTGAATGGATGCAATATAACTAAGAATTGGACTAAGTGTTCAACAAATGCATGAATGCTTTGAATGCCACAAAGGGTTCCTATATCCTTAAGGGTTTTTCCAAGTATGTGTCTTAGGGGTCCTTTTCATTGATTGTCACCTTGAAGTAGTAAGAGTTGACTCATTTTCCTCTTTTGTGCTTCTTTTCTGTTTATAGACCACGACTCTAAGTGTTTTGTCTCAAGACAACCCTTTAGTTAGGCTTTCAATTAATATTCCCAAGCCAGTTGGCTTTAGGGTGTTAGGTGTTGAAGTACCCTTGAGAATTTACTTGCCCAGGCCTCTTCTTGACACATCTTCACCACAAGCATCTACTAGGGTTTCTAACTCTTTTGAGTTTTTTTTTCAATGTTTCTCTTCCTAGTAGTTGATGCTCAGAGCCTTGGGTCTTTGTTGCTCACTACTTCTTGGTTCTATAGGTATTCAAGGAACACCCCTCAACTTCTACTTGCCATGCCTTCTAAGACTAGTTGCCATTCATGACTTATTTTCTTTTTACTTCATTCAAGGTTTTTCACTTAGTCTTTTGTTTCTTAGTTTTGTGAATGAGCTTTCTTGGTCTTAGTCTCATTTACTATTGTTCTTGCACACTCACAACAGCTCTTATGGAGACAAACTATACTTTATTGATGTTGAAAAAGACTAAAGTTATCATTGCATTTTCTTTCTTGCATTTCAAAGGACTCACAAAAAAAAATTCAGGAACTAAACATAAAGCATAAACTATCCTAATATCATCAATTATTCTCAAACATAAAGTAAAGTAGACAGATAAAAACTTAAACAGAATTCAGAAATTTGGGAAATGTCAACTATGGAACTTAACAACCTTATACAGCTTCTTTAATTCATTGGCCCTTTGCCTTTGTCCTTCTTCTTGGAGAGAGGGAGGAGTCATCTTCGCCCTTTTGGAGGATCCTTCTTGTGCTTTCTTGTCTTTGGGCTTCCAGAAACCCAGCCTTCTCATTTAGGACTTCACATTTTCTTTGTGCTGATACGTAATTTCCTCCTGCCGTCCACTGAGTTCCTCCAATTTCTGTATATAGGTGGGGTAATTGGGATTCAAGTTGGCTACTGCATTGCACAAGTAACTCAACTTAGTTTGTGCATAGTAGTCATAATCCTTTCTTGCTATAGTTCTAGCTTTATAGAGGTGTCTGAATTCAGCAAGACTATTCATTTGATGTAGTTGATGTTCCAACATCATCCCCAAGCTGCCTTGCAATTCTCCTCAGTTGATCCTTCCTTGCTGCTCCTTCAGTTGTTCAAAGCTTCCTTGGAGGTTTTGTATGTGCTCATTCACTTGGTTCCATTGCTCCCTTTAGCTACTTTGAAATTGGTTGACATCTTCCCTTAGTTGATGCAAATCTCCCTTCATTTGGTGGACGTCTCCTTGCAACTGCTCCCAATGTACTCCTTCAGGAAATTGTTGATATTGTTGGTATTGTTAATATTGTGGTGGCTGAAGTGCCAGAAATTGTGGTTGCTCCTCTGCCTCCTCTTCTTGTTGTTATTGTTATGGCATATGAGCATGAGCTTTATGCTCTCTGGCCCTTTGAAGTGGATTGACGGCAACACATTGGCCATCTTCTTGGCAGTTGGTGCACGAAATTGCAATCACACTTTTGCAATCCGCACAACTAACCAGCAAGTGCACTGGATCGTCCAAGTAATACCTTACGTGAGTAAGGGTCGAATCCCACGGAGACTGCTGGCTTGAAGCAAGCTATGGTTATCTTATTATTCTTAGTCAGGATATAATATCAATAATAATTTTTAGTTTTAATTGTAAAAAGTAAATGAGCATGAAATAAATACTTATTATGCAGTAACGGAGAATATGTTGGAGTCTTGGAGATGCTTTGTCCTCTGAATTCCTGCAACATAATGCTTTTTCACTTTCATAAATGCAAGGCTCCTTCCATGGCAAGCTGTATGTAGGGCATCGCTGTTGTCAATGGCTACTTCCTATCCTCTCAGTGAAAATGGTCCAAATGCTCTGTCACAGCACGGCTAATCATCTGTCGATTTTCGATCATGTCGGAATAAGATCCATTGATCTTTTTGCGTCTGTCACTACGCCCAACATTCGTGAGTTTTAAGCTCGTCACAGTCATCCAATCCCAAAATCCTACTCGGAATACCACAGACAAGGTTTAGGCTTTCCAGATTCTCAAGGATGCTGCCAATGGATTCTAGCATATACCACGAAGATTCTGATTAAGGAATCTAAGAGATACTCATTCAATCTAATGTAGAACGGAGGTAGTTGTCAGGCACACGTTCATGGATTGAGGAAGGTGATGAGTGTCACGGATCATCACCTTCTTCATAGTGAAGCGCAAATGAACATCTTAGATAGGAACAAGCGTGTTTGAATGGAAAACAGAAATCATTGCATTAATTCATCGAGACGCTGCAGAGCTCCTCACCCCCAACAATGGAGTTTAGAGACTCATGCCGTCAAAAAGTACAAAATTCAGATCTAAATTGTCATGAGATACAAAATAAGTCTCTAAAAGTTGTTTAAATACTAAACTAGTAACCTAGGTTTACAGAAAATGAGTAAACTAAGATGGATAATGCAGAAATCCACTTCTGGGGCCCACTTGGTGTGTGCTGGGGCTGAGACTTAAGCTTCTCACGTGCCTGGGCTATTTCTGGAGTTGAACGCCAGGTTGTAACCTGTTTCTGGCGTTGAACTCTAACTTGCAACCTGTTTCTGGCGCTGAACGCCAGACTGCAGCATGGAACTGGCGTTAAACGCCAGTTTACGTTGTCTATCTTTTCAACCCAATTGAGAGCGCGCCAATTGAACTCCTGTAGCTCCAAAAAATCCATTCTGAGTGCAGGGAGGTCAGAATCCAACAGCATCAGCAGTCCTTTTTCAGCCTAAATCAGATTTTTGCTCAGCTCCCTCAATTTCAGCCAGAAAATACCTGAAATTACAAAAAAATACACAAACTCATAGTAAAGTCCAGAAATATGAATTTCTCCGAAAAACTAATAAAATTATACTAAAAACTAACTAAAACATACTAAAATCTACATGAAATTACCCCCAAAAAGCGTATAAAATATCCGCTCATCACAACACCAAACTTAAACTGTTGCTTTTCCCCAAGCAACTAGATAAATAAAATAGGATAAAAAGAAATTAAGAAGCAATAATATCTTAGAGTTTTAAGTGAAGCTCAGATTCCAATTAGATGAGCGGGACTAGTAGCTTTTTGCTTCTGAACAGTTTTGGCATCTCACTTTATCCTTTGAAATTCAGAATGATTGACATCCATAGGAACTCAGAGTTCAGATAGTATTATTGATTCTCCTAGTTTAGTATGTTGATTGTTGAACACAATTACTTTATGAGTCTTGGCCGTGGCCCTAAGCACTTTGTTTTCCCATATTACCACAGGATACATAAATGCCACAGACATATAACTGGGTGAACCTTTTTAGATTGTGACTTAGCTTTGCTAGAGTCCCCAATTAGAGGTGTCCAGAGTTCTTAAGCACACTCTTTTGCTTTGGATCACGACTTTAACCACTCAGTCTCAAGCCTTTCACTTGAACCTGCATGCCACAAGCACATGGTTAGGGACAGCTTGATTTAGCCGCTTAGGCCTGGATTTATTTCCTTGGGCCCTCCTATCCATTGATGCTCAAAGCCTTGGATCCTTTTCACCCTTGCCTTTTGGTTTAAAGGGCTATTGGCTTTTTCTACCTCTTTTGCTTTTTTTATTATATTTTTTTTCTTTTTTTTTCACTGCTTTTTCTTGCTTCAAGAATCAATTTTATGATTTTTCAGATCAGCAATAATATTTCTCTTGTTCATCATTCTTTCAGGAGCCAACAATTTAACATTCATAAAATTCAATATAAAAAATATGCACTGTTCAAGCATTCATTCAGAAGACAAAAAGTATTGCCACCACATATAAATAATTAGAATTTTTCTTATTAAGAACTCGTAAAAAAATATTGCCTCTTTATTCTAAAAATCTACTATTTTATTCATGTTTGATGATGATGAGAAAAATAACTTATAGCTTAATTGGAAATAAAATCAAAATAGATATACTAATTACTACTACTCCTATATAACTTCTAAGGTAAATTCCTATAAGAACAACTATCACAGAAGTAAAGCTAAGATTAGGACTCAACAACCTTTATTTGGGAAGTGGATGTTTCTCTAGTCTGTGGGGTGCTTGGTCCTTTAAGAGATAATTTCTGACGCTTTAGTTCCTTCAAGTTACGCCTTTGCTCTTCTTGTTCCCCAAGCAATTTGCAAAGCATGCTATTTTGATTATTCTATTCTTCCTTTATTTGGTCCATAGCTTCTTGCAACTTGGTAACAGATGCTTCAAGATGCTCTCAGTACTCAATTTGAGGATTTTCGAGAGGAATTCCTGTGTTCTCCTCTTGATGGTGTCATCCTGCACTTGTTG